>NC_045562.1:67244659-67581326 GCF_009819795.1 Aythya fuligula
TAGATGAGGATGGTTCTGGTCCAGTGGGTGGTAAACGAAGAAAGTCAGGAAGAATAAGGTCTTCTTTCCTTAGCAGTCCACGTTGGTCATCTGCTCTGTTACTTTGAGCTTTGGATATGAGTTCAAAAAATTCTATTGGGGAAAAACCCAAAATTGACAAGTTTTTGTCAGAAAGTGCAATGCCATTAAAACGTAAATTTTCAGCATATTTATTTTCCATGAAGATCTTCAATTCTTTCAATGCTGCCTTGAAATAAGATCCCATGTTAATTAGGAACTTTTTCAATTGCAGCAATGTTCACTAGCATCACTATAATTAAGACCATCAGGATTGCTATTGTAAGAGTTTTGCAGTTTGGAACAGCTGCAATTCACTGAGCCTTGAACACATCTTCTATTTTTATTTCCTATTTTATGCATTTAATAAATCTGTACATATACAAGATTTTTTAATTCTTTATACAAAGCAAGGCTCTGGTCTTACTAACAATGGGTGCACATTTTATATTCTGGATGGTTTTTACCCATCTTAACTCAAAAATAGCCATGCCATTTGAAAATTCATAGATTCAAAATGTTGCAAACTTCCTTGTTAATACTGATTTCTTCTCAGTTTAGTAATATTTTATCACAGTTTAAATTCAATTCATGGTGTCTTTTTAATCCAGTATATTATCATCACAGAGCATGATCAGATGATGGTTTAAGTAACCCCATTTTACTCTGAACTGCAATGAATCAGTAGCATATAGATAGTCAAAAGACCCATTAGTAAGAATGATGGGGAAGGTTTTTTAATGGAGTTTTTAACACAATTAGAAGTGATTTTCTGATCACATACTCAATGATGTCCAATGGTTTAATATGTTTCTATGTATAAATAATACCCAGAGTAAATCACCATTGTTCTAGAAAGCCTCAAAACTTGGCAACAAGAAACTTATCAGTCATAAGCCAAGAATCATACCACTCCTCAAAAAAGAAGCATTGCAACAATAGACAAACTCTTTGGTAGCAATCATATAAATATAAAAATATGTAACTCTTAATATAGGGTCTCTGCATGTCCTAATTTTACAAGAAAAAAGCACTGAGACTATAGAATATTAAAGATGCTTAGAAACGCCATCTCCAACAGATGAATTAAAATCAATAGTTTCAACCCAGCTTATAAATACTGTTTGAAGCAAAAGCCATTACAAAAAAGCACAGAACATTATTATCAGTGTTAACCTAGCGTAATATAAAGTCATACGCTTGCATTTGTATGACCTCATTTATAATCTTCTAATCATATTTGGCAGGCTTTGCAATGTACTTGTAAAAAATGAGTCTTAAACATGCTTTGTCAAATGCCATATAATCTGAATGTAGCCAAGATGGAAGCTTCAAAATGCTTCTTATTGCCAAAGTTTTGCAAAATGGCGGTATGCATAATAAAACATGCAACATTTCTGAAATGTGTCATACAAAAACGTTCTTTTTTGAAATTTCAGACTTCATAGAACAGGGTTGGTTTTTTTCTTTGTTTTTTTTTCATTAAAAAACAGTCTACAACACTCAGTAAGTATTTTCCAAACTTAGACAAATTTCACAAAATTCAAAATAAAATGTGAAAGCCACGAATTCTGAAGTTTTCAAATTATGTTAATGTTTTACTCAGCCCTAGGAAGAAAAATGAAGATATTAAAATATGGAAAACAATTTAACAAAATAGTAAGCAACAGAATATAATTTAAAACACACCAACATTTTGCAATAACATTTACATTAACAAACATCTATTTTGCAATAAAAGTTTTAGTCACGGCATTTTTTTAATTCCAGTCAGTGGACATTTACTTATAGATGAACATTCATTTGCTCTATAACTGTGCATAACCAGGCTCTGGATATGCACATTAGTTAATATCAGCAGTAAATTTTAATTTGTGGGTATATTCTGATTTTTTTTTTGGTCTGGGGAAATTAATGCCTTAGGACAGAGTGGTGGTATACCAAGATTTCTACTTCTACATCAGTTTTATTCTTCTGTCTCCCAAAGACAACTTTCTACAATAAAGTAAATTCTCTTATTTGTTAATTTTCGATACTATCATCAAAACTCTAAGGATTTAACTGGAAGTAAAAATAGGACTCAGAATATACAAGATGACCAATAACCACTTTGCTCACTATTACTTGTGACCACCTTTTCAGGGCAGTTACTGATTGTCAGCTTAGCTTTTACTCTTGCCCATCAAATCTCTACATTCATCATCAGATTGTACTGCCCTGACCATTATAGGCTTTAGTAAAATATTTTCAAAAACTCTTACCTGAGTAAGTTGGTTACCTGAGTAAATTAGTTCTGCACAATTGTGCAGAACACCTTTCACTGAGTTACAAAATTTTACGTAAAAGTGGACAGAAAGATGAACTTTCACATGGCTTGTAAAGTTGCAAGGGGTATCAAATGGGATATTCAGCTGCAATTGAGTAACTAATTCCTTTTTATTTTACTTGGAATTAGGTACTTTACACTTTTGAAAATCCCACTAGACACCTATGTCTATCTTTAGGTACTTCAAAATTACTGTATCTGGCTTTTATGTAATCTTAAAATTTTACTTTCAGTTTCAAAAACTTTACAATTCGAAGAGTATCAAACAAAAATACAAGGATCATGACTGATTTTCACAATGCACTATTAAATAAATACATGACACCTTTTCCTACACAGATATACAATTCTAATTTTTCCAAGATTATTTATGTTATTACATAAACTATATAAAGTTCACATACCCTCTGCTTCATCCAAATTTATTTTCTGACATTTTTTTTCCCAATCTTTGCAATAGAGTCTTCTCTTTTTGACAGTCGAACTTCCCTAGCATTTTTTCCATTTTCGCCTTTCATTTTGATAGAATTAGACTTTCCTAGAGTTCTTCCCTCTCCCTGCATTAGAAGGAAAGTTAAGGTACTACTTACATTTATACTATATCATTGTGTACATAATATAGTCTAAGTTATAAATAAAGTTATTTTAAAACGTTTCTCCAACACCACCACAACAAACGTTTTAGTTTAATCTTGATTATTGCAAAAACATTTGCCATAAATCTCCCCCAAAATGTATAAAGAATATTATATTGTTTACTCTGAGGAATTCACATTACAGAAAGGGTCTATGAATTTCAAAATAACTTATTTTTGAACATAGACAAGCCAATTAGATGCAAAAATAAATAAATAAATAAATACATTGAAAGAGCCTCACAAAGACAAGTTCTCACATATATATGCTGTTGACAGTGGAAAAATAATGAATGAATTACAGCTATAATCAATCTAGTTACATAATTTGGCTGATTCAAAATTATGGATGAATGCAGCTTTAAGTATACAATTCCAGAAAGAAACAAAAGATGAACTAAGGGACAAAAATCACTGCAGAAGACTTACAGTAGTAGATACTTGATTTCTTGAAGTAGTCACAGTTACACTCTGTTTTACTGATGCACCTTTTTGTTTATCTGTAAACACTGAACATAAACATTCTTTCTTTAATTACAAATTTATGATTTTCCAAAGAAGTAACATCTAAGTGACTATGATGCACAAAACATATATTTTGCTGTAAAATTTCAAAGGTATACTCAGAAAATAGTGATCATAGTTGATAATGCTGACATCTTTGAGTCAAAACCTACCATAACCTCCCTCCACCTCTAATTTATTTTTTTTTTTTTAACACTAGCAATATTTTTAAAGTTTGAAGATTCTGAAGTTTCATGTAAGTTCTCCTATTGTTCTGTTAATTTAGATTAAATCAAATCTCAATGTACTGTTCAGTTTGTATTTCTCAAAGTTAGAAAACTCAATTTAAACAAGCAAAGAAAATCCAACAGAAGACACTGTTGAAAGGTCAAGTTGAATTTTCTCCAATCTGTTTTATGCATCAATTGTTTTCTAGACACTGCCATATCCTCCTTGTCTATTTGAACGTTAACTAACAGCTCTTTCAAATTGCCTTTGGCTACAACACATATACAAACATAAGGCTGAGTCTCAAACAGATAATCATAGCCCTTTTTTTTTTTTACTGGGAAATGTCACAGAAACAGCCTAGTACTGGAATGATCCTCTATGATTTATGCTCTTATAATAACTGCAGCACATTGGATTACAATTGTATTCATAATACCTAAACTAGTTATCTTTGAGAGTATTTAGATTGATATCTTTTTTTTTCAAAATGACAATTGATTTTGTTTCCTAGAAAAATGACAGATCTGCTTCTCTTCAATAAATACCTTCAAATTTATTCTCCTAGTTCCTTCTTCTTCCTTGAAGAAGATCTCTGCTCTAAATCAATTCAATTTAACCACATGTAATTTTATTGTTAAAGTTAAGTGTTGCGTATCTGTAATATCTGCCAATGAAACTGAACCTTCTGTGCATGGAAATCACAAATTATATCATTTTTAGTAGCATCTCTAGAAATTATAGCTTTAAACTGGAGAGGTAAGCTCTGCTACTTTCTTATGTTACAGATGGAGGATATCATAACAGTGCTACACAAACTGCAGCTGTTTTACTCATACAGAGTGCTTCTTTTTAATTAATTGCCAAATTTACAGGAGTTATTTGTCTTTTTTTTTTTCTCATTATTATCAGTACGCAGTATGTCCTTAAACGTGTGTGTAGTTCCAAGAGTGAAAGTAATACTGTGTATTCAAATATTACTTGTGCAGAATTTCTTACAACAGTAAAGAACGTGGCATCAACAGACAAATTTAAACTTCAATCCTTAGAAAATTCACTCCTTTTTACTTAAAAATAATATAAGCTACATGTGACATATCAACAGAAGAAACTAACCAGTCACAGTTTTTGAAACTGAGTTTACATTATAAATAAAAGCTTTCATACCACCTTACCTCTACTCTTTGTTGGCTCTTTTTCATCTAGAACAACCCGCTGACCATCCAGATTAGATATAGGGACACCAAGATCAAGTGGTTCCTGCTCACCATTCTAAAGTCGGATCACAGT
Source organism: Aythya fuligula (assembly GCF_009819795.1). NCBI lineage: Eukaryota > Metazoa > Chordata > Aves > Anseriformes > Anatidae > Aythya > Aythya fuligula. The sequence continues at coordinate 67,249,700 of NC_045562.1, forward strand.
TTGTATATAATAGAGAAAAAGCTGTTTTCAGAACAAATTTACAATCTGACTTCAAAAAGAAAAAAAAAAAAAAAAAAAACGAGCAAAGTATTTTTATGTTTCAGTGTAGCCTCAATAAATCCTTCTGCCTTACTAAAAATGTTTTTTCCATTTGTCCATTTGTGTTAAATTACTTTGATTACAATAAGTTTAACCCATTTACATGAGGAGAATGGTATCTGGGGAGTAGATTCAAGGAGACAAAATCATCCACACACAACTAGTCTAGGACTATTACTGTATATGCTTAGAAAATCACATTTCTCAGAGGCAGTTTGAGATTATTTTCTATTCTAAGTTGTGCGTATTTTGTTAATTTTATAATTCCATTAAATGAAATTATCTTAATAGCAATGTATTTTTCAGGTTTTTGGAAAACATGGTGTGATTCAGCCAATGCATTCTAGAAATGCTACAAATTTAACTTGCTATTCCTTATTTCTTGACATTTCCTCATAATAGAATAGAGGAAATGCTAGATGAGTGTTTGGCCATGGACGAGTTAGTCTGCTTCCACAGATCCTTATAATCTGTATAAGGATTTGAGGCAACTTTCATGATTCTCAGGATAATGGGATGACAGCCTTAACTAATTTCAATCAACTTTCCTCAGCTTACAAATGGAAGAGTCCAGCTCTGGAAGAAGCTATGTTCAGGTTCCATTATTTTGGATGTTGGATTTATTCTGATTGAGACTATAACATAGATGCATACTGAAGCTTTCAGGTAGTTACTATTAAGCACAATGTTTATGACTACTATTCATTTTCACCTCAACATGTGGTTATAAATACAGATTTTAATGGCTGATTATAAGGATAGGAAAAATTTCAGAAACACTCTTCTCCAGACACAAAATAATACAGCTTGAATTACATCAAAAGATACTTACTAGTCTTGCCACAAGCTCATTAAGATTTAAACCATATTTTGCAACCACAGGCCTTAAGACCTCTGTTACTGGTTTGGTGGGTTTAGCCTTCAAACCAACCGATCGATTGATTGGAACAAGATCCAGCCTGAAACATACCAATTGTCACAGTAAGTATGAACTATTCTAATTAAACATAAAATAATATATATTAATTCCAACTTACAGCAAAGTTACACTAATTCAAAACCAGTGACCCTGCATATAGTGAAACTTCACTAGCACAAATTTGTCCTTACCTGAAGGGATAAAGCATATTTAATACAAATAAAATGCCCAGTTTCACGTGCCAGAGCTGAGTGAAGGCATTGCGGGCATGGTGATCCTCAGACCAATTAAATACATTATATGGAACTTTTCTTTTTCCCACTGCGATTGATCTGACCATTCTGGTCCAATAGTTCTTCCAAAATTACTCAATACCTGTGCTGCAGCCTTGGATGCAAGAAATACATTTCTTGTATTTTATTTTTTTTTAATGTGAGAGCAAATACAGTGGAATTCCAGAAGATGTTAATTTCTGGTTGGATGACACCATATCATAAAAATTTGCTGTAAGAGGAACCCATGTGCAAAAGATCAGTCCTGTATGCTTGATCAAAATTCCTCCAGCTTGAGCAGTTAAGACTGAGATCATAAAAATATATAATTGTCCCTAACCTGGAACACTGGCATTTAAATGCCACTTGAATCTATAACAGCAATCAAGTAAACTTCAGTTTTCAGTGTTTGAAATTAACCAGGTGCTGATCTAGTCGGTTTGAAATGTTCCTGTAGTTCCATATTTCTCCCACTGATCCTTATGCTGGCTGCCCTGATCTGAATTACCTTTTAGAGGCACTCTATCCCACCATCACCTGAAGAGGAAGTGTTTAGATAGTTCTAAATCTAAGGGAGATCAGTGTTTAAACACAGACAGACCACCTAACAGGCACATGTGTGCACTCAAAGAATGCCCATGCTAAAGACATCTCTCCTGTGTGAGTTTTATTGCAATCTGAAGTAAAAATGGAGTTACACTTCATCCTGGTTTCGGCTAGGATACAGTCAGTTTTCCTCCTAGTAGCTGGTATGGTGCTGTGTTTTGGATTTAGGATGAGAATAATGTTGATAACACACTGATGTTTCAGTTGTTGCAGAGCAGTGCTTATACTAAGCCAAGAAATTCTCAGCTTCTCACACCACCTTGCCAGAGAAGAGGCTAGGGGTGCATAAGGAGCTGGGAGGGGACAGAACCAGCAGAGCTGACCCAAACTGGCCAAATGGATATTCCACACCATATGGCATCATGCTGAGCAATTAATATGGGGTGGCTGGGCTGAACTGCTCAGGGATGGGATGGACATCAGTCAGCAGGTGGTGAGCAATTGCATTGTGCATCACTTGTTCTGTACACTTTATTATTATTACTATTATCATTATTATTATTTTCTTTCTTTTCTATCCTAATAAACTGTCTTTATCTCAACTCACAAGCTTTAACTTTTTTTTTTTTCTGATTCTCTCCCCCATCCCACAGGGGGGAGGGTGAGCAACCATCTGTGTGGTAGTTAGCTGCTGGCCGGGTTAAACCACAGCACACTGAGTAAACTGCAAGACATGGCTATCAGTCATTTTCAGTCACAAATGTTGGGTCACCTTCCTCATTCAGATGAGACTATTTGATTGATACTACAGCCTATTTCTTCTAATGTGCCTTTACAATGGATTCTGATTATAATCCAAAATATTGCCTTGCATGGCTAACTAGATTATTATTCTTTTTAATCAGATTCAAAACAATTCTTTTAGGCATTAACTGCTGTTTCACTGTACAGGTAACTAACAATATACTTTAGTGCACTTACAAAAAGTTGGGATGGAAAATGCCAGAAAAAAACAGCATTATCGACTCTTACCGAAATAAAGTGCGCTTTTCTAAACGTAGGTCCCGAGACTCCAGGATGCTACTATCTTGGTGCAATACAAGTGGCTAAAGAGCACATCAGGAACAAAAGGAGAGAGAATACATGAATTTTAAAATATGTAATAAAGAACAGCTATGAGATCTAAAAAAAAAAAAAAGCTGTTCATATAACTCAGAAAATAACTAGTATAGGTTGTATGTATTCTAATGGATATTAATTTACAATAAGCAAATAGATTGAGGTCTATCTTTGTCTAGTTGCAAGACAATGACCAAACTTCAACTTCTACTGCAGTAATCAGGTATTCAAGAAATCGGTGTTTTAAAATAATCTTAGATCCTCCAGCTTAAATAATTACATAGAATGAATGACACATTAAAAAACATAAAAAATTATCAGTCATTGAAAGATTTAAAAGAATAGGCACATAACTATGTACATGCATTAATATTTGCTATCGTAAACATCTAAATTGATCATAATGACAAATTTAAAAAAATAAATAAATGTTTTACATCCACAGCTGCTCTTGGAACTGCAGACATCTGTTGGAATAAGTGCTATCATCCCCCCCACCAAGGTAAGCCGCTGCCTTGGGAATTTTCCTCAATATTAAAATATGTACCTTAATTCTTGTAAGGATTTTATCTTGTTTCAGCTTTGAACAACTGAACGTCATTATGTTTTTTGTTTGTTTTAATGAAGAACCATCTACATTTTTCCTAATAATTAACCTAATAATCAACCTAACTCAACTGGAGGCCATTTCCCCATGTTCTAAATTCTTGTCATAAACTTCAATTCTAGTTTCATCAAAATTGTTCTTTAACTAGAATTGCCAATGTAGACCTATAGGTAGAACCAGAAGATATGTTACTATTGGGAACATAATTTCTTATTAGTAAAATTACTATGAAAACTCTTAAAAAAAAAAAAAAAAAAAAAAAAAAAAAAAGAAGAAAGAAAAGGAAAAAGAAAGATATGCACTACCTTATCACCTCCAACTAAAAAAAGGTCCACTGCAGCTATGTTAATGCCATGTTTCTCACAGAGCCCAGATAGCACCTCTTTGATAGAGAATCCAGATTTAACAGCCATTTTGCTGGAAGAACCATCTGGAAGGTTTACACAGCAGTATTTGGGGGATTTCTCTTTATCTGGTACAAATGCAGGTAATCTAGAGGTTTCAGACTTGACAAGAAAAAGAAAGAAAAGTCAATGTCCAATGGGAAAATACCATATTCTTTCACTTCAATGTAGGTAAAATAAAATAAAATAGTAAAATAAATTATGTTCTATTACTAATTTTGCATTTCATTAATTTTAGACTGCAAACATAGAATACAATGGTTAGAAATCACAGCATCTTCACTGATTACTTCCCCACATGAGCACAAAATCATGAGGTTTGTAATTCCCTATCTCTCTTCTCTCTAACTTTAGGAGCAAAATGAAGTCATGACGACAAGAAGGACAATTCACAACTTTAAAAGAAACAGGGAGGAATTTTGGTACTACAGAAATCAGCCTAACATGAATATGGTCAAGCAACGAGAAAGCTTTAACATGTAGCTGTTCAGAAAAAGACCTCAAATGTCTGGTAGATGGAAAAAGCTGTTTATAAAGAGCTACGGTAGCTCCCCTTGAAAGGTAAACTTTTCTTCTATAAGTTTACTGGTGTCTGAAGTTCAGACAGACAATAAACAGGATACAGAGGATATCTTTCTGATAAAAGGACAAAATTAGAAACATATGAACACAATCTCTATTCCAGTTCTAGCATTCTAAAATTGCTTAATACTACATCTCGTCCTCTAAATGTATCACTTAAAGATGTTTTCCCATAGCATTACTTCAAACAAATTACTTCAGACTTCTTAAAAAAAAAAAATAATAATTCACTGTTTTCACTGCTTCCCCACTTCATTATTAAGAGCAAACCATTACCAAGTCAAGACTAGCAGTTGATGACATGGAGCCTTGTGATTCCCTCCTGTACGATAACCCATTGGACTGAATAGAATCTGTTTATGGAAAGAATAAATGATCAGTAAAATGGTTGTTTTTTTATAATTTCTTATAATACAGAAAGTTATTGCAAAACATTAGCTCCTCTGGTTAGAGAAATCATTTTTTCATTACAGGAAAACTCCAAATATTCATCCTGTGCACTGAAGCACAGAAAATTGAAGCAATATTTGGTCAAGTTATGCAACTCTTGAACAACCCAATTTGGTTTTATGATGTTTTTAAATATATATATATATATAATCCTAAAGTTTTGTTGTTGTGTGTTTTGTTGTTTTGTTTTGTTTTTTTTAATTTAAAAATCAGCTTACCTCTTCAGATATTTTAAGGGGAGATAAATATTTTCTTTAAGTGCAGGTATGGTGTTGGAAAACTAAGATCTTGCACAATCACTAGTTACTTTCAGAAGCTTAAGTCTATAATCCTAGTAAATGTCTCTGATATTCTCATATATAAAAACACAAACTATTAATTTGACCAAGGACATCTCATGGGAGTGTGGCTTTACTAGAATATAGACAAGAAGAAAACACAACCACACTGTCTAAATTTGGTGCTTTGATGACATTTCTCTATTATTTTAACTCAATAGAATGAGTTAATCCGACACTTTCATCTCTTTCTCTAGAGACCATGTACTGGTGCATTCATAATGAAAGTTTTCCTTAAACTCTTGAAAACAGTTAAGCAACAAAGCAGCAAATTATGAGGGCTTTCACTACTCTGACTCTTCCTTCATTTTAATCAGAAAAGGACTAAACAGGAAAGGTCCTTTCCTGAATAATAGGAAACAGAAATAGTGAGTGTGTTCAGAAGTGATTGTACCTGTGTGGTATTAACAAAAGAAAGATTGGTAGGACCATGTTGATGGAGGGTTTTTTAAATAGCTGTAGCTACGACACTATTTGCATGTATAGCTCCTGAACTTCTCTGTAAAGGGCTGAAATTCTTACTATAAATATAGCAGTGTTCTGCTTTAAAAAGCAATTGCCAGCACAAAGAAACACGGAGTATACTGTAAAACAGGGAAAAAAAAGTCTCTTGGAAGTCAATACAATCAAGTTTAAACATTTTCATACTTCTATTTTTACACCTGTTTCAATACAGCTCCAAGTGACACTATGCCCTTCTGATTTGACAGTTTCTTTTCCCTCTGTCACACCTAGAGATGTACTTAGAAGCAAACTCAATATGATGTGATTAGTCATATCTACTGATGAAACAGGTGAGCAACAATGTGGAACGTGAACACTCACCATGTTGATAATCACCATTTTCCTTTCTCTTCTGTGATTTTCCCAAACTCTTACTTCTTGACCATGAGAAAAACGTCCCCCTTTTTTTCTTCTCAGTGTCCTCCTCTCCTGACTCTTCATTTAAGGATCTTCCTGACTTTGATTTACCACTTAACTATCACCAAAACACAATTAAATGATTGGTTGGAATACAGTTGTAAGCATATTACTTATAAAACAAACCTTACACACTTCTTCCTAAATGAGTGTGATGGTCAGGTTAGTAGTCATCTTTACCCTATCAATAATTATAGAGTCAGCACCCCTCCCAGCAGGAAAAAAAAAAAAAAAAGAGAACAACTGTGGAAATCAAAAGAAATATGTGATGGAGATGTTCTACCAAGTAGGGACTATAATACAGTAGCTGAAAACAAGCCACGTAGAGCTCCTATAAACGTGAAAGAGCTCTTCACAGCTTACTAGTTACTGTGGAAAAGCCTTTAGCCTTAATTTTACAACACAGAATTTCCATTTAGATATTTCTGATATTTTTTCTAGGCTAGGCTTGAACATGAACTGCATTAGAGACAATGGCAATGTACTGTTTCACCTTTATAAATAAATACAAGTATTTATTAACGCTGAAGAATACAAACTTTAGGAATGCATGCTAATAAACTAACCTTGCTTTTAACACGCTATTCTTGATAGATTATTAGACCATTCTTTAAAATGCTACTTTTAAAGGTTCCTAGTCATAAAAATACATGAAAGCAGATGGGCTAATGCATAGTGATTGACATGACAAATGCAAAGTTATAATTTACCCGTGCAGTTATGTAATACCATGGTGGAATTATCCAGATGAAGAAAAAATAAACTTTAAATAATGTTAGAAGTTCAGTAAGACTACGGGTCCAATTTTTAAGCAGCTGTATCTGCTTTACACAGAACATCTTAGTTCAGTATGGCATAAGACATTTAAAGAGCACCCCTTTCAAAACTAGAGTTAGATTGTGTCGATTTCTCAAATAATTTCTGATATCTCAGCTCTCAGCAAAGATTAAAATATCACATCTCAAATCCAATATTCAATCAAAATAAAATTCTGAACTGATGTATGAAAATAATCCCCAATTTTTTATTTTTACACATATTTAAATTACAATATGGATTTAAAATTATACTTAGGAAGACAACAGCTAAAATTCTGATTCAAAGGTGTGGATTAAAACAATGTATTTTTCTGAGAATGTAAATATTTTGTAATTTTAGTATTTGTCTAGTGATGCTGTCTTACTAATTGTTTTTCATATATTATCTTTGCCCTTCTAAAGAACTTGAAATAAAGTTTCTAAGACCATATTTTTCAGATAACAACAATGAAATCAGAAGTAACCTTTTTCGGTGTTGAGATATTGGACTTCTCTGAACTGATACTGTGTTTAGAAGTGGGACTGCTGGGAACACGTTGTGGATCTGGAAGAGTACGACCTTCTACTTCAGCTAGGATGCATTCTTGGTAAAGGGGGGATTTGAGAAAGCGAGTATAGCTATCAAACTTCATCAAGTTAAAAATCTGAAATTAAAATGCAACAGATAACAGTTACACAAGCTTAAATAACACATTAAAAAAAAAAAAGAAGCTATTTCACAACAGCCAACTTCCACAAAATTTAGTAAACAGCAGTAGGCATGATTTTGTTTAGATCTGGCTAAATATATTATACCAATTTAGAAGGAAACAGAATTTGATCTCTTCCTTTAGCACAGGTTCAGAGAAATGTTATGATTTCCATATAGTGCAAAGTTCATAAGTTGAGTCTTGACAACACCACCCTCATATCCATCTTTTACTGTATATTTATGTCTGCACATTCTATGTAAAGCACATAGCAAGCTAGCCATTTGAAACATTTTAAAGGAATTATTACAAATTATACAAGTATATTTTAAGGTATCTGTGAACAACAAGGACGTTTATTGTCTAAAACTCAAGGAATATATAATCACAGTATGCAACAGTATATAATAATACAAGATATACAAAGTGACACAGGAAGGAGCAAAGAGCCCTACACAGCACTATAATAGTGTTCATGTGCTCAATAATAAGAAACAAAGGATCATTGGTTTTGGAGGATCCCATAATCAAAGTAATATAAATCAAGACCTTGAAAAAGAAAAGATTATATAGGATGGCTGCTCTGAGTGAGACCAACGCACATCTTTAACAACATAAGAAGGAAGAAGAACAATGTAAGAAGAAGGAAGCAACTCTATACCATGCCTGGAGCAAAAGTCCAAGACTACTTTAGCCAAAATAAATTCATGTAAGTAAAGGAAGAAAAGTTTTTTCTTAGTTGCTAAAAAGAACATCAAATTTATTGTTCCATTTTTGCAAACCTATAGCTTTAAGTGAATTCATACTTTTAACTTCATATCTTCTCTCATGATTAAACTAACTGCACATGATTTGAAAAAACAGAATGAATGCCTCTTCTTGGGACATGACTAATTCCCTACAACAGAAGAATGGCACGCACCACCCAACTGGCTACGGCATTACTAGGAGTCTATGGAGAAGCCCATCACAAAGCCACAGGGGCCCAACTGCAGAAAGGAAGCATTTTTTAAACAGAGAGACAATCTTCTCAACAAGCACTAGCCCAAAGTTTTTTTGGCAAACAGCAAGATAATGCAGAGAAAACTTGATGCTGAAGTGTCACAAAAACCTAATCCAAATTGGATGCTGACATCCACGTTCTTGCCTCCAGCCATATTTCTATTCCCTCTTAGGTGTTGCCTGTTGTTTCTGTTGCATCCTCTAATTAATGGTTTTCCTATTGAAAAAATACTTTTGTAGGGTTTATTTTACCAGTTTAGTGAGCTGAAACAGCCCAGCACAAAGTCTAGTGAGCCCTCAATGCGGTGTCAGAGACGACTGAGTGTCAGTGACCCTCCCCATTAGAAAAACTGCTCACAATAGAGAATTTCCCACACTATGAAAAACACAATCCTTCTCTGACCACAATTATACTGGTAAAATTCAAAAAGGCAACACACACTCTTCAGGCAAAGGCCCAGCAACTTACTTGGTATGTGCAACATGCACAGCTGTAAAACATTTAGCTACTTCTGTTGAACTCAAAGAATATTACTGTTGTGTATTACCAAAACAGTATAAAATATAGAGAGCCAATTACAAGAATTAAAAATGCCTCAGTCTCATGGAGTCATAGATGCACTGCTGATGCAAGTTTATTAGGGAAAAATGGAAGTACAGTCTGCACACCTACAGATATTTATATATATATATATAAAAGACTGTTTTGCAGTGCAGCTAATGCTAAAAGCTTGCATTTAATACAGTAAAAGGATGAAAAGTATGATTTTAGTATCTTTAAATGATCTACACTGATGCATCCAGAATCACTCAAAGTCTTTGTTCTTATTCTGTTGTATGAACAGTGAAATACTAACTAGACCTTTTGGTTGCATTCACACTGTTATACTATACCACCTCTATCATCACATTTGGGAATATTTTTGTCAGGTTATGGACAGAAGGCAACTTTAAGAGCATTCCCAACAGGAAACACTTTCCAAAGCATTCTTCTACACACACTTGCAGAACTCCATTGCAGCCTTATTCCAGTCCGTATTCCAGATCATCAAACAAAGGTTATCCAACCACCACAAATCAACACCTTTACACTTTGCACTCAGGGATGAAATTCAAAAAAGCCTCGTGACTGCACAAATGAGCATTCTCACTGTTCACGTGGTGTTACAGTGAGCTGAACTTGGAAAGTCTGTGTATGTGTTGCACAAACCAAACTCACCTGCAGTTCTCTGTTCCCAAGGTCACACCACCCGCCAGGACCACAAAACCGACCCACTGTTTTCTCACTTAACGAAACCAAGATACAAAGGGCCATCAAGGCAGCTCCTTACCCAGCACCTGCCTCAACCAGACAACACCACATTAGTAGCTCAGTTAACACACCTAGCTGCAAGGCTGCTCAATGAGACAGAAGAAACTGTCATTACATCTTCATAGGAGGAAGAAAACCTGCATCAGCGCAGCCACCACACTAATGAGAACACCATCTGTGCCAACAAACAAGAAGGTGAAGAAGAATTCCAACATGGAAAGCCAAGATTAGGAGTGCATGAAAATGTCTGAGAAGATCATGGCTGGCAATTCCCACAGAAGCCTCAGACTTCGGGAGGTGCACATGGGGCAGTTGTAAGCTGCATTATATGCTAGAAGCTGCCAGACCAGCGGTCAGGCCTACCCTTCTCTCCCTACTTGGCAGATGGAGAAAGTTAATACATCTATCTGTTCATGCACCCAAAAGCATGCAATCTGAGGCTGCACTTAGGATATGATTGTGAATTGGTTCATTTATGCAATTAAATCTATATCTTTGGTTCCTAAAAAATACGATCTCAAAATTATTTCTACTACTAAGTTGTTAAGGTGGGAGTTACAGAAGAGTTTACTTGGACAAAAAAAGGAGAAACTTAAATTCTACAGAAAATGTAAAATATATCTTGTTGTTACAGAACTGTTCTGTTGGGAACATCAAAATTACTTAAAATGCATCTGCTTCAGAGGTCTTCAGACATCAACAGTTTCAATAAGCTCTTTGTTTGACAGTTCTATTAAAGCATAAGGGAAGGAATCCTTCAATACGACAGGCATGTTTTACAAGCCACTTTTACCAAAATTAGATACTATTTGTGTACAGAATTGTCCACTAAAGGAAAGAATAAGCAACCATATGCAAACACCATATGCAATGGTATTTCCTCACAAGTTACTATCTACTTGCAATTTCAATGATATTTTTCAGATTATTTAGTTAATGGCAGTTTTCTATACATCCTCAAATGTACACAATCAAGTAGCAGTCCTTTATGCAACCTTTTTCTGTACCACTAACTGAATTTTTGTGATCTTGGCTTCTCTGTGTTTTTATAGATAGTAAGGTACACAGCATGTAAAAATACTTTTATACATTTCAAAGCACTTCAAAGGAAAAGATACCAGACAAACGTATAACAATGTTATGTTTTCTAGAGTTACCTGAAGTTGCTGTTCCTTGAACATATCTGGATGTGGGGAATTGAGAATATCATCTGCCAGCTGTGCCTGGCTATCAATATTAACTGGAGTTGTAGCTTTGCTACACAAAAACTTAGTGAAGATCTCCCGAGCTCTGTAAGAAAGCTGCAGAAAACCAATGCTATCCTGTTAATTTATATGCAACTTTGCAAATGCATCTTTACACAGCTATTTTTAATACTGATGTATTTCATCCAAAAACATAGAGCCATTCCAATTTCCCAAATTTCCCAAATACATATAAGCAGTTTTCACTTAACAGCTTTTGTTAGCTTTAGGAAAGAAACAGTGTTTTTTTTTCCTTTAACATTGTAAATACTCATCAGATATTTCTTAAGTGGTAAAAGATACCATCAAAATAAAACTTTAAATAATTAAACTATGAAATTAATAAAGGTGAACCACGTCAAATGCTATCTTAAGAGGGAGATGAGGTATTTTATATTTTAAACCTTTCAGATAATGGTTACTATTTAAATAAATTCTCTAAGCCTCAATTTCTAGAAGTTAGAAAAATGTAAACATATATTTGAATATTTACTGTTAGAAAATATTCATGTGCTATTTTTATGTTGTTTACCTTGAAACACCCACATTATAGAAGGAATGAAAAAAGCACACCAAACAGAGCTCAGAGCCCTTACTAGGGGTGTTCAGAAAATACATTGTTCTGAGATAGAAGAAAGTCGTGAAAAAAATTGATGGTCCATAAAGGAGCAAAGGGGTACTAGGAAGCTGAATCCATTTCCGCAGTGTAAACCTGACTAGATGCAGTTGTGATGTTGACAGCAGTTGTTGCAAACCTGCACAAAATTAATGTAACTAAAATTGCCTGACCAATGTCAGACTGTGTTAAAAGAATGAGATGCAGATTCTCATAATCTGTGAACAAATATTAATACCCTTACTGCAGCAGATATATTAGTCTATATAGATACATATACATATGTTAGTTATATACACATTATAAACAAATTATCTTAGCAAATAGAGGCAGTTTAGCTGAAAGAGCACAACAGAGGCTAACTTTGCTCTCTTGAGGAACTTAACTCCTTGACATGTTAAATTAATTTGCTCTGCATTCTCTTACACTGGACTAGCCGTTTTTCAACATCCAAAATAGCTTAGCTATTCTTACTATTCTTAGTTACAGAACTATCTCTGCACTTCACTGAAACCTAACTACATCCAGCATCTTAAACCTGGGACAGTGCTCCCAGGGAACTGAGAGAATTAGACTGAAGCTCTAACCCTAGTGTAGTGAAATCACAGTAGACCAAACATAGTTCTAATAATTTCAATAATCTTGAAGAAGTAACAGTTTGTAGCAAGCAACCATATACTGAAACACAATATTGACTTACCTCTTTTTTATCATGTGCAGGTACATGGTTAAAATATTCACACGCCTGCCAAAATAAAATATTTTCTTCACTAAATTCCTTCCGCAGAAATTCCTAGGGTGAAAATAAGCAAATAATTAAGAGCATCATAAAGAAAAGAAGTTACTTGTGGTTTTTCACAGTGGTAATTCAGTCCAGTTTTAATGCATGTCCAATATACGCCTAGTGCTTTCCTCTCTCATTTCTTTTAAATGTATACAGTTGAAATTAATGCATCAAGTTGCAATCACATCATTTTCACATACAAAAATGAAATTTCATGTTAAGTAGTATATATACACTAGTGAATAAACCTAATAAAAATTTAAATAATGTATAAGTACATTAAAAAATTATACCGTAAACCAGCTGCCTTTAATTGCAGTACTAATAATAGAATAGAATAAATGTTTATCAAGCAGTGTGCATAACCAATTGCGTATTCATTACAGCAATTTTCTGCATCACATGCCCACTACAAGAATATTTCATCACTGCCTGTTTATGTGTTCAGATGGATTCTCCTTGGAAAAGACTTTCTTAGAGGAAAATAAAATCTCTCAGTAAAACAAACAATAATCACGTTTATATTACAGCATCCAAAGGACCAAATAAGGACCAAGATCCCATTCAGTTTGAAAACTGTACAAAGACATACTGTCCCTGATTCAAATCTGTGTAGTTCAATTTTGTCTCAGCATATTTCTTGAAAGCATTTTACCCATTATCAAAAAAAAAATCACTCTAAAAAGTAAACTTGGTCCTCTAAAAACTCTCCAGTGACTCATTTAGTTGGAACAATGCTTGTTTATGCTTTAGAGCTTTACCTATCAGCGTTTAAGTGAAAAGAATTTAGGTTATCATACAAGCCACAACCTTCACTCAAACATCACACTGCTATCACTCAAGTTTCCTTAACATTCAAGGCAGTCTCAGAGGAATCTTCACAGAAATACTTAAAACTAAACCTTATTTGTCCTTTTAGGACTTGCACAGAGTTCAGAGAGTCCAACTGTAAAAAAAAAAAAACAGTTGAGACAGACTACAACACACAGAGCCTAAATGCACTAGCAGCCTCTCAGTTTAAAATATAAGTTTTTATGCCTAACCTGAAAATTAAAAAATAAGTTAAAATAAAAAAAAAAAAGAGAGTAGTCAGGGGACATGACATTGCTGTGTCTTACATGTAATTACAGATTAGAAGAGAATCAAATTAGTGAGCAGGAACTGGAACCCAACTGCCTACTTCCCCACTCTGTGCCTTCACACCTCCAGAAATCTCCTCTTTGCCTTCTTTTTGGCCACGTGATTTTGGCACAGCTGGCTGCACAACAATTAGAAGGAAGACTGAATGGAGCCCCACTTGGAACATTACATAGCCTAGTAGCTGTCAAAATATGGCTGGGAAGCTGGAGATGTGGGTTTGAACCACTTGAGGAGGGAACTGCAAACAGGTCTCTCACTTCCTGGATGACTGCTCTCATCAACAGACTATTATGCAAAATGTGAGTATTTGCAAAACATGCAAAATCTCTTCTTCAAGAGTAATTTCTGCTGTGTGACAAAGCTGTCCTCAGGAAAGCCTCTGCATTCTGAATCCCAAATGGACCCAGATGCTACTATGAAATCGTAAATTACATGCTGATGGTCCAAGGTTCTTGAACCCTGGTGGATATCTGCGCCATCTGGCTAGTTGTACATGTAGGTGATTTCCTTCTGAGTCCATGGGCTTTTAGAACTTCCCTTTGAAGGAATGTTAACTTGTTAAATTGCAAAGGCATTTCATCCAGCTACCATGATTCTGCTTTACGCCAGAGTTCATGGCATTACAGTATCCAGGTAGCAGGTAAAGTTGAACAATGGCCTTGGATCTCTCTTGGGCCTCAAGAAAATGGTAGTGCACAATAAATTTCAGCACTCCCTTTCTTTAAATTGAGTATTTCTTTAACACATGTATTTTTGTAAAGTTGATAAAAATAATTTTTAATTGGAATGAGAAAAAGTGAAACTTCCTGAATTTAATATCCGAGATGGCCTTTTGCTAAACTGAAATGCAATATTAACATTTAATCTGAAAACTCAATAAACACCAGTTACTTTCAAACTTCTTAATAAAAGTTTTAAACATTCATAGTACTAAAAGACTGCAGCAATTTCTTATGTATACATAAGTAAGCCTACTGATGGTTTACAAGTAACAAGAAAGGACAACTAAACTTTCAGTAAAACTATATCCTTTTTAGGTGGATTCTAACATTCTATCAAAATTGTAATTTTTCTTTCAGTATGAGAAGAATCTCAATATCTAAGCAAAAATGCTGATGGCTCTTAAACTACACTGCTAAGAAAAATGGAAAGACGGGGAACTTGATATCTACGATGTATTATTTTGCTTTTACTTCTGTTTCCTCAAACAGGCATTCACTGTTAATCTGTTTTTCATGTCCCCTCACCATTTAAGCTGGAAGTCTGACTATTAATCATTTTAATGTACTTTCATATTAAGTGAAGGAGTTACTGCAGATTCCAGAAATCTACATCTCTTGTACCATAAGTTTCTTTATGTTCAGTTTGAGAAAATTATTTGGGCAGCACAAAAAGTCCTTGTACAACATATACAGAATCAACAACAGACTTTCTGAGCAACAATGCAAAACCATATACCCCTCAATTTCCTTATATGTAAAATAAGGATGATACTATTTATAACTTCATAAATGTCCCGTGAAGAAGTTTAATTTGTGCTTTGCAAATACTCAACTCTGTTCCTGAAAACTGCAGCTTTAACCACTGCTCTTAAAATACCTAACTACTTCAAGAAAATATTTCTAAAAAAGGTTTTGCAGGAAGATAAGCCACTGTATCATCAAAAAAAAAATCTTCTGCATGGTTTCCAACATTTCAGTAAAGCTTCCAAACATTTCAGTAGACAAATATGTGAGTAAATCATTAACTCTTAGAGAACTACTGAAACTTTGCCTTTTTCTTGTAAAAAGTCAAGAGATACAAAATATAAACAAATAGAAACGTTATACAAAATGTGGAATCTTACTAAAAATTCTGGTACAAAGAAAAACATACCCTCCATTTCATCTGAGATTCAGATAAATGAATCTCAGATGATTCAGATTCAATGAGATTCAGATAAAATGGAGGATAATTCATTAAAATACATGTATTACTATGAACTCTTATTAAGCTGTAAACCAGTTTAAACTTAAAAGATGTTGAGATAACCACTGTGCAACAACGAACTCCTATCTCTTGTCCTATGTAGGGATAGCATCACAAAAGGAAAAAAAAAAAGTATTACAGCAGTGATATCAGGTAGTTTGAAAGGTCTCGTACTATTTCTCAAACCTTACCGAAAAATATTTAACACCGAGAGGATCCTGAAGAAGACGCTCGAATGAAACTGCCCAGCTTGCAACTCTTCTGTCTCGAAGTCGTCGACAGCTCTGTACGCTGGGAAGACTAGCATTGCTACTGAGGCTGTTCTCACTGATGCAATCTTTCAAATCAGTACTATTCAGCTCTGTTAAAAAAAAAAAAAAAAAAAAAAAGTTAATAAAATATTATTCACTTTTATTCTTTCCTCTGCAGCATGGTTTTCTTCATTTATCACATCTCTTTCACAAGCTCATAGTAGTGCAGACTTCAAAACCTCTCTGCATTGTTTATTAGGGGCACCTACATAGAAAATAATAATAACAACCGTCTCTCAATTTTATTCTGTTGCAAAGAAAATCAAATGAGCATCTTAGCAGCAATGCCCTACCAGAAGCAAAAGGAGCAATCAGTAGATCCTGCTAACACTCCTCACCACATGGACTGCAATCTTTTGTAAGGTTACCCAAGGAAGATAGGTCTTTAAAAATCTACCGCTTACCAGAAAGTGGGAAAAAAAGAAAAAACTATTTGATGACAGAAGATTGAAAATTGTATGAAATTTTACTATCAGTAGTCAGAGGCTTTCTGAAGTGTTTCATGGAATGAGAGATTCTTGCTAAACGCTGAAAGCTTAGGAGAAAAACCAACTTAAAATAGTACTATCAATGAAAATGAGCTAGTAATGGATGTCCTCCTTATCCTTGGGAAGCAGATGGGTCAATCCATAAATCCTAATTTGACTGGGGGTTTCTGACAAAAACAGGGATCCAAGACTACATTCCAAACCCAAGTCAGCAATCAGCAACTATCTGGGGACCTCAATGTTCTCCTAGTCTGCATGACGCAGCACCCAGCAGGACACTTCTAAGAGGAGGCTGCTTCTCATCCTGTCCTTGCTGGGGTATTTGGGGGTCTTCTTGACATAAGTGATCACTAGAAAAATTCTACAATACCTAAATTCTGTTATACCTAAATAGCCTGCTTTAGTAGAATAATTTGCATATCTGAATAAAACATTTTCCTAATGAAACAACCAAGAGAGAATTAAACTACCAGTGTTTTCAAACAGCATAGGAATAAAACATTCAAAACAGGAGATTACATATCACTACTTAGATTCATACACAAAGCAACATTGAGATGACACACTCATTAGCCACCTCATACAAATAACCAAAAGGAAGAAATAATAATAATGGTATGATGTTGCTTCAATTTAACTGCTAAAATGGTAGCTATAATAGTATATGGAATAAGTGAGAATAACAGTGGCAGGCTGTGGTCAGATCTTGAAGATGGCAGGTGGCAAACAATACTGACTCAGAAACTCAGTGTTACCCTACATTCACTCAGTGCCCTCTTTCAGGATGAAGTTGAGAAACGACCTGATACTTTAAATCTTGAAAAGAACAGAAATGGCTTTTGTATTCTGAAAGACAAATAAACAAGAACCCATAGAAAAATTAGGAAAATACAACCTTGTGCAGCAGCATGACTGTTGTAACTTCAAGTATTAAACTAAACCCTATTTTTTATATATCAGTAAATACAGTACACACAAAAATATTGAAGAATTGACCACTTGCTCACATAGTGGAAAACTGAAAGAAATGACTCTTCTAAGGAAACAGCAGGGAATTATTCACACACTTGTCATTTATTTGTTGCATGTCCTTTTACAGACCACTACTCTCTCCATCTCTCAGCTTACACAAATGTAAAATCAATATAGAAGTACTCACAGTTACCCACTTCACAGAGTAGGTCTGAGGTTTAATTGTGAAGACATAACTGAATAAAGTCTTGAACAACCCTGTCTCAAAATGGACCCTGCTTAGAGCAGGAGGTTGGACCTGAGACATGCCAAACCAAGTGAATTTGTGATGAAGGGATAAAAACAGGTAGTCATTCAATTATTTGAAAAATTAGCAGTAACAGATGTAAGAAAATACGTTCCTCAAATAAAATAACAGTGTCTTCAATAATTATATGCCAAATAGAAAATCAAAGCTTAAGATCACTCTAAATGCAAGCTGATTGAGCAAACTGAATTCACAACCCCTGAGGAATAGCCTATTCTTTACAGAAACATTTTTATTGTTGTTTATTTTCCACAGTTAATCACATAGATAAACTAAAGCAAGGAGTAATTTCACCAAAATTACTATTCTATAAGATCTCTCAAGGTCTTCTTTTCTGTTATATATTTGGAATGATTTTGCCTTTCCAAATTCTGTGTCACCAAACATTATTGTTCATCCCTGGAAGTATGAGATTGCATAAAAGGGCCATTCAAAGATGGTTACAAACACACCAAAAAGTCATAAACACTGTTATAAAGATAAGAAAATTTAAAGAAAAAAATAGTTCTGAAACTTCATTTTTGTATGTATTCTGTAGCTTACCAATATTTACTAAGAATTAAAAGCTAACTACTGCAATTTTCAGTAAGCAAAGCTATTGTTTAAGCAAAATGTTGCAAAAAAAGATACAGAATTAGATTAGAGGCAAATTAAAATGGGTATTTTCAATAAGGATAATATTTAAGGAACATAATAATACATTAGGCATAAAAATATTTTTTATTTGCCTAATGGTCATATTAATCAAAGCTAATGAAAAAGACTCAGCAAATAATGCTAAATATCCTTATAACAAATATTTATTCACTTTCTCCTGTAAGACATATCAAAGAGCATAACCAAGTCAACTGTTAGCCTCATTAGAGAATACCTGTCACCACAGTGAAACTATTGTGAAAGAAGCTAATGTGAATCTGAAGAGAATTACAGCTAAATTTATTACCAGGAGTATTTTGCTTTAACTCTGCAAGTGGATACGTTCTATTTTACAGTCCAGGATATAAATAGACACCCACTTCTCGATATATCTGGAACAGTTTCAGATGTTACTGCCTCACTACAAGAGGGTTCGATGCCCGGAGTTCTCCGGTGACGAACGATGAGTTTCCTAGGCCCATTGAGGCAAACTCCAAAAGGTAAACTCATCCCACACACCAAGCTGCCTAACCCTAGGTGGGTGACAGGAGGAGGTTAGGGAGTAGCCACAGGAACTGCTCAACCCTAAAGGGCAAGTCACAGTGCCGTAGGACTCCCATGGACTGGGAAAATGGTAGGCACAGCGGTCTTTGGAAGAGCAGCTTCTCCCTCCTCCCAAGAGTGGCTGTTCAGCTTCCCCATGGTAGGGAGGAAGACCAAATTGCAATTACAGTCCGGGTGTTTACACCAGTCGGTAACTGCTAACTACCTCTAATTGCTAGCAGCTGCTCACTCTCCAGCTTGTCAGAGTTACATTTGCTATAAACTATGCTGGTTTCTCATTCCTCTGATAGGCTGCCGACTCTGGAGGTCCCCTAGAAAACAAATGAATCAAAATAAGACTGCATTTTCAACAGCTCTGAGAGCTACTGGCACAGGTCCTCCAAAGCGTTAGAGCGGCATTAAGGGCTTACTCATTCTCAGTAAACTGTTTCTGTTCTGTTGGACTTTATTTAGCTAACTCAGATTTTCTTCAGAAAGTACCGTTAACCCTGGCACTGCTTTGTTTTCCCTTAAAAAGGAAATGCAGTCAGTTTGCTTTATGAAGGGATACAGATTTCTGCTAGAGTACCCGTTAACCTGGAAACGAGGCAGAACAGGGTTATTCCCCAGGACAGGGCTTGGTTAAGTACTTGTATCAATGGTTGTAATTAAGTTACAGCATGGTATAGCAGTATGCAATCTAGAATCAGAAATAAAGATGGAAAAATATCACCAACTCTCACAGCACGACGTAATTTATCCAAATCACACTTAAATGCAGAGTGTATAAGCTGTAGCTCCTGTTCCACTCTGGTTGCAGAGGAATGCTTCCCCTGTAAGCCTGCCGTGTCAGGTTTCCTGACTCACACCACTTGCATTCCTTGCTACACACAGCCCACCCTGCAAAGGAGGAATAGGGCCACTTTCCAACCCAGTCACCTATTTCCTCTAACGATCACTCTGTGCCCTCACACCTAGAGCCCTGACCCCTCACTCTCAAACATTGTAATCACACGGCTGTGCAAAGCTTCCAAATACCTTCCTTCCTTCCTTTTTCCTTATTGTGCAGCTACACTGACCCAGCTTGCGTTACCTGTAAAAGGAGGCTCCTCACTGAAGCATCAGGAATCCAGTGGCCCTACATTTATTTCTGTTCTAAGAATCACCGCACCCAGCGAGGAAGTACCACTGCCTGTGCAAACTCATTGGTTCATTTATTACCATCTTCAAACACAGAACTGAGGAAGAATACTTCCTAAAATCCACACAACCTTTTACACCTTTTGTGTTTACACAATAAAGTGTTATGTAAGAAAATACACACATTTAATCATCTACAATCTTCAAAGTATTCAGGATAAAATGGCTTTGAAAGTTTTGATTTAAATCATATAAAGCAATATACATTTTAAATCATATAAAGCAAAATCTGAATGCAATTAAGGATATTTTTGTAAGCATTTTTTCATAAAATCCATCTATATTTCTTAACCCACTAATACTTTTTTATTATTGTGAGCAGCTCCACATACTCCTAGTAATCATCTGAATGCATGCACTCATATAATTAAGATATTCCAGTTAATCACTAAATACATTACCTGGATAAAGCTGATACGAACCACTGTGGTGCCACTTAATCAAATACTTCAAGGCATTCACTGACAGCCATCCTTCTGAATCCATACCAAGTTCAGCTGTAACGTCCCGGAACCCATTGGGTGAAGGCTGGCCTCACTGCCCGGCACATTGCTCCTCTGCGACTTTGGGATAAGGGAAGCTAACGCGTCCTCCTCCGGCAATTCCTGGTAGCTTTTTACACCATTCTAAACAAATCGATTCTTTACCCTCATGGCTTTAAGCAGAGGAAGCCAATAGTATACTTAACACAAAGCACTATAAAAATGCTCCATAAATAATTGAAAGAAAAGACCTTTTGCCACTGCTGCTAAAGGAGCTTGAATTATTTATGTTAGAGTGGAACACAGCTACAGCACGCACTGCCAACGGAACTGAAAAATAAGTCATATACCTGCTGGAGGAAATAATGCCTCTGTATTTACAGTGTAAATGGTAGTGGTTTGTTTTATTTTGGATATCATTATGGATTTCTTGTGCTACCTTCTTTAGTTACTTTTTAGAATAATAGATAATGTAAAAATGTATTTGAAACATCAGATTCCTTTCAAAAGATTCTTTAGGACCTTTTCCTTATGGAAATTCTTTCTGGATGATGAACACTAAAACCAGAAGTGAGCTGACGCAACAGCAAAGTGGTATCTCAGGAAAAAGACATGCCTATAGTATCTGATGTACTTTGGGATGTGGAAATAATAGACTTCAGCATCGCGGAACTGATCTCTGTAGGGAATAGCAGGTAAGAATTGAGTTAGAGATTCTTAATAGAGCTATTAAGATACCTCACCACCTGGGACCATCTGTCTGGGAGATGAATGACGGTGTACTTTTATTACATGCCCTTTGACCTTAAGGTTTGCCCTTTGTAAAGTGCCGTCTAGGCAGGTATCAATAGTGAAAGCCAGAAATTAGCTGGGGACTAATGATCATCCCTAAGATGATTTAGATTGCGCTGCGCTCAAAACGTCAGCCAGGCTGGGGCATGCTGTGTCAGCACGCTCCTACTCCTGCTGTAGCAGAAACGTATAGTTTCCAGGGTGGGAAGTAGGAGCAATCTGCTAATTACCCTTGGTTGTAGTAACATAAAATGGTTTCTACTGTTCCCACAGCATAGGTGCTGTAACTGATCTATAGCAGTGATCTTGCAGCAGTATTACAGTTTGCATTCTGATTGTCTGCAATTCATTAAGCAGGTCAGATACAGGTAGAGTTGCAGCAGGCATCTCTGTAGTATCTCTGGAAACACCGTTAACTCAAGGATCCGTATCTTTTACCCCTTTCACAAAGCCCAAGCACGTAGTTTAAGCTAATGACAACATCATAGCCTTGCCTAAGCAGAGTTACCATGTAAAACTTTTACAAGGGGTAGATGGTTTCCAGTGCCTGTCTCTGATGCAATAAAATCCATATGACACGAGGCTTAATTGACTTTGGAAAAAAGATGTGCAGAGAGAGTTGTGCCTCCTATTATACGGAAAGGATGTATATAAACACATTATTATTACTTTTCAAACATCAATTTCCCTTCCCAGACTGAAGCTTAACAACGTTTATACCATACACATGTACAAACACTCTTAGTCTAGGGAGAGAAATACACACTGCTATACTAATAGCTACAGTGGTGCAAATCTCTCTAATTTAGATGTTCTCTAAAATGTGCAAATCTGTGGATCTATTAATGAATTAGTGAAATTGGAGAAGATCGGAAAACTTCAGTGCTGTGACAATTTCAATAAAAGTGAAAGCCTGAAAATGTAATTCAGACGTGAATCAGAGCTTTTACTCAATGAAATGGATTAGGATTTTCCTTCATTTCAGTTTTTCTGGGTATATTCTCTTTGGTTCTTATTTTTCCAAACTTCTTTCTGGTATTCAAGCATTTATTCAATATTACTTATCAGAGCTCAACTACTGCATCTTACATAAATTATGCCCCCTCTTCACTGGGTACCATTTAAGAATGAAGAGAGTCCGTGTTAAATCTTCAGCACTAGCTGAAAAAATAGTAGGTCATACAACTTGGCAGAAAAATACTTATACATTCCTATCTGTTCTTTCCCCTCTGCAACCTACAGGGCCCTCAGATTTCAATTCTTCACAAAACTGGATAGAATTAACTGCGAAAACACAGTTACCTATGGAATTGGAAAGAAATGCAAGTAGCCATACTGGAAAAACTGAAAATAAGTCTGATCTTCAAAATAAACTTTCAGCTGGAAGCTTGAAATGACTATCAGATGAGTAATATCACAGGGATCTCCAAGTTTGGGTAGGCAACAGGAGTAAAACAATTTTCACTAATATAGGAGGAGAACCTTCGAGGAAAAGAGACACAAGTGCATCCTACTTTTAGCTAAAAAAGATCAATCAACTTTTTTGTCCATCAGCACCTGGAATTTAATCCAACTACATCCAACCGGAAGTCTGTGCTTTGTCTTCCTTGATGTTTATATCAAAGAGGTATCATCCAGGGAAAAATACATATTTTTCCCACAAAAACAACGGCTGTATTTTAGACATAGAAAGCAGAACAGACAATTATTTTCTGTTTCATTCTGTTGCCACTTTGCAGATCAGACAAATACATTACAGAGTCTAGCTTCTCATCGGGACAGAAGTACTGTTAGAGCAGTAGACTGTCAGCAGTGGAGAAGAAAAATACCTTACAATGAGTCAGCCAGCCATTGGAAAACGGCTCTACCCAAAGGACTAAAACAATAATATTTCTCAACTGTAATTTTAATATTGCAAGAAATCAGAAATTAAGACATGATGGAATTTTGTGAAGACTATTGCCACTTTTGCACTTATATTTTCATGTAATATAAAAAAATTATCCTTACCATTTACAACATTTCTTCAGCTTTACAGCACTAATTAGAACAGTTTGTCTCCTTCATATCTAAGAAAATTGTCTTTTTAGTGTTGTGAAAGAACACCAAACATAACAATATGTATGTAAGTGAATTTCTCTGGAGGATCAATTGAACCAATTCCTGCCAAGCAAGACAAGTGAGAAAAACCATCTCTTTTATACTCTAAACTACACACATTTCTTTATTCCATTAAGGAAGCATACTTAAACTGTTTCAATTAACTTCAAAGATTCAGAGAAATCAGCTTCTAATGTTTAACAAAGAGTGGACAGTCCTTTAAAGCATTAAAGCCATTTTAAAATCAAAACAAACAAGCTTAGGTGACGCAAAGAGGAGCTTACTTAGAAGTACTCCAGGACTGCAAAAGCTTTATGCTGGGATTTTACAATTATCAAATTACTTACCCCCTTCTCAAAAGGCATCACACTATAAAGAAATTTCAACCTTAACCTTTTTGACTTCAACAGATTATAATTTAGCAGCTAGTGCATCTCTCTTCAAAAGCCAGCAGTGTTTGTAAGGGACAATAAAATAGAGAAGAAGATTTTATCTAGCATCCAATTATATGAAAGACATCTAGCTCTGCCTTTTCATTATTATGAATGAAGAATCCTAGTTATAATAAAAACACGTATATAGGGAGATATATGCCATACACACACACAGAAAAAATCAAATCAGTGAAAGCACGTGAACATAATCCTGCAGCATTTCCACTGGTGTAGCTCCTGCAGAAGTCACAAAGTGCTGCACCACTTCGGACTCACATCTTGTAACATATCACCTTATTTACCACATGCTACATTGCTTAATGGGGAAAAATTGATTCTTTTTTGTTGTAAAAGTAAAAACATGCTTCAGCTTACCTCCATCAGAGACAGTTGCTGACTGCAATAAGAAAGAGAAAAATAAGTGTTACTTAAGTTTCATGACAAGTATTAGAAATCTCTGAGCTTCACAGATTATTTGAAGTGTTAGTTAATTTTATCATCATATTGTTAATATAACAGATAATGTGAGAGACGAAAACCTAAATATACCAGCTGTTATTTTCTCACAGGTGTTTCCTCCCCACCATGAAAATCTCCCCTGTCCTTTAAACCACTCCTGGAACTTGATCCCACAAA
The DNA here is from genome assembly GCF_009819795.1 of Aythya fuligula. Lineage (NCBI taxonomy): Eukaryota > Metazoa > Chordata > Aves > Anseriformes > Anatidae > Aythya > Aythya fuligula. Next base: position 67,274,431 of record NC_045562.1, read on the forward strand.
TATTTACTGACAAAGTACTTCCTGCTGTGAGTAGCAGCAGTGATTTCAACGTCCTTTTTGGATTAATAAAGTCCATCAGTTGGTGTATAGGAGAAAGCAGATAGCTCAAAAGTGACCAGCAAGGACTTAAAATGAAAAGAACACCTCACAGACCTTATTTTGCTGCATTATATGGAGATAGGTGGAATCAAAATTAAAAGTCAGATGTTTTAGCAGTCAGAAGATTGAAAACTTCCCCTGCTGATGGTTTCTGACTTCCACAGAGCCAGAAAGGTGTAGGAGTGTTTTCAATAAGCTAGGACTGAGGTAGAACTCCTCACCATCTCTAATAGTATCTTACATCACGTTTTCAAGGACAATTAGACTTCTTAGTGAAATGTTGAAGTTCGTGTGTTTATCAACCCTAACCATCTCACCTTTGAAAGCAAACTACCTCAAGGCAGCTAAGATTTCTCTAAAAATCAACAAGGTGAAAGCTTCCCAACCATGTCCTCCAGAGCTGGCACCTCAACACTCAGCTGAGTGAAAGACTGGAAGGACAGCTGATTTTTAGATTGAAGCTAGTACTGATTTTCAGTGGCTGTTAAAACTTATTATTAGTTTAACTTGGAAATAATCTTGGAGAATCTTTCCTCGATCATTTAAAGCATCACTGAGCCTTAAATAACTTCCTAAATAGTTCAAAATTAACTCTTCTGTTTTGTATGTCTGCTTAAAGAGCTAGGAAAGAATGCCTTATATATACCTGTAATATTTCCAAGACAGAAAACACACAGAAGAAAAACCAGGCATATAAACACAGCTCAAGAGAAAAGCTGCCTATCCATAATTTGTCAACCTTGGTAATAAACATTCCCTCTCCCCCTCAAAATCCACAAAAACCTTTAGTAATCTTTAAACAAATAATTTCTTTTCCCTTCTTTCTTTATTTTTGTGTTTCACTGCAGCATTTCATCCTGCTGTTGATGCTATCTGAAGAACATTGCCTTCTATAAACTGCTGCAGCACCATCATTCCCATAATCAGCAGAGGATCTGATCTAGTTTTTCATAAAAGTATTCTGGAATTTTCAAAGTCTAAACTAATCTCTATTGACAGCATTCCTCCAGTGCTAGTTCAGATAAACACAAATCCATCAAAAAAAAAAAAAAAAAAAAAAAAGATGACCCTTCTTGTTAAACTACACAGAGATAAAGGCTTGTGAATCTATGAAGCATAATAAGATAGTCAAATGTGTATCTAGGCCTCCTGCTTGCTTAACAGCACTGTTTTGGATATCAAAAATGCATTTGTTATCAAAAATGCACTCAGTGAGGTGTAAGACATCTTTTCTACTTCTCTTTTGCATGATGTTTAGCAAGTATATTATGCATTCATAACTTGTAACTTAACTCATCTTCACAATCTAGAAATTGTAATTTACCTTCCTGAACCATTTTACATCAAATTTTCAAGGACAATTAGACTTTTTGTGAAATTTTGAAGTTTGTGTGTTTACCTACCCTAAACTTCTCACCTTTGATCGCAAATTACCTTAAGGCAGCTATCAATAGAATTGCTTCTAATTTCTTATTTGCATGCTGTACAGACCATAAAATCACAGAATATCCCATATTGCAAGAGACCACAAGGATCGAGTCCAACTTCTAGGTTGGACAGCCCAAAAAATCAGACCTTGTGTCTGAGAGCACTGTCTAAAGGCTTCTTGAACAGCTTCTTGAAGAGCTGATAAATAAAAATCTTTTTTTCTCAAAGAATTAAGAAAATAAAGTAGTAGCATCACTTTACATAGAAGACAGAAAATAAAAATTAAAAAAATCTACTTTCAAAATGTATACGTTTTAGAAACAGTCATTTATTTTGGCAAATTCCATGAATCTAGATGAAAACACCAAGTATGATTCTCCTTCATGTTTGTGAAAGGTAAGAAGATAAATTAGCAGGGTTCTCATGATAGAAAAAGAATATTTCCACTAGTTTTGGAAAAATGGTGTGATTTTGCAGAAAAGATTATTACAGTGAAAAATTGCAGTGATAGGACCACTTAATTACATTTTGTGGACAGTGAGATGGAGTTTTACTTAAAGCCATTTAGCTTGTTAAGGCAGTGGGCCTCCTACACACCATGAGCTGGCTTTGCCTGTTTGTTTATTTTGAATGCTTTGGCTAATGCATGCTAATTGCATATATCAATATCTCAAAATTTCTCTAAGCAAGGCCGCCTTAGTAATTGTTATGTTTAAACATACCAAAAAAAAAAATTGAACCCATAGGAAGAACAGAATTTCTCATCTAAATACCAGCCACCTTTTTTTGTTCTAAGATATTCCAAATTCCCTTTGGCTTCCTCTAAAATTACCCAGCACTTTCCAAGAATATCACTTTACTTTTTTAGATCACAGACCTACATTTATTATAAGAACGTTTCTTTAAATTCAGCTACGTATCTGAACTCAATCCACTTAATTCAACAAAGCCAGCTGGAAACTAAAGCTTGTAATTATTGTGCAAGAATGTACAGTAATGTGTTCCAAACATGTTTGTGAATACTTAGAAATCTTAATATAAACCTGTCAGAAACTGCATACAGTCCACATTTAGACAAAGCAGTTTTTCTTCTAAACTGTTCAGCTGAAACTTGTCTAGATTTGTCCACAGGTGTAAGTTGCAAGACCAGATTTTTTTAAATACTATGATGATCTCATTTTAAAAATTCGGTATATGGTGGGGGCTGGTTTTCATTCTTCACTGTTCATGCTCACCACCACTGGAGGCTCTTCAGGACAAAATTTGATCTCCTATATATATAAAAATTGATTTTTTGATGAAATCTAACACTTACCATATACCTACTAGGAAGTACCTATTAGAAAACATAACTATTGCAAAGCAATAAAATGGAATGGTTCTTTTATGTAGCCATTTCTGAAAGATGAGGAAAGATACCATATGAGCCTGTGCCAGGTAGGGTCAAGGTGAAGGTCAAAAAAAAAAAAGGCTGGACAAATGACAGGATATATGTATTCTTTCTTTTTGTGGACTATATGAACTATCACTCCAAGATAAAATCTGAATTGTATTCAACCCTCAAGTCTTTCGCAACCAGATAAGAACTTAAATTAGTTCTTCAAATTACTCTGACTTCCAAACTGGTTTAGGGAAAAGCCCGTGGTGTGTGCCAGGAGCCTGATGGCAACAAGTACCAAAATGTTAAAAAGAAGTCAAATTTAGGAGCACAAAAATGTCTTCCAGGGTGTCTCTTCACCGGAACTCTGCTTGCTCCTCCGGCTGGATTAGCAGCTGAGCTGTGCAGACACACACACGCCAGCGGTGGTGGATGCAAGTCTCTTCCCTAGACTTCAGGGCAAGATCTTGATCCCTGGGATCCAAGCGAGGAGCTTAGCGCCAGGGCGAGCAAGCTGAGCAACGGCTTCCCACTCAGTTAGCACACACCATACCAGACGTTTTAGGTCTCTGTAAAACGGCAAATGCTTCAGCATATATTAGATAGCATAAGGTTCTGGTTAAGGGAAAACATGTAAAATTTCTCTTTGGATCACCTCTCTTTGCTAGGTGGAAAAACCAGAAGGGCCCATGAGGTTTTTGATGTCATGTTCAGGATCTGCTTGCAATACAGCTAAAAGAGGATTAGCTTACAGTAATTAACAGGGAGAAGACTACTTTATGAGGATATAAACTTCTTATTCCAGAATAGATCCAGACAACATAGCCCCAACAACAGGGGGGAGATGGAGAGAGGGCATAAAGGAGAATGCAGTTCAAAAGGTTGAAGCAGCCTGTACCTGTTAGCTCCCATGGTCTCTAACATGTGAGATGCGTGCACCACTGCATGACACTACTTTGATGACATCTTTCAGCTGACAAAAACTCTCATCCAGGAAATCCGCTTAGATCCAGAGAGAGTCCACCTTTACATGGATCAGGTCCCAGGTAATTAACTAAGTACCAACAAGCTCTGCCACAAAACCATGATGCTGAAAAACAACAACAAAAAAAATACTCTGGCCATATCCCAGACTCTATTTTGAAGAACTAAAGCCATGTGTACAGACTACCCAGATAACTCAACACAAAATGTCCTTTTTCACCTCCTCAGGATTTGTCATCCAAGTCAATAGTCATGCTCAAGTGCTCAAGGAAAACAAAGGGAAAGATGAGGGGACTGGGAGGGGTGACACACGCTAGGAAATGCCAGGCCTTAACAATAAAACGGAGCAACATGAAATCATCTCTGTTAATAGAATGTGGGTGAGTGCCTTCCTGAGGGGAAAAAAAAAAAAAGCCATATATATTTTGAACTATTTCTGAGACACACAGGGATAAAAAGCTTTAAACAGAGTGAAAAAATACTGTTCTCTGCTACCCTACCCGTGACAAAATCACAGACTAAACAAATATCTATCTCTTTTATGGGCATCCAGAAAGATTCGGGGGAAAGGGGATTTGATTTATAAGTGACCTCTGTGTGTCCTTTCTAAAGCACTCTTTCTTCCAACATAGGCATTGACTTTTTGCAGCACCCAGAGCTCTCTGACTGCTGCCTGTGGAGGCTGTTAGACTTACTGATTACAGTTTTACACTGCCCTCTCCTTTCCAAAAGCCCCTCTAATTAGGCATTTCAGCATAGAATAGCTTCCCTAGCTCCACTGACCTTCTAAACTGATTAGCTCATATAATTTCAATATACAAAATAACTTTGGGACACTTGTCACGTTCTTCAGGAGACAAAGCACTGAATACCTACAGACTCGATATGAAAGCCAACTTTCAAACATCCTGTCCCTGAGCTCAGGGAAAGCCCAGCACCCAGCCAGCTGCCTCCTGCAGCCAGCTTTGTTCCAAGTCCTCCTCACAACACCTGGAGCAACTTCTCGTTTTGCCAAGGGTCCCCTGCTTTTGCAAGCAGGTCCTCAGATCTTAAGACACGCTACTCTGGGACTGTCTTTGCCTACATGCATTGTTATCCTTTAAATGCAGTACAGTATTAACATTGTACAAATGCCAGGAACTCTGATGATCTCTGGGAGGGGGATAATGCCTCAAAATACAGTTAACATTGCCCTAACATTTGAAATCAAAACCAAATCCATATTACTTACATATTAATTCTAGATTTTCCTGCTAATAAGTAACCTCACATATATATCTCATCTAAACATTAGTGTAATATTATTTTTATCCTCAGTTTAAAATATGATTGCAATTAACTTAGTGATATAGAAATCTATGAAAAGGATGTCCCTTTGCAATGCCTCTTAAAGGAGAAGTCTTACATAATTTAGCTTTTCAATTCTCTGCCACCCAGTAAGTGCTTTTACAATAGCTAATACAAAAGTATTAGAGAGGTACGAATTCACAAAGAAAGAAAAAAAAAACACAACTACTGTACATTTGAGTCTATAAAAACAACACATGAACAGTAATGATGTGAAATCCTTTAAGAAATAAATGTTCAACATTTTTACCCCAGTCAAAACCAATCTTATCATGTATGAACACAGTGGCTTAAATATCAAATCCATCTCTTAAATTATGTTAATAAAGATATATACAAAAATATATGCAGTTTACCTACAGAAATAATATTGATATAATGGTACAGAAAGCATGCACAACATACACTGCACAGAATTAAGAAAACAGACACAGATTATAAACTCTCTGATCTTTTAGCTTTATACATACTGGGCACAGTTCATAAATACATCTCAAAATCTGAAGGTTAGCTGGTACAGTAAGGTTCCCTTCACTCTTCTATGATAATATAGCCAAATGTTTGCATTTAGAAAGGAATTTTAACTCAAATACTTTAAAGCAAAAAAGCTGAAAGGCTAAATAAAAAGCATTCTGAAGCTGATAACATTCTTCTCTGTTTTCTTGCCAATAACAATAGCCCCTTCTAATTTCTCACTGCAACGATGCCTTGCTTTAGCTAAATATAATTCATATCACTTACCCGCTCTTCATAAGAAACAGCAGTTATTTTTCCTAACAGTACTCTTCCTAAATTCATCTTCACTTAATATGGAAAAAGCATTTCCTTAGCACATCAGCTTCTCAAAGATTAAACTAAAAAATTCAGCCCTATTCCATGCCTGTACATGCCAGTAAAGTTTAAAGGCATTTCGTATGAAGTTCTATTTTACTCCCTTTATGTTACCCATAGCAACAGGCCAATGCAGGAAGCTGTGGTTCGTCAGGGATTCAGATTAGATCTCAATTATCTCTCACCAGAAAAGCTAGATCGTTTTATATAAATCGAGCTGATTGTATTTTAAAGCGTTTCCTATACGAAAATCAGGAAAATAAAATGAAGTTGAATCGTGCAGCAGTCCTGAGCTTGAGAAAGCAGATTTCCAAAATAGTTTTCAGCCAAACATTAGTTAATCACCCTAACGTTACTTATAGAAACATTTACGTTGTAAATCATTATTTTCAGAGGTTTACATAATGCAAGCCAGGATAAAATAAGACCTCGGACGGTCAATTCTGCTTAACTTTCCAGTGGTTCACACTGCCAATTGCAGGTAAAAATCCACAGTACAAGGAAAGTTGGCATCTTTGCCAGAGCTAGGTGCAGCCTGCTGTCACTAAAGACAAAATCCTCCTTGCAGAAATCAAGGGATATTCTGCCCTTCCTTCTTCGCTACCCCAGCCTATGCTTCACTGATGTCAAGGCAGCTCTGTGCACAGCGCCTTAAGGAGAGAGAGCAAAAGCAGCTACTTGTAATGCAAGAGGGAAGTGCTCCTCATTTGCTGCGGTAATAGTGTCTTCAGGAGACCGGGTATGGAAAGTATAGGATATCCTGAAGTTTGCTGCCGTGCTCAAGTAAATGGTGATAGTACCCGACACATCCCTTTCTGGTACTTTTGAAGTGACCTGAATGCCAGTTTTGCTAAAAATAATTGCCAGAATTACAAATTGAGAATGATTAGTAAACATTTTTTTTATTATTTTTATGCTAGTGGGATGTCCTTGCAGCCAAGGCGGACTTACGAGCAGTAGCTTAGTAAGGGGGATCTCCCTCTTTCAGGGCAGCACATGGAATCCCCCACATCCACCCATCTGGTTCCGAGGATCAGCCCTGCTATAAAACCACCAGGAAGAAGGTGAATATTGCTCTGAACTGTCACGGAGAGAAACTGAGGCAAAAAGAAGTGAAGAGCTTTTACTCAGAACCTCACAGAAAGACTGGCTTGCCAAAGGCAGTCCAAGTCCGCACATCGTCCTGCTTCCAAATTTAGGATGAAAAGTCTCAGTAAACTGAGCAACTCAATCTCCCAGATTTAATTTAGAGTGAGCAGAGAAGAAATTTCAAGGTAATTACAGATGCAAAGGGAGGAACCATGCTTTAACAAGCATTCCAGAGACACAAGCAATCTGCTGCCATGGCCAATGCTCATTTATTAACTGATTAGTTATCTGAATAGGCACCCCATTGCATTTCACAGTGCTGCCTTCCCCTAGTGTTTGATGCCATGAAGAAAAGCAATGGAAACAAATAGGGAGGTTGATAGGAAGGAATACGTTCTATAAAATCCTAAAATAAAGATGTAGGAAATATCCCATGATACTTGCAGAGAAGAGCCATTTCTGTGTGTATGAGTATTAAAACTATATATTTTTAAATGAAAAAAGGCCACTTAGGTCTGTTTAAATATCGCATACTTCTTGACATGAAACCAAGTGGGCTGCAGAATGTCTTTTCACTGTCAGTCAATACCTTAAACAACCAGAGAGCAACATTACAAATATACAGGTGATAGCATGCATAGTAATCCTCACATCGGATCAGTGAAAAGCACAAGTGGAGAGCTGTGCTGGGAACTCCCCTTTGGGGTAACACAGAAAAGCCTTTTATCCATAGTGTTCAGCTAACGATAAACCTAAGTCCTGCAGGAATCACCTGCAATGCCCAAATGTGCCAGCACGGTTTTAACAGGTGTGTTTTCGACCCACAAGTACATCAGAGTGATTAAGGGGAAAAAATAAGAATACCTACATGTAATTGGATGTAACAGCAAGACTAGCACTGCAGCAGAGCCCCTGTGGTGGAGCACGGTTGGGAACAACCGTGTGTGGGCAACGTTTTGTACATCCTAGGCACTCCTGGTCGGCATTATAAACCTAATGATCCCTTAGTTTAAACAGACCTCTATAGCTGTTGATTTTATTTCACTGAAGAACTGAGCATCGTATGTCCACATTTTTTCCATACAGTGACACTACTGACAAGAAACTCTACCAATTAGACAATATCAGTTAATGATAATGACTATGAAATGTCATGAGATTCTGAAAACCCTTGAAAAAAATCATTTACCTCTATACTCCATAGATTATTTTAGCAGCTGCCAGCTTCAAAATCTTATGATTTTGTGTATCATATCTGTAAACCAGGCAGGTTCAAAGGTTGAAAGCAAAAGGAATGTTAATTTACAAAGCTATTAATGGAAAGTGTTAAAATATGGCACAACAGCTTTAAAAAACTTATTCAGATACACCAAAGACGACATTTCTAAACCCACATCCATCTGCTTACAAGCTAAACTGTGGGAAGGGGTAAAGACCCCAGATATGGTCGATCTGTTTTTCTCTTCCACCCTCCCTCCACTTCCTGCTCTTATTTTCGTTTGTAAGCTTGTTTTCAGAGAAGAAAAAGCTCAAGAAAAAGATAGAATGACAGGAAGCCTGGATAAGTTTGAACTTGTCAAAGGATGAATAGGATTTAATGTATCCTTGACTCCTAAAAGAAGAACACACACACAAAAAATATGAGGCAACTCGAAAGAGGCAACCCTCTGGATGAACTCTTGAACACAAATTCCTAAAGTAAATTTGGCATCAACAGAACACTCCTCCAAAAACTTAACTCTCATCAAGTATTCCTTGCTGCATCCCATGGTCAAGATAATAACAGCTACTTGCACGAAAGCCCAAGTAAAGTTTAGGATTTCATTTAGCTCACTGACCCCGAGTTTCTGTAAAGCAGGAGAATCACAACCTATAAACAAACAGAGACAACTATTCGATGAAAAAGAAATCTCTTTTCTGATTCCCCAAAATTTCTAGAATCTATCCAGATGTATTTTGGTGGAGGATTTGTCAGCTACGCAGCAGTAAACACACCGCATGTGGGCTACTGATTAAAAGAGGGAAGTTTCTCTTGTTTACAAGGTTGTGGTTTCCCTCTACCAATTTTAAAGATATAAGTCCTTCATACTGCAGGGTTATACTAAGGAAAAATATTTTCAAGTCAAACTATTTGGAATGTGTTCGTTTATAAATAACTGAGAAAAAAGCTACCTTTAAATACCAAGACTTTCACTAATACAGGAAATTCAATGAAGAGGCTGGCTGCAAACGGCTGTCCCGAGTGCCCCCTGCTGTCTGCCTGCCTTTCCAAGACTGATGTACACACTTCAAAATGATAAATTCGGAAAGATTTGCCATCCAGAAATCACCACTAAAAACAAGTAGTTGGCTTTGAAAGTCATATTTTGAATTTTGAAATATGCTTCTGAGGAGTCTGACCACAAATAGGTAATAAAAAATACACTCGGTAATCTTTTTGAGACAAACATCACTGTTTCTCTTCTGTTGATCAACATCGTGTGACAGCTGAATTCCCTCCACTAATAAAATCATGCAGTAACAGCGTGCATAACTTGTACATCCAGATGGAAGATGAATTGCAGCTTAATAGTGAATTAAAATTAAATTACATATTAAGGAGGATATGATTAAGTGACAAATAGATGCATAAAGTCACTTCTGAATTTCCTACTACTATAGATGAAGCCTCTAAGAATCAATAAACTTTGAGGAAATCAATGTAAAGCAAACATGAAAACTACTCATTTTTAACAAAACAGTGCAGATGTATCTTTCTAAGCTGTATCTTAGAGCAGATACAGAGATGTATCTTTCTCTTTCCCTTTTCATTTTAAAAGCTAAGAGTTTTGCTGATACACTTTCAGCATTAAAAGAAATTATACGTTGACATATATAAGACTAAATATAAATAATAAGGCTAAAATGTCAAAATTTGATAACGCATTTAGGTCCTTCACTTACAAACTGTGTGTTTTCTGAGCAGCAAAAAGCTAAAAGCTGTCTGAAGTCTTTACACCTCAAAATTCTATATTCTACTAATACTCCTCATTTATGCTAGTAACTCATCCTATCTGGATTCTGTTTTATTGGAGAAAAGTCCAGCTGGAAGAGAAATCAGTTTAGCTGTACACCTTAAAAAGAAGTGTAACAATTCGAAGGTAACTTACAACTTTTACAACATTCTTGCTTTATGGAAACACATCTAAAAGTACAGTGAAAATTAAGTGACTAATTTTTAAAAAATAATAATTAGAGAAACATCAGTATGTATACTATACCCACTCTAAATTGTAAAAGCAATGTCATTTAAAACATGTCTATTAAAATGGTATATTCTTAATTTCATAACAGAGCTTATATAGAAAGTTAACTTAAATTCTTATACTTACGAACTTTGTCTCTTTAAAAACTCATTGAATCCTTAGAAGCATTATTTATCACATTTCACTGCAAGATTTCTTAGCTTGGAAGACTACTCATTAAACCATACTCCTGATTTCTGTTCGCTTTAGACAAACAAAACTTTATACTTACAGACACTTGACTATCAGTAAAAGTTTTCTCCATGTATAAATAGTTTAATAGCTCATTGTTAAGAAACAGTCCCTTCAACTTTATTATTAAGCTCTTTCTGAACACATATTTACTTCTTCCAGAGTCCAGTAAAAAAATGAAGCCTCTCTGTGTGTTGCCCTATCAACACCTCTTCCATTCTCCTCCCTCCCCAGCACATTCTCCGCCCTCAGTGGCTCAGTATCTTCCCATCAAAAGGAGCAGGCAGCTCGTAAAATGTTGTTTAGGCAGGTCCCACGTAACAAAAAAAGGCTTCTCGAAAGACAACAACGTGCATCTGAGAAGTCTGCTAATGTAAAATGCATTCGTTAAAGGCCTACAGGACTCTGACTTCAACTTTTGTCCAAACTTGTTTAAGCATTGAGTCAACATCATTTTCTCTTCCAAAGTATCTTCAGTTTTACTACATTCCCCTTGAATATTATCCAAATGAACCGAGTGAATCAATTCCCATTAAAAATACTTGAAATATAATCTAAAATTACTTAAAAAAAAAAAAAAAAAAAAAAGATGAAGAAGAACAGTTAAACTTGTAAGACTCGCAGCAATTTTCCTCCAGTTCCTGGCATGTAGGTGCATGTCTCAGGGTGATTACAATCACATGTACGCGTATTATGCAACCTATCTCATCCTACCAAAATGCTCCATGTTCTTTTGAGTAAGCAGGGCACTGGCATTTACAAGGATCTTGTTCCAAGTGAAACATGATTCTCGTCATTTTCGATACCACACCTACACTCCAGACAGACCAGCAATATCAGGGTGTTTTCAAGAGGAAATGCACATATTTTCTGCCCAACAAATAATGCTTAAATACTAGCCTTTTGGAGTTCTTTGATCTAGAGGGAAGTAGAAGATGGGTTTTGGTTTTTTTTTTTAAGCATCAGAGGAACAGATGAAACATTTTGACCATTTAATACTAAATAAAGAGTGCCAGCTCATCTAGAAGAAGCTCCGCAGGTGACTCTTAAAGCTTCACTGGACTAAAAAAGTCCATGAGGACAGTGGAAATTAAATGGTACCAAGTCCCAGCCTTGGTAAAAAATCTCATCACTTTAAACAAGGAGTGCAGAGTCAGAATCAATTCACAGCAGGCTACAGTGCTCTCATATCTACTCTGTGACTATATTCTATCAATGCCGATTCAGCTCATTCAATAAGGCCTTAATTCATTCCATACCACTGACTAGGTCTCACGGAGCAAAAATCCTTCCTCACCCATCAGCATGTGACGTGACAAAAAAGATGTATCAGGTGACGGAAACCGCAGCCGAGGAAGGGCAGGGACACGAAACAAACCAGTCACCCGGTTCCTCATTCCTGCCTGGGAATTGCAGGGGCAACCAACTCTGCAGCAGGGAAGGGGCTGGTGCTCTTGGCCAGAAAGCAGAGGCGGCAGGCAGCTGGAACACAACCTTGCGTGTTCCCAGCACCCGCTCCTGTTAAGTGTAAGATGCTGCACTGGAAGATGCTGTACTGGAGAGCCCTTCAAGAAACGGTAACACCGTGAAAGGTAACGCAGCTTCCTGTGCCTAGAGAACATGAACCCACAGACAAAGAGAAGCAACATCCATCCTTGAGCCTAGGAATATAAGAATGGCCCCATCAGTTCAGAACACACATTTATCAAACCCCCTATTCAATTTCCAGTGGTGGCCACGGTAGCACAGGGCAACGTATTCCCTAATTACCCTGTCCCAGACTTCAGGTATTTTTAGTTCACATTTCCTGAACGTGGTGTGGCTTGTCTCCTTAATAATCCCCGATGGCTTTCTTTTCCAAACATTTGTCCATTCTCCCCTAAGGACATGCAAATTTCTTGCAGCCACAGCACTCTGTGGTAAGACGTTCCCCAGATCTACTTACCTGCTGCATGAACAATCATGTTCCTTTGTTTGTTTTGCTCCTGGCTCCAGCCACCTTCCATTAATGGTGCCTCCTTCTTGTCCCAAAGGAGACAGCGAGCAACTACTCAAACCCAACTACTTTTCGTATGCTAGCCATGATTCTGTGCTCTTGTCATGCCTTTCTGAACCTTCTCCATTTCTAATATGCATCATAACATTTTTGAAATAAAGAGGTTAGAACACCATATTTAAGCTGGCAAAATCACAGTGTGGGCACATAGCAGATTTATACAGTAGAATTATTATGTGGTTTATTTTCCCATATTCCTTCCCTAATAATTCATAACAGGATTTTCTCTTTTGCTGCTCCTGTACCGAGCTGATGTTTTCATGCCACTGCCCTTTATAATGCAAAGACCTCAATTCTGAGAGGAAACAGTCAGCTCAGAGACATAGCTACCATTTGATATATGAAGCTAGGATGATTTTGCCTCATTTGCATTGTTTTACATCTATCTACATACATTTCCATCTGCCATTTTGCTGTCCAGTCATCCTGTCTTATAAAAGCAGACTGCTCTCATCTTCAGAGACTGCTCTTGCCCTTATTAACTTGACTAACTTTACCTCACTGCTCACCTTCTTGGGAGGAGCCTTCAAAGATGCTCTTGAATCAACAACAAAAGGAACTGAAGCAAAAGTTAAGCAGCAAATAATTCTAGGGATTTCAGACAGCAGTACCAAAAGCTATTATTCTGCCACAATGTCAGGGGGTTAACGTGCCTCGGGAATTAGACTCAGGACAGTAAACACTCAGCTCAAAGACAGTCAGCCCAACTTTAAAAGAAGGCTAGGTACCAAAGGCTATGGAGAAAGATACCCCTGAGAGGTTGCCCACCTACTAATGGATACGAGCCCTTTGTAGCTTCAGACAGTTGCCTTAACTCTTTCACCCAGGCTGATCCTTGTAGTATCACAAATGTGGCTGGACCAGAGATGTTGACAGCTTACAAATTCACCAGTTTCCATTTAATCAAATAGCTCAAGAACGGCAGTGCTGCCTACTGACAAGAAGTAAGGCCTGCTGTCTGCAGATTTAAGCAGAATAAAAGTTCTCATCTAGTCCCTGAAAGCATAGACTGTACCTCTGGTACTGTGACAGAAACTGGCTTGTGTTAGAGAGCCAAGCCCAGAGGCAATAAGGTTTGGACAGTACTTGAGTGGCAGGGTCAGGCAATTGCTTCCTGAGGGAGAAGATTCTGCATACGGTGCCAATTGTCTTGGCACATATGGGGAATGAATTCCCGACAGAATCCATCCTAGGCAGCACTTGATTTCTTCTCAGGCACCCAAGTACAAAAGGAGCGCTGCTGTACGCACCTCACAGAGCAATGAGAGATGAAATCCAGCTCCCAGCATACTCTCTGACTACTCATTTTCTTACAGGCAATTCAGGAGAAATATCTGCAGAATCTAAAATAAATAACCCAAAAGCAGTAGAAAAGAGTAAACAGTAAAATTAACGAAGTCTGGTCACAGTGACAAGAGACAAATCCGCTTACTCTCAGTGTCTTAAAGATCACACAGTTTAACATTCCTGAATATATCCAGAAATAAGTGCCTCCATTTCACAACAAACAAGAGGTTACTCACAACTGTACTCACTCAGCTGTTGACCAAGGCACCTTGGGCAGATACTTTACAAAAATATGTGAAGTGTGAAGAGCATAAGAATTTTCCATAATAAATTTTAATACATTTTAATAAATCCATAATTTTATAAATGTAGGAAAAAATATAACAAAAAATCATAATATTTTCAAAATTATGTTACAGTATAAAATACCAGCACACGCTTAATATTAATACCAGTGCCCAGTCTGTGAAAAATAAATAAATGTATACTGCTAGCATTATGTTGTCCTCCTTAAAGGAGTAAAAATGGATGTAACTAACAAACCTCAAATGATCGCATGTAAGAAATAATCTGAGGAAGATCCTCCAGAGTACGCTGAAAAGAGTTTGAAACTCTTAACAGAGCAGTCTGGAGAACCAACCATGAAAAAAATCACATTCTTTAAGACACACTAAGAATGATGTCAGCAAAGCAAACTCTAAGGAACAGTACAGGCATCATTCAGAAGGGGATGATGGTAACCTAGAGACATACTGGCTGTGTCTTAGTAGCCAAATAAATAGTGCCATAAGCCATTGTGTAGTTCCAAAGACAGCTGGAAGTGTCTGCCCGCTGCCATACCACCAAGCCTCCTGTCAATCAGGTTGGTTGCATCCAAACTTCCCGTTGGGAATAGTGATGGGGGCTAAATTCTAAACCACGTCCAGAAGTCATTTGTGAAAATAGACTCTTTGGCCCAGGACAAATCACATAAATGACAGCTCCAGCAACGCAAGAGGACAAACATTGCACTCCAGTGGCTATCCATCCTGGCCCTGTTTCATTTGACAGCTCACGTGTGCAGCCATTACACAGCCCCATCAGTAGGCAACTTCAGCCAGCAATGTAACAGTCAGAAGTCTGAACAGAGCAGAAAACTGGAATACCTGGAAAGAAACCACTGGTGGTTTTTAAAAGCCTTAATGAGCATCTCCATGACCACATGTTACAGTAATTCAAGGTAAATAAATCCATGTTTAATTTCATGATCAACTATTAAAAGGTGCATAGATTCTAGATCAGCAAGAGGGTTTGGATTTTATAGGAAGCGACCAAAA
This sequence comes from Aythya fuligula, assembly GCF_009819795.1. NCBI lineage: Eukaryota > Metazoa > Chordata > Aves > Anseriformes > Anatidae > Aythya > Aythya fuligula. The sequence continues at coordinate 67,289,722 of NC_045562.1, forward strand.
TCACCGAGCTGGTATCTTCCACTTTGCGCTGTTTGAAAAGCTGACACCTAGTGGCAGGTTCCAAGAAAGGGGCTCTGCCACACACTGCTACTCCAACGAGCAGCACCAGGCAGTTTCTAACAGAGGGAAAAAAGAAACAAAGAATTTAGGATTTGGTCACAGATCCATGAGACTTCTGAAACAGCAATGTTAGGGGCAGGATTGTACTAGCATTCAGATTTCAGAATAGCAGGATATTGACAGTGCATGAGAAAGGAGCAGCTCTTTAAGAATCCTATTATAAAAAAATGCTAAATATACAGAACTACTTTTCACATACAAAAATTTAGATTTTATTCTTGCATGCTATTTTGTTTCCCACATGGCCTTTTTTCCACCTTCATGAAAACAAACTGAGGACAAAACTGTCAATCAGTCAGTTATATCTTAGTTAAGAATTAGGACAAAATACATGCAAAAGATGCAATGCTTAAAGGTAATTAATACGTGGTGGAAATTGTGTATGCCAGCAGGCCATAGTAAATTATCACAGCTTAACATAATCAGTAAAACCTAAGACAAAAACATGCATTCTTTTCAAATGTTAAATTCACAAATCTAGATTCACAATGAAGAGGCTCCTTGATTTAAATCACGTAATTATAGTAGCCATAGTGGTGCTGTTGAGGCCATGGTGATGATCTAAGACTGTCGGTGAAGCAATCTTTGTGGAGAGTGTTAATACTTTTTATTAGATCAGCTTACAGGGTGGGAAAAGTTTGGGGCATGTTTAACTCTTCTTGTCTGATTTTCCTACTACACTAGCTAGCCTAATATAAGCTATTATCTCCCTGTGTAAGCTTTGTCTGATTATTTAAATCAGCCAAACAAAGACAGGTACCCACTTAAAAACTCATTATTAAGTCAAATGAGCATTTAGGGTTTTTTGCCACCCACAGATGCCAAAGCTAATATCCAGCAGAGACATGTCATTCATTAGTATAAAAACCTCATACCGAGGAGATGTGTTGTACGCTTTCAATTAGCAGATGAAATGCAAAAAAGTTGCTTCAGTAGAATTAACAAAACAGAAAAAAATCGAGCGTTATTATCTATAATAACAGCTAATAATACTGGATTATTAATGGTTATAATTAAGATAGAACATTCTAACAAAATTCTTAACACTGACTAATAAAAGGACTTCAGTACATTCCAATTTTGAAAACATTACTCAAATCTAGAAATTTGATACAATTAATGTTTTTTCATACGGGATGTAGCTTTAAGGTTTACAAAATGGGATGGAGACAAAAGAAAAATAAAAAAGTCTTATAAAAAATAAAGTCTATAAAAGATATATTTTTGTTCCGAAGATCTCTAAATCAAAAGGTTATTTAACAATACTCAGAGAGTAGCAATACTCTTACTCATTAGTGTAAGACATTATGTATCCCATTATACTGTTCTGCCCTAATTTTAACCACAGAGAAATACCAAAGGTACATCAAAATGATTTTCAGGAAACTCAACAGCTTTGAGATATTCTCCCTGGCTAGGTGACAACCAAATCTGTTGAATTTGAGGGAACACTTACAAGGGTCCCCCATTTTTACATATTTCAAGAAAGGTAAGATATGAATGCAAAGAGCTACAGTTGGAAGTGGTATTGGATCTGGTTCCAAAATTGATGCTGAGAAAAAAAGATTATTCTGTTTAATGTAGGTTTGTTTGTTTTGTTTTGTTTTGTTTTTTAAAAAAAAGGTGGGATTCTAGTTTCTGCAGTCTTACAGAGTCACCTTCAATGTGTTTATAAATCAATAAACAATGTTTTTGCCATCACAGAATCCTACAAAGCAGAAGATGTGAGTGGTGGCACTTACCTACAGGGAAGTAAGAAGAAAAATAGGATCGTGTCCTCTCATTAGTCTAAATATTAAATAATTCTAAATCATGACAAGTTCCATTTAGCTTAAGCTATACCTTGTAAATATGAACCAGCAGGTATTCTCTGAAATAGGATTGGTGGAAATCACAGATATTGTTGTTGTTGCTGTTTATTGGTACTATTACTTAAAAAATGATTAACATAGAAAAATTTATTACTATATACAAAGTAGGAATTTGTTCATAGTAAAAACATATTTCTTGTAATTTAGTAAAGAAAAATCTCTAAAAACATTTCTTGTGAAAACCATATAATTAAGGCATATACTGGGCACACTGATTTTCCAAATTGAGTTCTAACTTACAAGTTAATCATATTCAGCCCTGGTGTAAACAAGCAAATTTTCACAGTTCAGAAATAAAATTGTACATTTTGTGCTTTGTGAGACATTTTCCTTATCTGTTACATCTTAGCACAACAACATCCTATAATTTTGCACTCTTATCCTATTTTGATCTCTCCAGATTTAAAACAAATTCATATACAGGTTCTAATAGTAAAAACAGCATTTAGAGGGTAAGCACACAAACTTGTATTTATTTATTTTTAATGTACAGCAGAGCTTCTGCAGGTAAGAGGAAATGCTTGAGGTGGGCACTGTATCATAACAGCTAATTCTAACCTTATGTGAATATTAACTGTGTGGGTATTGTCAGCCATTATATTCCTATTTGAAAGAAGAGGTGAAATATTTATTCTCTTGCAATCATTGGTTTTATTTATTAAAATTTATATATATATATATAATATAAAACATGAATATATGTTTTATGCTTGAATGGTTTTGAAAATAAATTAAAAAAAACAACTGCAAAGAAACCACGCCACCTTATGGCAGAAGACAGCAAAACTGACAACTGGTATTTCAGACACCACAGCTCCAAAGGCAAGAGGAGCAAGTTCATAATGTCATAACAAGTGCAAATGCAACCTTCTTCAGACCCATGAGAAATGAGCAGTGTTCACCATATGCCCATAAAAGGAACTGCGTGGAAGTTCACTGCTCAATTTAGAAGACTACGATGATCTTAGCAGGAATGAAACCCACAAGCTTGGAGAGGCATATTCAGTTTCAGACTTAGTGTTTGGGTCAGTACCTTATCTGTTCTGCTAAGATAGCTGGAAACAATACAACAACTGAGTAACCTATATAATATGTTCATAATCATTATTCCAGAGGTGGAGTCTCTAAGAATTTCCTGCTATTGTTATTTCCTCTTCCAGCAACTCTAAATAGATGGCCTGAAATAATCTAAACATGCACTGACAACATTGTGTTCTACTACACTTCGCATAACAGTCGTTGGGAATAACGCTGCAGTAGCAACATTAAAGTTAGAACCAAAACCAAAACATCTCATGCTATTTTACTTTGACTTGTCAAGTTTTGTAAATTATTCTCAGGGTTGGTATTTCACCAGGTGGCTGGGATATATGAAGGCTAAGTGTCATTCTCTTGTAGCATTCAGAGAAAAAAAAAGAGATTTTCAAGTGAAAAGCAGCAGCTGACAGAGAGCAGTCCACACCCACGTGGCTACATTTAATAATTAATCCAGATACAGTTTTTAGTACAGATTGTTTCTGCTTTGTCCAATTCTTCCCATGGCCTAGAATTTTCAGTTTCCCCATCTAAAGTAACAGCTTTGACTATTAGGACATTGTGTAACACAGAGACTCCCAGTTCCTCCTGTTGGTGGGACAACTTATATATATTATATATACCGACTGGGACGCAAAGAGAGAAAAATGGATTTCATAGCCCAGTGACTATGATATCTTTCTGAAATTAACAGAGGGTAAGCACCATGTCCCTATCTTGGTGATTATTTTTGCAATGCAAAACAGCTCCTACAACAGAAATTAAATGATATCCTTGGTGTTTACAGCTCCCTCAGAATATGAGATATTCACATAAATCTCTATGAAATCTAAATCTAGAAGAATGTGGTGTGAACCCACTTTTTTTCTATCACACATGAATCACTAGCACTTGGCTCTTAGATATTCTAAGGTCGTCTCTTGCTGCGACCAGAAATTCTGTCAAGACTAGCAATAAATAGCAGCAAGGTTTTTTAATTTAGAAAAATTTTCTAATGAAGAAATATGTTCCTAGACAGTTACCAAACAGCTTTATCTAGAAGATCTTGCTCTGTTTGTTGAAGTTGTGCACTTACTATATTAAAGTCAGAAGTGCAAAGAAATGAAAACTATTTTCAGTGACTAGTAAAGAAAAGCAAGACACTTGAAAGCTTCAGACAGGAAGAAATAGACCACAGTGAAAAAAAAGGTAGTTTTTTTTCCTTTAAAACATCTGAGAAATAAGTAGCGACAAATCCTACCTGCATTCCCTAAGCACACCAGAAGCTCCTTCCATATACTCCGTTCCCTAAAAATCCAGTGCACCGAGGTCTCCCCTCCTTTAGTTCAGAGTTAGTGAAATGCCTTTCTTCCTACATCTTGCCACAACAGGAAACTCAGAATATGTCTTTCTTTCCTCCTCCCCTCTCAAACACTTTTTATACACCTCCTTCCCATTTAGAGGAATCAGTGTGCCACATTCCCTCCCATGCCAAAGAACAGTGTAATATGTGTTACATGGCTCCTGTGCCAAGAGCTCTGCACATAGTTTTGTTTCTGCCCAACCACAAACCTTCTTCCAGAGAAGCATGATAAAGGGGTAAGGGAAAAATCTCTCCATTTGCCTTCACATCACTATGGGTCAGGTTTTCAGGAGGAAGCACACTAGAAGAGAAGATATAATGAAGCCGTATTCCTTCAGCTTGAGAGATGCTCTCAGCAGAGCAGAAGGAACAGCTTTTCAAATTCAGGTGACTTTTCATTCTCTACTTCTACCACAATTACTAAGCTTTGGCCACTGAGGCCCAGACATCAGCTGACGTTATACCAGATGTGAAATAGTGTTATTACATTACATTCAGAAAATCCCAAAATCACCATACCAATCACCAGCACCACGTTGATTAGGCATTCCCTTTTCCAGCTGCTGGCATATAGGGAGGAAAAACGTATTTAATCTGTTTAAACAGGATCTTTTTCCATACTCTGAAAACTAAATTCCTTAGGGAACTATGTAAAGAGCTTGGTCTTCGTATTCAACACCAGAAACATATGTAACCCCCCAAAACCTTCTTATTGCAAGGAATACCAGCTGAATGATAAAAAGAATGTGATGAACATTAGTTGTTTTTTTTTTCTCATTGGTCAGGATAATTAAATTCTAACTATTGTTTTGTTCTATATGACCAGCTGTGATGGGTAAAATAAAGTTAAAATTCCCCACAGAAAGAATGGCCACTGCTAGCATCAATGTAAACTATTAAAGAAACACTGAGAAAGTCAGGTGACACCTGAAATCTCTATTTCCCTCAAACAAATGCCATAATAACTTTTATTACACTACAGACATTGCTTACTCTCCTTCATTTATCACCACCATTATAGGTGATACATGTATATTCCTCACCTGGACTCATTTCTAAGTTTTAAGTGAAAGTTAATTACCTCAAGGTCATCCAGTGAACGAGTAATACTAAATCTCTTAGATCTTCCAAATGATCTTCGAGCAGAAGAACGCTGGGGAGGAGCCTGATTTAATCCCACTGAATGTCCAAATTTTGAACCCTAAACAAGAAAGAAAATATATATCATTATTTTACTTCTTTAATTTTAGTACATTACTGATCATACTGACAGCATCTGTATTTTAAACAATTCTACTTTTGTCGAGCTTGACTGCACTGATAGGGACAGAATTCCAAGGAGATAGATTTGCAAACCTCTGACAGGACACCAGGTTCAACACAAGCTCATCACGTACCCTGTAAAGTCATGTATTAAAATCATTAAAGATACGAAAGTACTTTTCCAGACTCAAGTCAAACAATTATTTAGCATTAAGTTACTTTATCAACACAAGTCATCGTTTAGGTTGCTAAAGTGCACACATGCTACATGTAAGCATTAAAAGATAGAGTTTAATGAAATGAGAAAATGAGAAAATATTTGTCCTTTCTATAGGAAATTGCCATCCTAGAAGTCATCTCACACAGCTTCTGTTGGAATCTTTTTCCTCTCTTAAAAATCTTGTTTTCACTATGCATTTTTTCTGGAGTTTTGCTACTGTAAAATCCAACTTGTTAAATCATACAGAACAAAACAAAAGAACAAAATGCATTATTCTTTTATTCTGAAGAAAGAAACTACCTCACTCTGATATTTCATGACTAGAATTGGTACTGCAATGGTTTTATGTTTTCCCCATAATCGTACTCTTTCTCCTTAAAAAATAACCAAAGGTTGGTTAAGCTACAACAACTCAGCATGTATATATCTACTTTATGCCAAATGGAAAATTTAAGCTTAAACCTACCAGTAGGCACAGTCAGTGACTGGTGCTAAGCAGATGTACATAAACTCACTACATTATGAAAACTTGTGATGATATGCCTGAAATTTTGGATTCCTTTCACTGTAACATTCAGTGTGGGGAAAATTCCTTCCTGTCTTCTGATGTTCTCTTTCACTTGAGAAAATAATGGAGTTTAATTCAGGGTAAAATTTCTTCTAGGTCATTTCAGCATCTTTCTTCACCACAATAAGCTTCAAAAGTATTTATTAGAACTTTTATAGTTGCTTATTGGCAGCTTTGTAATATTTACTAAAATGCATTTTTCTACCTGTTTCTTCCTTTGGGCTACTTTTTATGCTCTCAGTTCTGGAATATGTGGGTATCCCTTCAATCTTTTGTTTGAATATCTCTGTGTGTCACATTACTGGAGAGAACAATCATAAATTTCACACTTAGAACTTCAAACTAACAACCACTTGCAAGAAGTAGAGAACATCAAGAACATTATACCACCACCTTGCTGCAATAAGAGATGAGCCATCCAAGAGAAGATGTCTACCTGTTTATTTGTTCCTACAGAGTCATTACAATTCTTTAGCAACAGAGCTCTGACAGCCACCACTATTCACAATAGATTGTTTATAAGCCCCTGGAAATGTCAAGATATAACACAGGATACAGGAATCTGGATCCAAAGTATGTAGCAAGGTTCATCACTGCAACAAGGTGAGACTCCAGCTTCTTCATTCGGTATTAGAAGTGATCCGTTTTTATAGGAAATCTCTTTCCCTCCCATCTTTCAATTTAGTAAGATTTTTATTTTTTTTTATTGGGTGAGAAAAAAAAATGGGGCAGCTTCTGCCAAGTAAAACTGGAAATCTGGCAACTGGAGATTAGCTTCTGAGGTTTTTAAAAGAACATTTAGAATTGCAGTATAAAAAAGCTAAGATGGCTTTTGCTAACACAGTCAACTAAATGTGAAGAAAGTTGCTATCTGTAAATTGTCACAGATAGCGCCCACTAGAACAAGTACAGTTCCTAACTTTCCGAGCAGCTTTTGAAATCATCTGTTCCTCCAGGCAGGTATCGCTGAAGTGGTTCGCACTTGGCTCATGTCAGTCCCAGTCCTTCCTGTCCAAAATGTAAGTAACATTATGCATTAACCTGTGTCAAACAGCGAGTTCCACATCAGCCCCTGAGTAAATTCAGCAGTATCCATTGCTATTACTGCCCAGCATGTCAGAGCACTAACACGGTAGCTCCTGTGTCCATATGTTCCTGTTAAAGCAGCACAAACACACCCATTCATCTTCCAGGCTTCATCACTAGCCACATATGACCAGACCTGTTTTGGAATTCTTTATTTTTTAATCTGTAAATTAGCGATCAGACTACAAACAGCTCAGCAAATTCTAAGGCTAGTGAAATGAATGCCATCATTAATGGGAGTACAACTGGTGTTTTGAAACTAATTAAACAGCTACCCAGTATGGATTCAGCTTAATTGTCTCTGAAGTCTTTCCCAAGATAAGATGCAACACCCAAAGGACATTAGAAAACGGTGAAAGGAAACAAAGAAAAAAAAAAAGACTATCAATAGCAGTCATATCTATTTTGAATCATGAATATAATGAATACATTTCACTTTTCTTTTTAATTCAGCCCAAAAAGTACATTAACTATCTAATATATCTTTAAAAAAGCAGAGATTGCCATGTACAATTCTGGGACTGTCAACCAGCAAACACAGAAAGAAAAAAAATTAGAAAGCAGTGACATTACAAATTGGAGGAAGAAGAACAAACCGCCTGAAGACAAAGCTAATTATATTCCACTGAGAAGCAGATTCTAGATAACATTAATGCTCACCAGATGCCCCATTTTAGAAGGAAATACAGCTTACCTAGTTGTGGTCAGAAAAAATAACAAAGAGAAAGAGGGAGAGTGGATAAAAACATTTGAAAATTGTGTAGTAGTAGAAGAGACAACAGAATATTAATACCCAATCAAACATTTTCTTTATGGTTTTTGACGTTGTTACACAAAACTACTGAGCGCTGGATGTTATGGTAAAGATAAGGAGCAGGAAAAAAAGACTGATAACAACACAGGGTATAAGAAATAATTATGACATATAAAAGTTCACGAAGCTAACAATTTCCTCAATCCATTTGGGTAACAACTGCAATTAGACAAATGTTTTCAGCTGACAAAAATCTCTTTCTCTCTTTCTTTCAAAAATCCAAATTAGTAATACTGGAAATTAAGAAAAACATTGCTAAAAAATATATATAAACTAAAATTCACAAAGTATTTAATTTCCTGGCAATGGTGCTCAGAAGTCTTCCTTTTCACCCTTTCTAGACTCATTTCCAGATATTCAGACTATGAAGGTATATGGCTTTCTTCAGATCAATTCAATTCAATATTTTAAAATTGCCTTGCGTATACACATGCAAACAAAACACTGTAACTTAAGCAGACAGCAGCAACATTTTGGCAAGTGTGTTTCATGGGACTCTGAAGAGCTGGAAATAAAAACATCCATGACTTGAAAAGGGAACACAAACATTGCAACTAGATTATACTAACCAGCATGGCTAAAGAAATCCACAGCTTTTAATCAAATAGAGATTGCTAGTGCAATGACTGATATTAATGTCAATTTTGCAGTCTATTAGCCATAAAGAAATTATCATAGTTCTAAAAATCTTACGCTATTAAATATTTTTAAGTTACTAAATGGACCTTAAAACACTCAAAACTGTACATTATATGACCAACAAAATACTGTCTCGTTCACCATTAGCTGCCCAACTAAAACACTGAAATTTGCTTCATGAACGGTGGCTTTGGCTTGTTTTGTTTTGTTTTAAATACAGATTGCCCACCTGCCCTAGAACTATTTCCTGTATCTTAAAGATTCTCTTCCAGAAGCAGTGCTGCTGAATCTATAAAACAGAGCTCTCAGAAAATCTAGATATTCAAGTCAATCTAAACAAACCCTATTACAGAACAATGTTAGAAACTCTACTCCATCTGATGATTTATCAGTTGGCTTCATTTTAGGAATCCAGAAACAAACAGAAAAGCACCGAGATTAGTGACAACCAATTGATAAGTGAAAAGCATGTGCTAGAGCAATACATCCTCTGCATTTCGCCATACAGATACTTACATGCCTGCTGCTACTCTCTATGATGGTCAAAGTACAAAAGACCGTATCTCCACAAGCCTTCACCCTATTACCATTCCACAGATGAAGAGGAAAACCAAAAATGTATTAAAGGAATTGACACAGCAATAGTCTAAAAACTTACCATTCCTTTTCCTCTTTTCCTATCCTTGTAACAAAATACAAATCACAATCTAGCACAGACAGAAATACAAGTCAAATGCATAATCAGAAGAGAGAAAAAAAAAAAAAAAAAAAAAAAAAAAAAAAAAAAAAAAGGACAAGGAATGGGTTTGCATAATCTTATTTTAATATATAACTAGATCTCCCTTTTTTCCTTAGGCTAACAGGAATCAGTAAGTGCAAATTTATTCACATGAGGTAACTATCCATCTGACCAAACTGTAGACTTTCTCTCTCTCCAAATACATTATATATATTTACACATTATTATTATTTTAACACGCTTATTTGGCATCATGGGTGAGTTATGTCTTAATCTACTTTACAAACAAGGTATTAAATACAAAATTCACCAGCAAAGAATTGATATAGCAGCAGCTTGTGGATGTGTCCAAGGTGAGAACAATTTCTCTGAGAACAAAAAATGTGTACAGGAGAAAGACAAATACAAGAGTGCAAAACATTGTACCTGATGCATGAACAAAAGAGAGGGAGTTGAGAAGCACAGGAGCCATGCCAGACTGCAAACAGAGGGCCAGAAAGAGCAAGAATGATCCACTACAAGGTGACTTGCAAAAATCTAGCTCTTTAAAGACTAAGAAAGAAAATGGATGTGCTTAGAAGGAATTTTAACATAAACAAGTTAGGCACTAGTTCCCTATAACTCTTTTTTTTTTTTTTTTTTTTTTTTTTTTTTTGGCAGCTGTGCTGGGTTAAGGACTCTGACCACTCCTGCCAGCTCCCAGGCTGCAGCAGGCTGTCCCCTCATCTCCACTAACAATAAACTGGAACCTTAAAGCTATCCTGTTCGTAACTCAGATCGATCTACAGCCATGTCAATACAACCAAAGATGGACACTGCCACTGCTGGATTGAGAATGACAGGACCTCTTTAAATTGGTAGCACCAACGAAATGCAACATGAAACTGCTGTCCTCAATGTGATACTCTAGCCTGGAGCAGGAGGGCACAGTAGCAAGTTGATGAAACCTTATCAATTATTCAGAACCCAAAGAAACCAAACACCTTTAGAAAACATCTACAATCAACTTAAAGAAAATTCCCAGCTCTAGAATGCGCTGTACCACACCCTTTCATATATTACAATATATGAAAGCATATATTAGCAAATATTACAACTTTTTAACAAACTCTCACACAAAACAACTTGAAATTTCCCTTTTGCACTGCATGGTCATTGTGTCTCTCTAGTTAAACATATCCTGCCCTCTAATCCAATACCTCAATATAAATAAAAACTAAGAATTTTCTCCTCTGACACCTGTTTAAAAGCTAGGAGGAGTGGAAAAGAGGTGGCAAGGAGAGGACATCAGCAGCTTTCAAAGTACAAGAGGCTAAGCAAGTGGGAGAGTTTTGCTGGGTATTCAAGGCTCCTAGGCAACAACACAGGGAGCTGGGAACAGGAATCCAGAAAGGGAAGAAAGGAGAAAGAAAAACTGTGAAGGCTAATGCCAGCTTCACAAGGTCTTGCCAATTTAATCATTTAAAGGACAACACATTACAGTTTGTGATCTCGAGGGGAAACTAAATGGGATGAAGCTCATCGGCCAGAGAGTTTGCATGCTGTGTGGAAGAGCAGGAAGAGAGGGAGAGGTAAGCTGTAAAAAGGGGAGCTAATCTAAAATGTTGAAAATCTGCTACTCTATCAAGCCCAAACATCGACATTTATATAAGGATGTTTTCAAACACTTTCAAAACTGTTCCACAAAGAAAGATAATTTCACAAGGCAGTGCACAAGCACAAGAGTGAAATCGTTTTTTTTTTAAATGTTTAAGGGGAAAAAAAAAATAAAAAAGGTACTTGCAAGTCACATACAAAGTATTAAGAGCTCTAAAAAAAAGTCACTGATATGTAATCACTTCGACAGAAATTTTCTCCTTCTGACTGGGTGGCAACTGGCCACCCTGTTCAAGAGTCAATTCCCCACATTAGCCTTTTTATCTCCTAAAAAGTCCAATCAATCAGGTTCTTTTAACAGAACTTTGTCTATGAGTGCCTGTACAAGTGTCAATTGGAGTATTTATTTCTAATTAAACATCTCTGAAAACTACATAACAAAAGAAGGATGCTGATATTCACAGATTTTGAAAGACAAAGGAACACCACTTCAGTTAGGCCTCAAAGAGGCCTCAGTTTAGGGAGTTCGATTAATACAGAATTTACTACATTCTGTGTGTAACAAACCTTTAACTATTGCCACTATAAAATCATCTCATTTGTATTTGTTCTACTCCTATTTCCAGCTATGGAAGCTTTTAAAAACTCTCTCTGCTTTTAGATTTGACTCTTTGGCTTTGTATGGTAAAGTGCATAATAAGCATTTTAGTGCTGATCCCAGATGCACAGAGTTCATAAAATTTGAAACTTCTGTGGATATTCAAAACATGACAAATTTACTCTTGGATATAAAACAACAGAAGGGTCAAGCCAAAGCAGGAGTTCATCTTTACAAAACCACGCAGTTTTAAGATTTCAGGAGAAGTTATAGGAAACACAGATGGCACAGTAATCTCTTGTAGTCAGTGCAAAACTATCAAGTAATGCTGCAAGTCTTGGGGAAGGAAGAACAAAGAAATAGATACAAATATTATTCTGCTATCACTATAAATCTCAAACCCTGCTATGCTGCAGCTGTGTACTGCGTACAGTTTTGGGTGCCACAGTTTAAGAAGGACATAAAATTATCAGAGAGCATCCAAAGGAGGGTTACAAAGATGGGGAAGGGGCTAGAGGGGATGATGTATGAGGAGCAGCTGAGGTCCCTTGGTGTGTTCAGCCCAGAGCAGAGCAGGCTGAGGGGAGGCCTCATGGCGGCCTGCAGCTCCCTCACGAGGGGAGCGGAGGGGCAGGCGCTGAGCTCTGCGCTCTGGGGACAGCGACAGGACCCGAGGGAACAGCATGGAGCTGGGACAGGGGAGGGGCAGGCTGGGGGTTAGGGAAAGGTTCTGCACCCAGAGGGTGGTTGGGGACTGGGACAGGCTCCCCAGGGCAGCGGTCACGGCACCAAGCTGCTGGAGTTCCAGAAGCATTTGGACAACGCTCACAGACATATGGTTGAATTTTTGGGTGGTCCTTTGGGGACCCAGGAGTTGGACTTGATGATCCTTGTGGGTCCCTTCCAACTTGGGATATTCTGTGATTCTTAATCTTCCTCTGATGCCCCCTATCATCCATCACCCTCCATTCTCCTGATTTTGTGTCCTGGTAGTTGGGTGTCCCTGCACTACAGCGAGGCAAAGCAGGCAAGACTGTAGGCCATGACTTTCCTTCATCCCTCCTTCTATCAGCCAGCATCAAATGTTCCTCTGCCTAAAAAGCAACGGTGCTGAGTTGCAGGACTTATAAAGAGAGGGTCTGTGGGGCCTGAGAACAGGATGCATTAAATAATACGGTATGTTGGGTTTGGATCTCTCGTATCCTCAAAGGCATAAAAGAATCTGGGAGGGAAATAAGAAGAGAGCTTGATGTGGTCCAGTCCCCTGGACCATAACAGAAAAAGACACAGAAAGCCCCAGGGTATAGGTAGGCATGCTGAGAGAAAAGGCTCCATATGATATGGGGGGGGGGGGGAGAATGAATTAACACCCTTCAGGGTGCGCTGCTGCCACCATTATGGATTGACATCACCTCATAAAATCAAATTAGATGGTGACAGGCTAATTAAAAGAGGCCTAGCATCATTCAGACATCACAGACAGCTTTCCACAAGCTTTAATGACACTACAATTCTGGCTTTGGGGTTGTTGTTTTTCTTTGGGGGTGTGGGGAGAAGAGGCAGCAGTGTGACAAAAGATTAAAACAATATTAATCACCATTACTGGTCCATGGATTTGATCACGTTTAATCTTAACTCTTTAATAATGACATTTCACTACCCTCTAACCATTACAGCAGCATCTTTGATGGCAGTTAGGCCCATGCTATAACCAAGACACCGAAAAGAGGCCGTCCTGTCACACCAGAGCACCAAGTACATAAAACCTGTTGCTTGTCTCATTGCTAAGGACACCAGGCACAGAACAGCGACCATCCAAATCATGGCGCTATCCCTACTCTCTTTAAAAATAAATAAATAAATTGATGATACTAATGCCGATGGAAAAGTAAGATCATTTTTTCAGTATAACCAGATAACAGTTTATTGTATGAGCTAGAAGCCTATATCGGTTGGAAACTGAAAGGGAGCAGAAAGGCCTGAGGATATCAAGGGAAAACACAAAGAAAATTTCAAGTAGATACAGAATAACTGGTTCCAAATTATCATAAACATTACCTAGGAACATTAAGGAACTACGGCCCAATGCTCAGTAACAACCAAAAAGGCAAATAAGGGATCATCAGAAAAGGAAAAGAAAACAATAAATCAGCTTTATATTCATAAATACATACCAACACATTTTCAAAATTGCTTATAGTTCCGGTTAACTGATCTCAAAAATAATACAGTAGAAATAAGGGATGAAGATTACAATTCTGTAAAAACTTCTGTATGGGAAGAGACAAAGCTAACTTCCACCTCGAAAATTCGTGATTGGTGGGTGAGATTTAAGAGAAAATTACATGACTAGAGATAAATAAATAAATAGGGAATTAGATTGTTCAGTATTTCTCATGACAGATATTAGAAGGTATGAAACAAAATCATATTGGAAAATACAACTATGCACTGTCTACTTTCCATTCTATTAAACTGTGAAATATGTCAGGTGAAATATATCAGGAATGCCAAAGGCACAACTGAGTTTAAGAAACAACAAATTCAAGAGAAAAGGCTTACAAAGGTTATTAAACACAATGCTGTGGATTCAGTCTCCACATGAGGAAAGCCTCTCAATCACATGTTGCTGAAAATTAGGATACATTTTCCATGTTTTTCTAAGCAGCTGCTCCTCGGCAGTGTCTAAAATAGGATATTGACCTCAGTATTGGATATCTCATCTGATAGATAGGGATGTTCTTACTGACCTGTTCTTACAAAACAAATATTAACCAGCAGTGCCATATGGCTACAAAAAAAGTAAATACTATGAAGAGGTATTATATGAGGTATTTACAATAGAGATTGGAAAATGTACACTACAATTACACGAAACCGTTATCAGGAAATTGGTGTGAAATTTTGGTCACCCGTCTCCCAGAATGAATTTAAACTAGAATAGTTTCTGAAAAGGGCTACTAAAATTATCAGAAGAAAGAAACATTAATTCACAGAACTGAGAGACTTAGCATTCCCCATCCAATAAAATGAAAGCTCAAAGAGAATATAACTCCTATGCAAGACTTCAGGCTGGAAGATAAACCAAAGTTTCTAACATCATAATAGTGATGTCCTGGAATAATTTTCCTGCAGAAGTCGAGGAGCAAACACAAATTTTTCAAAGGTAGATCTGCTAAGTGTATGGGAAGAATGATAACACAACTACCTTAAAGAGCCAGAATTTGGTTTGATGATGCAGAATATCTTCTCTGATACTCTCTTTGCAAATTTGTCTTAATTGCCATTTTAATGATGGAATGAATTTTCAAGCCTTTCTCTTTAAGATTAATTTCTTCATGTTTTTAAACACTTCAGGTGGGTTTTAAAGATTCCATATTTGTTTCTGTTAATTAAAGATCTTTATTCTACATAATAAACACAAGTTTGGATTTCTGTTTTTTTTTCTTTTTGAAGGTAACAGCACTTAGCCTACAGACTAATTTTATAAACTCTATATTAAAGCTTCTATGCTAAAAACTTAAAATAAAGCCATTTTCAAATAATCTTCAATTCATTCTGTGCTAATTATTTTCCTGCACTATTCTCATATTTCTCTTTGTTTCTTAAGATGCCGTCTTCCCTTGTGGCTTCACAACTCAAATTCAGAAATCCTTAAATACCCTCTCCCCTTAATTTGAAATGAGATTTCTACAAAGTCAACATTGCTCTGAAGACACTTATTCTTCAGATTTTATTTGATTTCCTTTTCAGAGAAAAGCACCTAGCGTTATTGCAAATCTTTATACATTTTAAAGATCCTTGAATTGGCCATTATTAAAAATCATTATTTTAAAAGATTACAATACAAATGGAAAGCTGCAGGAAATTTCTAAATATTCAATTGTTTTTAAATTTTCGAACGGCAAAGTATATCAGAGCTCCTATTGCACACGGATACCTCTGAGCAGATAATTCATATCAGCACATTCTCTGATCTAGCTTGGTATTTGGGATTTCAGTTGTGTTGTCTTTAAGGTATATAATGTATATCTCAGATCAAATTCCAAAGTTTTACATTAAATTGTACTTCATAAGAATAGCAATCCATCTGCCATTAATTCAACTTTATAAACAGCTGGAGTGGAACAACTTAAGTGAGAGAGCGAACAGAACTGTAGAGGAAAGGGAAAAAAAAACACATGTAATTATACAACAAAAAAACAAATATGGGAACCACAAAGCTTTGCCAACATTGTCTTTGCCTCTCAAATATCTGCCTCTCAGTTAGTTCACCACCCAGTTACCAACATTAAAAACTGTAGTTCTTGGATTTGAAGTAATTTTTTTAAAAAATCATCAAAATATAAAATCTTTCTATTCTTAACTTGAACAGAGTATCTTTTTAAGTTTTACTCACCTAGAAGTCAAAGAGCAGTTCTAAAGTACAGATAAATTTCGGATCAAAACAGAGTAACAGTAAAAGCTAACCCAGAAAATACATTAGCAGGCAAAGATGTATTAGTGAACTCCAGGACAGGTATTGCTACCTGTCTTCTAAGTTCTTACAATATTCTCAGTAACTTAAGTCATGATGGTTACAAAGCAGTTGATATATTTTGGGGGTTAAAAAAAAAAAAAAATGTAATACTATTGTTCAGTGAGTCTCAGACAATGAATTTATCTATCTTTCCTTCCTCTAAGATCCACAAATATCATTAATTCATAAATTGATACTCCTCACAAGCACAATCTGTAGCATTCTTAAGGTAGAAGTCTTACAACGAATGTGAAGCAGAAAAGGGTTTCTAAAAAGCAATACTCAAAATTTTAAAAGCCTTTTTAATACATGTACCTCTGTCGCTACTCACTTGGAATACACCTAGTACCCAAATAGCAGTTATTAAGCTCTGGTTGCAAAACCACTTGTGCTCTCAAATGTTATGTTTGCCTGCACAACATTAAAACAAACTTGCGAGAGGTCACTGCCTAGGTCTCTGTCCTCACAGAGAGAAAACTCAAAGTCTAAACTGACTGTTATAAGGCTTTCAACTAGTGGAAAAAAAAAAAAAAAAAAAAAAAAAAAAGTATTTTCCCAGTAAAATTTAATTTAAAACAGTAACAGTTAGACATATTTTTGGCCAGGCCCTAGCCCGAAATCAGAGAGTGAGAGCTGAACAAAATCAAACGCATTAGATTAATTTAGTCTAGAGGGGACAACATGTTTCCCTGTTCAGCAATTCCTCAAGTCCCTTGCCAATCCTAACATCCTCTGATGTTTTCATACTTCTTATGGCGCTTTTCTTTTGTGTAACCCAAAACTGCGCTGAAGGATCGGTAGGTGGAATGCTGAAGGTGGAAACAACAAGGCAATGGCAACAGAAGCAGCACACTGCAAAAGGAGTAACAAATAGGAGAGCAGGAATTATTCCATTCCCACTGAAACCACAATGAGACTCTTCATCTGCTACTCTTGGAGACCTCATTAAACCACACGCCCCTACCCAGTATCATCCTTACAGTAATTCAGGCGCTTCTCCCTACCAGAAATCTTCCTCAGTCATGCTGAGATTCAAAGCCTCCCACTACTTGCTTTAGATTAAGAGGCTTCTAAAAGCCTACAGGAGTCAATTAGTCCCCCAAAGTCTCACAGGATGCTTCAGTAGAAATGTGCTCATGTGAAACTTTTAAGGAACACGGGAAACATGAAGTTCAGTGCAGGAAACGATTGTAGAGGTGCATGGGAGCAAAGATACCAAAAGAAATCTAAATCAGAAGAGGTGGAATAGAACTGAGATTTCCTAGATGAACTCCCAAATCTCCTCTTCCATGTATAACAACCAGTTTAAAAAATAGGGATTAGAAAAAAAAATAAATAAATACAGGCATTATTAGAGTATATACATTCAATAATTTAAGGATAAAATCTTTACAATAACATTATAAAGCAAAAGAAAAAACAAGAACAACAAAAGCCATGCTACCTAGTGATATTTAATCAAATTAGGCAATTTGAATTTTTTCTCCTATTTGTATTTATATTGAACTTTAAAAGGCTTTGTAGCCATATAACACTTATTAGCATTAAAAAAAAAACTTGTGTTTTTGCAAATTATCACAAAATTAACATCAATTCTAATTCAATAGCTGAAAAAAAAATCATTAAGGGACTACAACACCAAAGGGAAAATAAAGCTGAGAAAACTCATTTATGTCCTTGCAACCCGAAGTCAGAAACATCATATATATTCCTACCCAGAAGATAAACTTACCCAGTTCTGCAAGTGTAACCTCAAGTGGCTATACAGAGCTTTCTTACACCTACACTTGTGCTTTGTACAATTCACAGTTATTTTATAGGTGCAGCTATAAAAGAGTTTATGCCTTTCTTTTTCCCAACTAGCACCGTACAGGACAGCATATTTTGCTGTGCAGCATGCTCTGATCACCACTGTTTAGCTGCATAGCAATTCTGCTGGATCCAAATTGCACCCAGGGACTTGTGTCCTTTCCCCAGAGTGTAACGAGAGCGCACAATGACAGCTCCAAGGAAGACAGCATGCAATATGGATGTGCAGAGTCCAGCTCAAAAAACTCTAGCCTTGGTTATCTTTTTGCCTTCTGGTGGTTTCTGGACATTCCCACTTGTAGGATATATTATCCTTCAATACTAATGTAAAAGACAAAAAAAAAAAAAAGCACCCAATTAAAAAGCAATTTAAAGGCTGCTCTGACAAATTAAACATTAGATTCAGATTAGATTCAGCCACTAGGTTATAAAAATATGAACAGAATCCCACGTGGCCACTTTATACACTTCATTCTAGTAGGCTGCATCCCTGCCCATGGCAGGGGGGTGGAACTGGATGGTCTCCAAGGTCCCTTCCAGCCCCAGTCATCCTATGATTCTACGATTCCGTGGCTGGAATGTGTCTGAGCAGGCTGTGTAAAATCAATCCTTATCCCTTAAAAAGATCACAATATGGTGAGGATGTATAGTTTTCTAGAATATAGCATCTAACCCATCAGAACAATGTTTTGGAATAGACAGCCTTACCCTTCTCTCCGCACAAACCAAAAAAAAAAAAAAAAAAAAAAAAAAAGTCTGAATTTCTGGATATCATTCCATAACATAGTGTTCCCTGACTATTTTCATTAAGGTGAGAACACGTTACTACTCCATCTCTATGAATTATTCTGAATAACACTAAGTGTTTGCGACTCATGCCAGAAAATGATTTCAAGACCTTCATGAGTATTCCTCATTTGTTTCAATAGCCTTCAATAATACCAATGAAAAATTAAAATGCAGAAGAGGCTCTGTTGCCTCAATGAGACTAAAGGCTAAAGCCACGTACGAACATTTTAAACGTCTCTTTTGCAAACAAATTTATTGTTAATCAAAGAATAGAATACTTGTTTTACTAGAAAATGCACTTAAAAGGGAAGAGTAAACAAAGTATTTTATGTTGGAACATATATTCTGGTATATGCTGGTCCGAGTGATACAGCAGGTGATTTACTATTTCAGTTCACCCACATATAGAACATCTTTCCTTTTAAAGTGTAAATTTTTCAATGTGATTCTCATTAGTATGTTCTTGACTTCCAGAAAATGTTTCAAGAATTTAAAAAAAAAATTTGTGAGTTTTAATCCTCAAAAAAATCCCATCCATATGACAATCACGGACAACATGGCAGTCACAAAGTTGTTGCAGAGACCCTCGAGGAGTTTCCCCAGCATCCCTTGGCAGCTGGTGCAGTACCTGCAGCTGAAGCTCTCCAGTTCCCAAAGAGTGCTTGGGACCCACGTTCACAACACACATGGTGCAGGGACTGTGTCTAGAAGGACCTTTTCCTTGGCCCATCAGCAAACCTCTTGGCAAGCAGACCATGAACTCAATGCTAGGGTGGGTGCTGCTTACAAATGAAGCGTTTCTGTTTGCATAATTTCTATTTGTTTGTGTTTTTTTGTTTGGTTGGTTGGTTGGTTTGTGTTTTTTGGAAAAGCATGAAACACCTTGTGTTTAAGATCATTTGATATTCAATACATTACTGCAGGTCTGGAAAACACTGGGTTGCAGTCAATTTATCTTAAAAATATTTAAGAAAAAATAAACTAGTGTGCATAATTAGGTACTTATCAGTTTTAGGATGTTTGTGAAAGTTACTGGCTTCACCATGAAAGAAAAGCAATAAAAACGAATCTTTTCAACACCAAAACCAAAATGTTCTAAAGTTTTGTGTTTTAGCCCCCCCAAAAAATCTATGGTCAAGCATCACAGCAATGCAAAGATTTTGTCTCTAACGGTTTGAAACAACTAATGAATCCATACTGTCACTCACTTCACATAGAGAGCAACAGTTGGATATTTTTAATCAGGTGAAAATTTTCCTTTTTTCCATAAATAGATGAGGGTAACATGATGGAGACTTGAATCAATTATATAAGCTGATGAAAGAACAATAATTCTTGAAGACTAATTTGGAGCATGAGGTTCTGTCTTCCCCTGGAGTCAGCAAATGTTTCAAACACAACTCCTTGCCATTAATTCTTTTAATGTAGCACTGATGACCTCCACTTCACTAGAATCCCAGTTATCAACTGCAGTCTCCCATAAGATTAGTTCCCTCACCAGGAGAACGTGTATGTGGCAAAGGGAACAGTGTCTAATTATACTGGATATTTCTTCCACACAGTTTTATTACTATTATTATTATCTTAAGTCTTTTTGCTTTGGTTTATAGAAGCCCAACGGTAGTCAAAACAAGTAGATAGGGCAGTAATGTGGAATAAAATCTGAACTATGGTTTACTGGCAGCGTATTAGATTTGTGACCTAATAATGGGCACTAAAATGACTATCCTTTAATATAGGTTTAATACCGCTTCTACTGAGATGTTTGCCAGAGTGTATTTTCATGACACTAAAATTACCTTCTTTTGTTAAAAGTTTATAGCAAGTCTTAGACTAATGATTAGACCACATATCTATAAAAATAGATATCACTAAAATGATGACAGTGGCAAGCCAGCCTTCTTAAAAAAAAAAAAAGAAGCAATCAGACTGAAGATCCAGACTGTTTCCATTCTTTTGCTGCTGGAGGTCAGAAGGAACTGCAGTTGCTAGAATGTCATGTCTCCTTTTATTGCAATGCCACGACAACATTTGGAAACAATGAAAAGACAAGAAGAAATGTGAGAAAGCTCTAATAGACAACGCTTCCAGCAGAAGTACGACTCCAGAGCTGCACTCAATTAAACAGGAATACACAAAGTCTCTAAAAAGGAAAGGGAGCCATATTATTTTCTTCATCTGAAATGCTGTAAAATGATAATAATATAATAATATAAATTTAAGTTTCAGTACGGAGATGTCATGGACTTAAATACCATAGGGTTGGAGTAGTATTTTGGTTTTTAGGAACCAGTACCAACATTTTCTTACCTTTTTATCTTCTTTAGACTTCCTAACACTGTGCGGAGGGCCAAATTTGTTTTGCATGCAAAACATCTTCTTGGACCATTCATTTTTATGAGATTTTAACTGCGGCTGACCAAAGCTGCCATCGACTCTGTATCTGTCAGCTGGAATCTTACTCATTGGAGGGGGGAGAGTCCCGCAGTTCACACTTGACCAGCCGTCTGTAGAATCAGTGTAAGACTCCTGGTCGCTAGCATTTCCGTGCTGCCACTCTTGTAAAACGTGCACGGGCAACCACCTTTGATTGCCCACGCCTGCAGCGCTTTTCTTTGATGGGGGTACTGAATTTCGGGAGGAAACCAGTGGAACTTCGATACGGGCAGAAGGACATAAGTGCTTGTTTAAATTTTGGGACTTATCATTCTGAATTACTTCTAAAGGAATGTTTCCTTCCTGTTCGTGACAGAAGCCATTCCAATGGGAAGCAGACTGATTTTGTCCCCTTCCAACCGGATTTTCCCATATGCTGTTGGGAATATGTTTACTTGGATTGCTCCCCAAATCAACCACCAGAACTCTGTTATTCTTTTCTTCTTGATTAAAATTCCCAATTCCGCTATCACTGTTACTACTTGTGCTGTTATTCTGATGAGCATCTGCATCACCATCAAGAAAAGCCCGTGCACGCATTCCCTCAATCAATTCCCCCATATCCCTGTACAGGACAGAAATAAACTGAAGAACAGGTAGAGATGATGTTGGAAACTCCAGACAGCCATTTGTGTCTGGATCTGCTGTACATTCCAGTCCAAAACGTCTTGCTATGCCCTGATGAATTTTATGATGAAATAAGTCTGGATCCACCATAAAGACATGGCAAGATGTCCTCAGAACCCCTTCATCTTCCTGAGCCAAGCTCGCATCGTCATTTGTCTGCATTGTAACTAATCCAAAGAATCTTCTATCGTCGGGGCAAACAGCGCTGAATGCCAGTTTCTCCGCAGGGTATTCTGCCACCACACCTGATTTGTCACTGCAGAGCTGAATACAGTCGTGCATTATCTTCATCATCACTAACGAATGGATTTTTTGTTCCGCCCGTAGACGCCTCATGCACCCACGAATAGCCTGCAAACTCTCATTTTCCAAATTTGAGGTTGTTGAAGGAAGTTCGATTGAGCCTAGGTAGCCTACAATCATGGCAACGTTTAAAATGCTTGCATCTAGTCCAAAGTCTTCTGCACTCTCCAGTCCAATTCTAAAAACCGAATCATCATTCGGGACCTTGGACATTTCTTCCTTTGACAGTAGGTTTGGATTGCTTAGACTTTCATTTCCAGTTTCATATTTAATAGCAGCAGAATCTGAAAATGATCTTTGTTTTGGTGTGGAATTATCGGAGTTACCAGCACAAAGACTAGGATTCTCGAAGATCATGTTGAAAATGCCACCAGACTGCATTTCTTCAACAACTTTCTCTGCTCTGTTTATGCCTAGAGCTTTAGAGTCAGGTTTAGGCTTCAGCCACCCCTTTCCATCATAAAAGCCAACTTCTTCATCACTTGAACATGAATCTATATGACTAATCCCTTCAGCAATGACCATGTGGAGGACTCCAGAACATTTTCCAATAAGTTTCACTACATCTTCATGAGAGGCCTTTTTCACATTAATTTCGTTAACAGCAAATATCTGATCTCCTGCTTTAAGTCCAACATAATCAGCAGGGCTTCCTTTCATAACACAACTAAGAACACATGGAGCTTGTCCAGAAAGGGTAAACCCATAGCCTGCTCTTCCTCTAGCAACTTCCACACTCCTTATTCGAGGAGGGGCATGCATATTGAGTCGACGTTTGACTGTTTCCCCTGGTCTATACATGTTGGGTTTTTTTCCTGAGACAGGAAAACTTTTAAATAGTCCGGGATCTTGTCATGTTTCACAGTATCACTCCTTCATCTGATGAAGCCCTAAAGAAAGAAAAAGACGTTAATTCTCAATCATATTTCAGTTTTTTAGCACCCAAGATTCACTTTACTACTCAGAACCACTGCTAGTGAATTCTACCAAAAATTATTGCAACAGGATTAACACAGCACTCAAAACAGTTTGAAAGAACAGTCATCATTTTATTAATGACAAAGCAGTAGCAAATGCAAATAAAGCGGTTGTCCAAAATGACAAAGTAATTTAACAGCAAAACTAAGAACAGGATCTAAGTCTTCAGATGTACAGCCCGGCAATCTTACACTATGTCACGTTATGTCTTCCCCAAGGCATTTTACCTACTATTCAGATAACTTCTGTCTTACTGCACCACTGGCATACCACCATGTTACAGCACAATGCAAATCCTGGATGAAGCTCATCTGCCCTTTCCCAGGCATCTTAAAGTTAAGTAATATCTACTTACCACCCCTCCTATATATTCAAGGTAGAGAAACAAGTACCTAATGCCCCCATCTAAAATAGCTAATGCCTGGCTCATTGTAAAGGCAACCTGAAGTATCTCAGACTTCGCCATTCGCACATGTATTCCATTTGCATATATAGCAATAAATGGGCATTCAATCATATAGAGACCAAAGGGAACTGAAATCAGATTTACTGTTATACCAATCAATAAATTTACTCAAAAATAACTTCTCAGAAAGCAAACACTATAAAAATTGCATTTCAGTCATTCCAACATCCATATGTTTTAGTTTAGATAAAAGCTTCCAAAAAAAAAAGAAGAAAAAAGAAGGAACTCCAAATGCTGCCAGTATTAATCTAGTCAGCAGCAGATTCATGACTCTAATTGAGATAAAGCAACTTTATAGGAACAGCAAGAAAAGGTAGGCTTCATTACATTTTGGTGTTGACACTGCAGTTTGGATGTCTCATCCAAATTATACCCAGGTAAGTTCCATTGTTTTAGAAAGGCAGTCAAACCTAAGCAGGTTTGACTTTACTTTGGGGGTTTAGTCTGTATTTTCTTGAACAAAGGGACATCAGATTTTACAGTCTCCATGGAGCAGCTGCAATTGGTAACGTAGTATTGTTTCTGCAAATTGTTTTAATATAGCAATTATCTAGTTTCAATAACTAGAGTTCCTCCGTAATTTGAGAAAATAACTTAGATTTACAAAGTAATGAAACTTCACACTTAACCTTTAGATGGAAATCATAACACAAGAAATGCTTTGGAAACATTTAACCAGGCTCACACATTGCTGTAAAAGACCCCTGTCAACTCACATCCAGTCTTGTGTCTCAATAAGAAGTCTGCCTTTTCCTGTTGAGGCTAAACTTACAACCTCAGAGACCGCTGCGCCTTCAGCTCTCTACAAATAGGTCTGGCACTTTCTGAGGGTACTCATTAAATGTCAGTGAACCTGTGCAAGATATACTTCTTCAACAACAACAAAAGCAACTGACTGTAACAACAAATGCCTAACAGTAAATAAATATCTGCTAACTAGGAGTATGGGTATATACACATTTTAATTCATCTTTGAATGAACATTTCTGTTCTCCATTGTCTGGAAAATACCCTAATGCATCCCTTGGGTGCCCCCCAACACTGTGCTGCTAAACCAGTTAACAGAAAGCACCATGATTTCTGGCACTAAAAAGTGTGGTACTAGCTTGCAAGAGGAAAGGAAACAATTAGAAGAGTATTAGATTATTTATAATCTGATCAAAAAATATAAAAAGCAGGAGTCGCAAAAAAAAAAAAAAAAAATTTGTACTGTAACACTGAGGTAGCTGATACAAAAAAAAAAAAGGTCTTTCAACTATCTTAGCTATCTTTCTAATCAATAACAATTAATCCTAAATACGACTTAAAAAATAAAACTTGATGGAAACATAGTTAGGCTGCTCTTGGGAGGAAGCAAACTGTCCTACCTCACCATCCTGCACTTGCTGTGAGGACTCCATCTAACTCTATTCCAGAGTCGATTTATCTCCTTGCCTTCCTAACCTCTGCCCCTTACACATCAAGCATTTATTGCAGGGGATAACGGCTGATAAGGGAATGTCATTCCAAAACCTACAATGACCATAAAAACAAAACAGGAGGCTGCTTACACCACCTTACTTGTCTCTAGTGACGAGGTCCCAGAGCTGTGAAGACTTATAGCTATAATTTATTTGTGTAATTCCGTGTGGGTAAAATTAAGAGTGAGAAGTCCTTTATTCTCAAATCTTAATACATATATAATATATACAGACATACATACAGACACTTAAAGACACTTAAAAGAAAAAAAAATGTTTACATCACTGGAAAAGCTATCACTTCTTCACCTCAGCAGCTGAATATTATTGTGCATTATTTGCGGCTATTACAGCCATGAGAAATAACTGCTCACAGAATTTATCTAAGAAACTTGAGGACAAAGGACCAATGTGGCTCTTCTGCAAGAACCCTCAGCACTGAAATATGCTTTACTACAACAATGGCACGACAGACAAATGGAAAATTTTCAAAAATAATGTTTTTCATAAGCAGGGAGATGCCAAGAGTGGAGGGTTGTGTTACAAACTGTTAACAAATGCGTTATAAAATATATGCATCTTACAGCCTGATTAAAAAGCTGAGTTTTCTAATTGCCTAAGTTTTCTTTTTTATTTCTTTGCAGACTTGAAACCTGGAGCTAGAGAGATATGGCACAAAATTGGCACAAACTTCCATGGTTTCAAAGCAACCGCACCTGAATAATCTTCTACTGTAAGAGATTACAAAATGTGTAATGCACCCAGAGCGCTGATAGAAAGCTTTGTATGTCTGCATGTTTGCTAAAAGGTGAAATTGTTAGGGAACAATGTAACCTGTGTAACTTGTCACATGTAACCAAAGATAAAAGTGGGCTGTTGGTTTTCAGAACAATACTGAATCTCACCAAGACTAACACTAATATGCTGCTGTAATTCTAATAGTCATGGCACTGAATTTTATTACTTTGATAGCATAACCATGTTATGTGATTCAATCATATACAGTAGGTCAGAAAAATGCTTACACCATGATAAAACACATGGCCAAGCTTGCTTTGACTTTCTGCTACCACTAAGAATGTCAAAGTAAGCCTTAAGAGAAAAGAAAGTCTGTACAGTAGCAAAACACACTAATGAGTATCAGTCAGGAGGATATATGCATTTTAAATGAGAAAACAGGACTCAGCAAAAGAAAAGCTGAATAATTTGTAACACACAGTAACTAAAACTTATGCAAATGACATAGCTTAGTAAGTGCATTGAAATGTCACAAAGACACTGAAAATACGGAATTACTGCTATCATTTGAAAAACATTGAAAACAAAATTACTGCTATGATTTCAGAAAGCTTAGCAGAATTTGTACCAACACAGCTTAGTAACAGGACGCAGAACAAATAAGAGTTTAATAACTAAAAAAATATTTCAAAGGACATTTCAGACAGAAACACTAACCCATACAAATTAAGAGTTGTTCAAGTCTGTGAAATGACATAATTGGCCCATATACATCAGCTTTGTCGCAGAAGTACCAAACAAAACCAGCACACAATCTGATCTACCATTGAAACCATTTATTTTTGAGACAGAAAACACCAAAAATACCAGTTCCTGTTGAGCTGTACTTTATCCCCCAGACACTGAATTTCTTTATGTAATGTTTTTACATATCCATGCTAGCTTGACATTTCTTGAGCTCTCTCCTACAGAGGAAATACTAATTTGCTTACTTTCAAGGGAGAGAGGTGATTAGCTTCCTGCTCCTACTAACTCATAGCAACAAAGGAGCAAACAGAAACAGGAGATTTACTCCTAACTTAGCCTGCAACCTTAACGGTTACAGTGGGTACGTGAAAGCAGTTACGTGAAGGAGAACGTGGAAATTAAGACAACGCTGCTGACCACCAGCCCATTTTGTGAAGCCTTTGGGAACGCGCATTACTGCCGTAACCAAGTTAATGTGCTTTTTTTGGGGTGGTGGTGGGGTTTTTTTGAGAGGCAGAGAACTTGGCTTCATTTTGTTTCTCAATGGCGAGACTGTACAAGGATAAACTGTGCAAAGTAGAAACAGAGAGGAGAAAGACTGTTCCCTCACCCTTCACATGAGTCTTGGAGCACTGCAACACTCCTCGTTCAGCATCTCGCTCTACTCATTAACGCAAAACCGACTTTCACAAGCGATGCTACTACAAAGACCAAACGAAGCTGTAAAATTTGAATTCCACTCGCTATTAAAATGCGGTATGCGTTTATAGACAAGTTACACAAGAAATGTAACAGGACAAACTGTCGAAGACAGCTACCAGTTGTTCGGGAGCTTGGGCGGGACAGTTTTCATCCCCTATCAGCATTCCCCAATTGGCAAAACATACCATTATGGTTCCTGCGAGACCGCTCCGCCAGAAAGTCATTATTAAGCGCACCTAGCGCGATCATTCAAGAAACACCGACTTGAATCAGCAACAGCAGGCTGAAAAACATTTGTCCACGAAACCTCCCCTCACGGCGGAGCCAAGGTGCGGAGCGCCGGGAGCACGGCGCAGCTTTGCTGGGCGGCGTGACAAGCGAGGACAAAGTTTCCTAAAGCTGCTGTATAAACAGGCGCGCACTTACAATCCGGATTAGTTCGTTTGTTGTACTTAAGAAAGCGAAAAGATGTTGGTGGTGGCTGAGCTCCTTTTTTTTTTGTTTCCTTTTTGTGTCGCCCCCCCCCTCCTTTCTCCTCCTCCTCCCGCCCCAGCCCGGTCCCAAAAAGCCGGGCAGCAGGGCTGGGGGCTGCCCCGCCCGGCCCCCCTCACTCACCTCGGTCCCCTCAGGACTCCGGTCGCTCCGGGAGGCGCCACCTTCCCCCCCCGGTCACCGAGGAGACCGCCCCCGGGCTCCGCCGCCCCGCGCCGCGGCCACTGGCTGCTAGGAGCCGTCAGTCAGCGCGCTCACCCGGCACGGCCGGCGGGCGGCTTCCCGGACAGAGAGCGGGGAGAGACAATACCCGCCGCCGAGGAACTACAGCTCCCGGCGTGCCCTGCGAGCGGCCAGCTCCCTCAGACCGCAGGGAGCGGGCCGCGCGGGGCATGCCGGGTAGTGTAGTTCTTACTTCTCCCCTCTTCGGGGAGGGGAATGCGCAAGCGCGCGCTGCCGGCGCCCTTTCGAATGGGGCGCAGCGGCGGGACTGGGCGGGTGAAGCGAAATGAAAAACGAAGTGAAGTGAAAAAGTCACAAGTGAAGTGAAAAGTGTATTGAAAAGTGAAAAGTAAAGTGAAGTGAAAAAGTCACAAGTGAAGTGAAAAGTGTATTGAACAGTGAAAAGTGAAGTAAAAAAGTGAAAAGTGTATTGAAGTGAAAAGTAAAGTGAAGCGAAAGAGGAAGGGAAGGGAAGGGAAGGGAAGGGAAGGGAAGGGAAGGGAAGGGAAGGGAAGGGAAGGGAAGGGAAGGGAAGGGAAGGGACGGGAAGGGAAGGGAAGGGAAGGGAAGGGAAGGGAAGGGAAGGGAAGGGAAGGGAAGGGAAGGGAAGGGAAGGGAAGGGAAGGGAAGGGAAGGGAAGGGAAGGGAAGGGAAGGGAAGGGAAGGGAAGGGAAGGGAAGGGAAGGGAAGGGAAGGGAAGGGAAGGGAAGGGAAGGGAAGGGAAGGGAAGGGAAGGGAAGGGAAGGGAAGGGAAGGGAAGGGAAGGGAAGGGCTCACAGCAGTGGCCTGGAGCCGGTTCACATCTGAGGATGTGAAATCTGCTCCGGAGGCAGTGGGTAGAGAAGCACAACCTGTGGCTCCGAAATGGTGTTGAGAGTGGGGTAGGGCTTGGGGGGCACATCCAGCAGGAGCCCTGCCTTTGGGGCACTGGGGGAAGGAGAAGCAAGCCCTACAAGGGCTAGGGGTAGAGCTGGGCTTTACCATCGAGGCCCGCATGATACAGCTGGCAAGTTCTCACCACATGTTGCCATCAGCTCTTTTGGGAAAGACTAGAAAAGTGTTACTGAAACAGGGGAAATGGGAAAAGGGGAAGATGATACAAAGAAAAGTGAACATCAGTTATGAGGCTCCCAAGGAATATAAGGTCTAGGAGAAGGGAAGAATTAACCAACTGTGTTTGCCTTTCCTACAAAACCTGAGAGGTTTTTGTAATCTATACACTTTAGGAAAATTGTGATCTTAAATTGTGAGAAAGGGCCTGTAGAAATACTTTGAGCATAGGGGGTTTATTCATTTCTATGGCTATCTCTAGGCAAAGAAAACCTGAAATGGAGCTGAACCCATCAGTCACAAGGAGAAGGACAGTGCTCGTCTTTTTTTTCAGATTCTTTTCCCCAGAACAGGACATATAACCTACAACTCAATGCCACTGGCTTGTCTGTAAGAAAACTTTTAAGTTTTAAATTGTGGCTTGATGGTTTACCTTCAGTATTTTCTTGAATTTTTATCTAGTCCAGGAAATTGTTTCTTAATATCCCCTGCCATTTCTCAAGTGCTTTCAGTGTACTGGAGATTTGGGGGAAAAATAAAACCACAGGCCAAAAGAAAAGGGAAAAATAAATGATCCTGCTCTTCCAATCCTATCCCCAACTTCTCATTCTGCTTCTATTTTCCTTGTAAGTCCATAGCAAACAGATTTCTACCAACAAGAAATATTTCAGATCAAGTTAGATCCCAGTTTTGTTCTCATAATAAGTTTAATAAGAAAAGCTTCCAAAGAGGAAAATTAATTGAATAAAATAAGTGCTATTTCTTTTCTTCATCCTCTCAGAATACATTGTATTATGGTTAGTGTAAAATTACACGACAGATCTGCTAACTTCTCCAGACACTATGTCACATAAAACTAATTATTCATTGTTTAGGGAAGCCAAAAACCCAAAACATAAAAAGGAAAATTTATTGATTCTAACCCTCAGGTAAAGGATGGTACAATAGTTTTCAAAATACTCTAGAGATCTAAAGTTACCCAAATAGTTAATTATCCCTTTGACTAGGAAGATTTCACAAGGAAAACAATAGCCTTCTAATTAGAATCATAGAATCATAGAATATCCTGAGTTGGAAGGGACCCTTAAGGATCATCAAGTCCAACTCTTGACACCGCACAGGTCTACCCAAAAGTTCAGACCATGTGCCTAAGTTCACAGTCCAATCTTTTCTTAAATTCAGACAGGCTCGGTGCAGTGACCACTTCCCTGGGGAGCCTGTTCCAGTGTGCAACCACCCTCTCTGTGAAGAACCCCCTCCTGACGTCCAGCCTAAATTTCCCCTGCCTCAGCTTAACCCCGTTCCCGCGGGTCCTGTCACTGGTGTTAATGGAGAAAAGGTCTCCTGCCTCTTGACAACCCCTTGCGAGGAAGTTGTAGACTGTGATGAGGTCCCCCCTCAGCCTCCTCTTCTCCAGGCTGAACAGGCCCAGTGACCTCAGCCGTTCCTCGTACGTCTTCCCCTCAAGGCCTTTCACCATCTTCGTAGCCCTCCTCTGGACACTTTCCAACAGTTTCATGTCCTTTTTATACTGTGGTGCCCAGAACTGCACACAGTACTCGAGGTGAGGCCGTACCAGCGCAGAGTAGAGCGGGACAATCACCTCCCTTGACCTACTAGCGATGCCGTGCTTGATGCACCCCAGGATACGATTGGCCCTCCTGGCTGCCAGGGCACACTGCTGGCTCATATTCAACTTGCTGTCTATCACGACTCCCAGATCCCTCTCTTCTAGGCTGCTCTCCAGCGTCTCATCGCCCAGTCTGTACATGCAGCCAGGGTTTCCCCGTCCCAGGTGCAGGACCCGGCACTTGCTCTTATTGAACTTCATGCGGTTGGTGATCGCCCAGCTCTCCAACCTGTCCAGATCCCTCTGCAAGGCCTTTACACCCTCATTTGAGTCCACAACTCCTCCAAGTTTGGAGTCATCAGCAAACTTGCTCAAAATACCCTCTATTCCTACATCCAGATCGTTTATAAAAATATTGAAAAGTACCGGCCCTAAAATGGAGCCTTGAGGGACCCCACTGGTGACCGCCCGCCAGCCTGACGCAGCCCCATTTACCATAACCCTTTGGGCCCTGCCCGTTAGCCAATTGCTCACCCATCGTATGATGTTTTTATTTAGCTGTATGGTGGACATTTTGTCCAGTAGGATCCTATGGGAAACCGTGTCAAAAGCCTTGCTGAAGTCCAAAAAAATCACATCAGCTGGTTTCCCTTGGTCCACCATACGGGTGATCTTATCATAAAAGGAAATCAGGTTAGTTAGGCAGGACCTACCCTTCACAAACCCATGCTGGCTGGGACCAATGACTGCTTTGTCCCCCAGGTGCACCTCAATAAGTCCAAGAACCAACTTCTCCATGATTTTACCAGGCACTGACGTGAGACTGACAGGCCTGTAATTGCTAGGGTCTTCTTTCTGACCCTTCTTGAAAATCGGCACAACATTTGCCAGCTTCCAGTCTACCGGGACCTCTCCAAATTCCCAGGATCGTTGAAAAATAATTGATAGAGGTTCCGCGATGACATCCGCCAGCTCTTTCAGCACCCGGGGATGAATCCCATCCGGACCCATGGACTTGTAGGGATCCAGGTGGAGTAGCAAATCCCGCACACGTTCAGGGTCAGTTGGGAGTTTGTCATCCCCACCGTCCCAGTCCTCCAGCTCAGGGCACCCTGGGTCCCGAAGCCCATCATCGGCATTGAAGACAGAGGCAAAGAAGGCGTTAAGCGTCTCTGCTTTGCCTACGTCATCGTCTGTGAGGAGACCTTCCCTAACAAGGAGCGGCCCTATGTATTCTTTAGTTCTCCTTTTTCCATTTACATATCTAAAAAAAACCTTTTTATTTTCTCTCACAGACACAGCCAGCTTCAACTCTAGCTGTGCTTTGGCCACTCGAACTTTCTCCCTACAAACACGAACAGCATCCCTGTATTCTTTCCATGACGCCTGGCCCTCCTTCCAGTAGCGAAACACTCTCTGTTTCCGCCTAATCTCCATTAGAATGTTCCTGGTCAGCCACGCTGGCCTCCTGCCCCGCCTGTCTGACTTGCAATATTTTGGAATTGCCTGATCTTGTGCTTCTAGGAGGCATCGCTTAAAGAGTGACCAGCACTGGTGGACATCGAGGCCTTCAAGAGCAGTTTCCCAGGGGACCTTACTGACTAGTTCCCTGAGCAGCCTGAAGTCCGCTTTCCCCATATCTAGGGATGAGGTTTTGGTGGCACTTTTCCTTCTGTCACCATAAATTTTGAACTCAACCACTTCATGGTCGCTCTGACCGAGGCGGCCACCAATCACCACATCTCCCACCAGACCCTCTCTGTTTTCTAGCAACAGGTCTAGGAGGGCACCTTTCCTAGTTGGCTCCGTTAGCACCTGCACCAAGAAGTTATCATCTAGGTGCTTCATGAACCTCCTGGACTTGCTCGTGTCAGCCGTGTGGCACTCCCAGTTAACGTCCGGCAAGTTGAAGTCCCCCATAAGGACAAGGGGAGTTAATCTCGAGGCCTCTCTTAGTTCTGTAAAGAATAATTTATCGGCGCTATCGTCCTGGCCAGGGGGTCTGTAATAGACTCCCACAACGACATCCCCTTTATTCGTTCGTCCCTTGATCCTTACCCAGAGGCTCTCAACTTTGCCATCGCCGACCTGAAGTTCCACACAGTCCAGCCCCTGCTTCACATACATCGCCACCCCACCACCTCGCCTACCCTGCCTGTCCCTCCTGAAGAGCCTGTAACCATCTATCGCAACACCCCAGTCACAGGACTCATCCCACCAGGTTTCGCTTATGCCGATGATGTCGTAGTTGCGGGACTGGGCCAGGACTTCTAGCTCATCTATTTTATTCCTCATACTGCGTGCGTTTGTGTAAAAGCACTTCAGGTGCGTCTCCTTACACTCAGCACCTTGTGGATCTGACCAAAGGACCCCACTGGCACACAGCCCCTCTGATTCTAGCGTACCATCCCTTAGGTCTTCACCGGCGCGCCTGGTTTTAGCCCCTTCCCCCTTTGACTCTAGTTTAAAGCCCTATCTATCAGCCCTGCCAACTCCTGCAATTTTGTAAACCGTGCTGGTTTGTCATCCCTTAATAACTCAATTATTTCCAGCTTCCATGTGAGGTTGTCAAGACTATATGTCTGTTGCAATTACTTCTGCCTTTCATGCTACCTTAACAGATCTAGCATCGACTTAGCCCACCTGCTTCTCTGCAGAAGGGAAGATCAGTGACCCATGTAGTTCAGACTGACATTGTAAGCATTTGTAACAGATGAAAATCTCTTTGAAAGTGACAGCTAGAAATAAATGGGAATTGTAACTATCTGCAGAGGTATTTGCAGGTATCCCGTTACACTTTTGTTTCAGTTAATGCAAAGAATCAAATTCTGCTTTATTTTTCAAAGAAGAAGGATACTAAGTGGTGTTATCCTTTAATAACTATAAAGTAATTACTCCACGGCAGTGTTGGATTACCTCCTCAGCAGGTACTGAAGTTGCTCTGTTCACAATAGCGAACAGAACCAGTAAGACTTTGGTAGTAGCACAGACGTATGTAATTAATCTGACTTTGCAGAAGGGTTCTGTATCCGAGCAGAATTTCCTATATGAGTATTGCTCAGCAAGGAAGAAGTGAACATCCAGACAGACAAGGAAACAGGTGTGCTCACACAGCCTGCCTGCGCTCAGGAGCACCTGACTCGTCATGAATGAATTTAGTGCTTTTCTTCAGCATGGGTGGAAATGATGAATAAGCTGACAACAATTCTGTATTAGAATCTGGAAAAAAAAGTGATTAATGGCCCCTCAAATGTCCGCACAAGGACTTGGCTATAACTTGTCTTACTGCTTTTGCTGCTGTTGGAGAAAATACAGGAAGGAGGAGTGTGAAACAAAGTAATAAGGATTTGTGCCTTAAAGACTTTGGCACATAAGCCTAAGTAGCTTACTGTTGGGTGTACAGATATCTCTATCTAACCAAGAGTGGCTGTCACAAAACTGCTTGTCAGATTTGCTTTGGAGAGATTTACAATGCATACTTTAATGAAGTGTGCTTATTGCTGTTACAGACATCAGATGAGAAGTCAGAAAATGAAACTTAGTCCAGCATCTGATGAAAAGTCTATGGGTTTAATTGCCATTGTTTAATTACCTTGGTTAAATGAATGAAAGTGTTGGTTATGCTGAAAATGTTTTATTTTAATCATACAGAAATATCCTTGCACAAATGTCAGTTTTCTTCATTTAATGTTTTCAACATGTTCAAAATAATAAAACTGGATATAAATGTCAGCATTAAATGTTCCTTCATTATATAAACTTCATTCTGATTTTCCTGGCTAAATTTTGTTCTTAACATCAGGGAAGATTGTATATCGTATACATTATAGTTAGCTTTGCGTTGACAAGTTAATATGCAGTTGGGAGCTAAATCTTCATTAAGAGCTTATTTTCTAAATTCAAAAAGCTAGTTCTTCTTCAGTCAACCATCAGAGTCTGATTCAGAGGATCAGTGAAGATCATGTTTCCCACACTGAGAATTGCAAGATGAATACAGCCATCAATATCTACCTTGTTTTACTAGTTAATCCAATCTTTAAAGATGCCTTTTCCTTTCTTTTAAATAGTCTTCTCCCTAGTGGGAGACACTCTTGCCAGTGAGGAATTGAAGAAACTATTTTTTTATAAATGTATTTTGGTTTGTATGATGGTGTTCCTGCCCTAGTATACTGATGTAAA
This sequence comes from Aythya fuligula, assembly GCF_009819795.1. NCBI lineage: Eukaryota > Metazoa > Chordata > Aves > Anseriformes > Anatidae > Aythya > Aythya fuligula. The sequence goes on from NC_045562.1 coordinate 67,324,700, forward strand.
AGAGTCTACAAGGAGCTGTGAAGTAGTAGAACTAAACAGGGACACTGATCTTGTTAAATCTTGACTGGCCAGTAGAGGCTATATCCACTCAAATCCTATTTAGACATAAAAGGATTGATCTATACACCGTGTGCATCTACTTGGCTTTGTAATTGTGTCCTTACCTAGAATGTTATTTAATGAAAGATTACAATATAGTAATACAGACGTTGGTGGGTGGAAGATTCTTGTGTGTACTTACTCAGATATGTGAATGATACAATTTGCAAAACTGAAGGTGTACAAAGTAAACAGTCTGCAACATCTTCCTCTGTGTGGAAACAGGCACAGCCAGACCATGGTAATGAGGGCTCCTTTGGATAGCACTGCAGTATAAATGAAATCATCCAGTATTCTTAGAAAATGCATGTCACTGCAATAGAATGTGCTGTATTTGTTCTCCTAAATTCATGAACATAAATCAAATTAAGCACTTTGTTGTAAACAAGAATTGAAAACACAAATCATTTCTTGCTGAGATCTAGTTTTCCTCCCTCACCTACAACAAGGTATGAGTAAAGCTGGTGTCACGTTAAAGCTGCAGCGCTGATGAGCGACCCTAGTATACACATAACCAGAACATCTACAAGCAAACATACATAACATCCTTCTGCCAAGAACTGGAGACCCAAGAATTGGTTTTGGCATTACTGGTGTCAGTGGAAGCATACATACCTCTACCCACCGTTACCTGTGGGCAAATGGACAGCATGTGCCCTGCATTCCTCAGTCCCTGAGGAATACCTAGCTGATCCAGAATGGTTTTAAGCTTTTAATTTCATACTGTGTCACAGACACTTGTACTTCTAGTAGCAAAACACACACACACACACAAAAAAAAAAAAAAAAAAAAAAAAAAAAAAGTAGTTTTTGTTTGTTTGTTTGTTTTTCCAAAGGGATATCTCTGAATATAGAAGATAAAGGCTTTGTGTTTGATTGTTTTTCTTTAAGCCTTGGAGCTTTATTCTTACAATTCAAAATTAAGCTGCCATGGCCTTGCTGCTCCAGTTAAGCAGTGTCTTCTCTCCCATTGGGCTCATTTAAACAGAGTATGTTTCATCCCATTGGGCTCCAAAATGTGTATTATGCAGTGGCTAAGTTTACATGTTCTGAAGAGGCATCGTGTATTTTTATTTCTGTAAGGAAAATGGATATCTCAGGGAAGGATTCCTTGTGGTTTTAAGTACCATGGCAAAAAAAAAAAAAAAATTCATTATCATCTCATACAGCAACAACTTCTCTAAAGAGTGAGCAGGGCTATATCGTGACTATGCAAGTGACATATCAGGACTCTCCTGGCTAAATTTATTACTAAGCACATTTTTCTAAGCAATGAGGCAGCACAAATCTCAGTCTAAAAGTGTCACTTTTATCCCCAAGACTCTGGAAAACATGCTAAGTGTTCTTCAAGCTCTTACATGTTTCCATGAAAAGAAAGAATTGAAAATGAGCGCCTGAGGCACTTGAAGAGGTGACATCAGTAATAAAGTCTCTTTGCACATTCCTCTAAAACATAACCCCCCTGATAAAAGACCTTGTCACCACAAAAAAAAACGATGCGGGATGCAGCATCAAAGTGAGGAGGGATCTTCACCTCCTCATTAACCCTGGAATGAAAGAACACGTTTTACCGTCTCTGCACTTGGAATGTGACAAAATCAAGTCCAGGGATTTTCCAGTTTCTCATCCAAGCTTTTAATCTCCAGACTTGGAGGACCAACAGGAGGTCCTCTGGGACCAAGTTCACACCATCTGCAGAATCCCTGACAGAGGCACTGCTCCACTTGTGGGAGTCTCTTCTCCTGAGGGTCAGGTGAAAAGGCACGACATGACTGGTGACACCTAGGGCTGCCCTGCCTCTCAGATCTGACTTACCTCAGGTTCACTTCAACCTTTTCCACCTCACAACTGAATGGCTTTTAAGATTAGAAGACATCTACTCCTTCTGAGCAAAAATCATGATTGTGAGTAGAGAAACTCATTAAGATACATCTACATAAGGTAGAACAATTTATTTTTGCTCCACCAGAACTTCGATTTCATTTAATATTATCCTTCCAGTTACTGTAAGTGACTTTTTGGAGATGACAGAAATTGATTTCACTATTTGTTAAGAGTTTTGGCCTTGATAGCAGGTGTGGGAGTCTCCTCAGTACCCACATCATGGCATCTTAAGGTTCTTCTCAGAACTAGATTAAGGTCTTCCCTCCTACTAAAATTTCTATTCCATAGTAAAACTTGAATCCTATACTTATGTATCTGATGGATCAATTATTTGAACTGGTGGCATTCAGCTTCCTCCTTCACCTTTTTAAAGGATACAACATTTGTGGTGGTCATCGCATGGTGATCCAGGTGGTTCCTGCTGAAATCCAGGAGATTATGGTTTATCCTCCACAACCAGCCTTTCCTTGATAATTGGCTCACTCCAAATTCTCACTCTAGCATAACATCCTAATTTAATCTGAAATAGAAAACTGACCTTTTTTTCTTTAATTTTTTTTTCCATAAACCATATTTATTTTAAGACTAAGTCTGACCACATGCCTAACACATTAAGTATACTCTTTATTTTCTTTTGAGGAGGCCAAGATCACAAGACCTAGCTATGTCTCCAGCTAAGAGATTCAAAGGCATAGCTATAGAGAAAGACAGGACAGACAATTGACTATAAGGACTATCAGAGAGGAATATTCTTCTAGCACTGAAGAACAGTGCACTGATGTTCAGGCAACTTAAACTTTCATCACACATCCTGCCATTCCTCTTGTTTCAACACATTGGATACCTGTCTTTAGATGAAGACCAGTACCCATTGGTAAACAAACTACAAACATACGGGATGCTGCATGGAGTCATTCTTTGCACAAACACATGCATACAGACAGACATTCAAAGAGAAGGAAAGTCTTAAGAATAAAGTTCTTCAAGGTATATTGTACTTTTTTAAACCACCTTCCTATTCTGGTTTTCCAAGTCTGTAGAATTTCCTGGGATTCTGATTTAAGTCAATAAACTGGTGTAGGTACAAACCGTCTAGATAAATCAACACATGTGGGGACCTGCATGGTTTTACAGCTATTACTGAGACAAAATTAGCTGCTCTCCACTGCATACGTAATATTACCAGAACACATCTTCAAGGAGTCCAGCAATCTTCCTGCTATATATTTAAATTAATGCATCTAAATTAAGTTCATGGCTCATTCACATGAGAATGCATAAAGCAAATCACCAGAAGTTGCTGCCAGCAAGGAGACATGAGCAAAGTACAGGGTTTCTGGTGTAAGCTGTATTAATGCCTATGGTAAAATTCAGTCATAGTTTTTACTGCCTGTTAGCCAATGTGAACCAGCCCTAAACAGGCTGACATCCCTGCATCCCGGTGAGATGTATGGATTTAAGCCCTGTGTGGACAGCTTTAGTTTTTTGTGAAAGATTTACCTCTGGTGTGTTTCATCTTCGTCTAGTGAAGTAACAAGTTAAGCCAACTGAAGAAGAAGTATTTAAAGTCTACCCATATCAGTTTAAAGAAAGTATACCATTAGAGTTAACACCTAGTTCACGTGAACAAGGTTTTACGTGTCGATAAAGGAAACTGTATTTGATTTAATTATATTGAAGTAAAGATATAGTAATTATCATTAAACGGGGAGGGGAGGCATGGGACATGGGACAAATGAGGATCATGGAGAGTTTTTTAAGTAGTTTTAATTAATTTTCTAAATATATTTACTTTCTAGTTCATAAAAAAATTACATTCCTATAGCTTCCCTCCATGAAACAAGCCTACTTCAAGCTGTGATAAGTGCTTCTCAACATTTAAGTATGTAGAAAATTTTATACCTTTATAATTTTATGCACCAACTCTTTTTTCTTACAATACACAGCAACCCAGACCTTACCCCTGAGATAACAAGATATGATCAGGAAGTCAGACTTTCACTGAAAATGTTACAAATGCCAAATTTTACAGAATCCAAATTCAGATATATATTTTTTAGCATTTTAAACATTTTAAGAATTGGTTGCCAAATTCTTAGAACCTGATGTTAGAAGCAAAACTCGAGACATCAGAAGTTAAAGAGAATTAAAACAGTGATTGATTTCCAGATGACTGAAGGCAGTTTCTTTAAAATATATTTTGGCATGTGCTGCTTTCTATTTCTTTAAAAAATGTTTTAAAGCTAGACAACAGATATGGAATGCAAGCAACACCTTTCTCTACATAGCAAACATTTGACTAAGTTACAGCTTTCAACCAGGATCAAACTGAAATCTTATTTGTAGTAATTAGCCAGCTCTAGATAACTGGATGGTGTTTGCTGCAGATAACTGGTCTGTTTTTCAAAGAAAATACCTGAAATTATTCATCCTCGTTTAAAATGCCTTTCAGTAAGACACTTTAAAATAACACATAGACAAATTAAATATTTCCAATCTGAAAAATTATGCATAAAAACAGCATTTCACCCCAAAGTGGCAAAGTAATTTAAATGTTTCTGTTAAAACACTTTAAAAGATCAATACAGAAGTTTAATGATGTAGTCTCAAGCTTGCACACACAGGAAGTATGCTACCCATAAAATCAGGGGAAATAGATTAGCAATCTAGAGACCAGATGGTTAGTATTTACTTGCTGACATAACACCACCAAATGTTCCTAAATTTCTTTTTCAAATTTGCCTTCCGCATTACATTATCAGCATAGGAACTGATTCTTGAAACTTATACACACACAGTTCATTAAATTTATTCATATGAGTAGTGCCATTGACCTTACTACTAGAGACTTAGTAAGGACTAGTGACAGGCTGACAACTTAAGGTACATCTGCATTGAGACATAGGCTCTTTTTGCCTATATTGAATTGGGCAGACAGTCTGGAAAAATAACTTTCAAAATTGTGTGCATGTCTTTTTCTCCCGGTTTTGTACTTTGCAAAAGAGATAGATAGCCGTTTATGGAGAAAATGATAAAGACATTCCATGTCCATAAATATATTGCCTGTTTTGGTGGATAACTATTAAACTTGGCAAGGTCTGAAATAAACTGCCCCTCCAATATGAAATCAAGGATAAAAAAATAATTCAGTTAATTACAAACTATTTTAAACAGTAAATGTTTCTGCCAACATGTGAAAATGCTGTTTAATTATAATGGAATCCTCTTACAAATTGTTTAACCCCTCTGGTTTGTGAACAATATATTTGCTTCCAAATATTCATCCAGAGATCATGAGAAAAAAATGTCACTACTTACTGTATGCTATTTTTGACTCGTCTAACTTATCTGTAGATGTCTACTCAAAATACACAGTTTCACTATTAGCTCTGTTTTTAAACCAAGTGTTTAAATCTAGTGTTCCTTCTATTCCTCATAATTAGTAGTTTTATTTGAAGGCATTTATTTGCCCCTTACCCAACATATTTCATCCATGATGAAACACTCCACCTTTTATCACATCCCCCTTCTACTCAATTCCTTGCACGCTTCCCAATGTCTCTTTTTCTCATCTGTCTCCTCAGGTTTCTCTTCATTCTATTTTTACTTCACTTACAAAGTAACCTGCCTCCAGGCAGTCTATTTCCTCCCCTATTTATTTTTTCTATTTACACCATCTGTATATGTAATACATGAGCTTCATTTAGTGAAAGTGATATCGTACTGCATTGACCTGAGTACTGCCCTAAAACTAACAAATTTGTTTTCATGTGCTACAGCTTATTTGTTGATCATACTTCTAGAAACCATGAGCGAGTTCCTTTAATGTCATAGTTACAATGCTAAACTTGAGTAACCCCTCATGTGCTCTCCTTGAAAACTCATTACCTTCTCATCTCCCTACTCCCGACATACATGTACAGATCCAGAAGCAGTGTCTTGCTTTTGCAAAAGTGGGAATTCTAACAAGCTTTTTAATTCCAGGCAGGTCTTTCAAGTTATAATTGGTCTGAACATCTCAAATATTCAAATATCTTTACCTGCAGCTAACTGTCCCATATATCCCATATAGATGAGAAGTCTGTGTCTACCTTCAAAAACAAAACCAGAGAAATTACATGGCCTAATTTTTCATGTAAATGTTTAGTCATTACTAAAATAAAACAAACAGCAGCAAAAATAAACTATGTAAGCAGGGAATTCTTAACTTGTTATCAGAAAAAAGCATTAGAAAAATTTACTGTACATGAAACTAGTCAGATTTATGTGCAGCAGTGCTGTATTCACTCTGGACAGAAACAGGGCTAGAATACAGATAGTCTGGCAAAATGGAAATAGAGTCTTTTGTTAAAAGATTAAAAAATAAATGAGTGATTAAAAATGATACTTCGTACAAAAATAAAACCTCACGGCCTCCAAAAAAAAATGACACTTCTTTTAATGCAGTTAATGTAGAACTCTTCAGAGTCTCATCTAGAATCCTGTATATTATTCTGGTCGTTCATTTCCAAGAAGGATGACATCAAATAGAAAAAAATAGCAAAACAGTCATCAAAATAATCTCTACCATGCAAAAGAAAAGAGCATTATTCTTCTGAAGAAGGTCTGCATGTGATTTGACTGCTGTCTCTCAGGATTAATCACTGAAGAAGCAGCAAAATCTGTAAATACAATAGGTATAAATTGACCTGGAATAATCTTAGAAACAGTCTTCTAAATTGCAGTTTACCCATCTGTAAGGCAGTTCTTTCATAATTCTGGAGGCAAGACACATCCTAAGATACAGCTCCACGCATTTACAGAAGGGATTGTATGACGTGGCTGCTTGTGGTAGCAGGCAAAGAATCAGATTTCCTTCATTCCTGTGTTCCTTCAGCTCCAGAATTGTAATTCTTATAGCATGCAGGGAGAGGGGCACAGTACAAAGTTCAAATATGCTGCCATTGGCATTGCTGATTAATTGGATTTAATGGTTATATGGTCTGTGTAAATAATATCAGTAAATATTATTATTTCCCATGGAGTCAAGGGAGGGTTTCTTTACATCTTCTTGTAAACCAGATAAAGTCAGAAAGCACCACAGAATTCAGCCTACCTATGTCAATAACACATCTACAACTGCAATATGCAAAAGCACAAAACATATTTTCCCTCCCTCATGTGCACGTATGACAATATTTACCTGTATGACACTAGGAACAGTCCTTCTTTTAGAAGTACTTGTGCAGGTAGACACACAGTAAGGTTTCATGATTCTCTTTCAGAGCCAACTAATTCAATTTTAGGTACACAAAAGTATTTGGAGTTTCACTTTTACTAAATGTAAGCTGTATAATTTCACCCTGTCTTTGCAGAATCAGGCCAGACACTTGTCCTTTTTTCAGTCACCCAGTCACTGGAGTAGAGTGGAGCAGAATGCGAAGGAGAATTATTTCACTTATCTTTGATCAAGCACCATTTCCTGCAGGTTCTGTCTTCTACTATGTTTGCATTAGCCTTATATGAATTAAACTCAGTAGAAATTGACTACATTTATATACAATAATCATGTTTTAGAGCTGCATTATTCTTATCTTCATACCTTCAGCAGCCTTTAAGAAATATTTCCATCTATTATTCATTTCTTTGATGAGTACAGTCTTTATCCTGTTCACCAAACAGAATTACAGATTAATAATTTGTCTGAGTTTTAAAATAGTTTAGATAACATTAGTTTAGCTAACAATAAGATAAAATATATAGAAAAATGCAAACTTCAAAAATAATGTTTCAAGAGAAGACATTATTTAATAGTGAAAATGGAAGATGGCCTTATTTCCTAGCACTGACATTAATTTTAGACTTCTATATCTGAATCTAACCTTAGGTACTCAGCCTTGCAAATACATTGAAAGCAGTAGAAATATGCTCTTAAAGGAGAAAGCAAAAAGAAATGTATATAGGAATTCAGCTGAGGAACTTTTGAAAGTATGTTAAATGTTATTTCAATATTACCTTTCACTAAAGAATCACTTTCTAGTACTTCATCTCAAATATTTAAGTACAATCCTTTATGCCTTCAGCTCCCTCTTGTGGTATATCAATGTTGATCTGCAGCCACACCTTAAACATCTACTTGTGTTATCAGATTTGCACCACCAGCAATTACTGGTGTAGAGGTGTTGAATGATCTTCATGACTTCCATCTATATAGCTTGCCGCCAGCACAGGATATCTTTACACTGCAATCAATAATTAAAACCTTTGACTGTGATTATCTCTCCCAGTATTTTTCACTGTCCCAAAGCATACTGTCTAACCCAGAAATAATAAATGTTTCTTCTTTTTCTTTATTTCATTTGATAGATATATATATATATATGTATATACACACAGTACAATATTTTTTTCTGTGATAGAGAATAAATGAGAGTTTTCATTGCTGGTTGTTCATTAAGTCAACAGATTCCAGTTAATAATGAAAAAAAATTAAACATTTAATATCAAAAGCAACTTCAAGTATCTTCTATACATTTTAGTATTCAGTATATAGTAAGGATTTGTTTGTTTGCTTATGAAAACTGTATTTGAATAGACTATTTTTACCCTCATACTTTAGAGTACTATTCATACCAGGCATGGAGTTTAAAAGGATGCATCTCGTCGTCCCAAGTAGCTCTTCACAAGAACCATAGGTCACTTGAACAATCACTGTTTATGTTTCAAAACAAGGTTTAATCAACAGCAAAGTCAAGATGCAATTAGCATTTCTAGGAACACATTATTCTGTTCCCCTACAACAGGTCAGGGTATGGTCCTTGATGTGAAGAAATATCCAACACATCTGTTTGTAAAACAATATCTGACCTAGGCATAATAGTACCGAAGTTCCCAGAGCTTCATCCCTTATTCTTTCTGTATAAAAATAATTCAACTTAGGCATATATTGCACTATTTTTTTCATGCCAGATAGCCCTCACACTGCATTATCTTTTCTCTTTGCTTATCTAAGATTACACTAAGGTTTTAATTTCCATGGAAAACCAGGGAATAGGGCAACAGACACACATAAGGTGTGTAGCAAGGGGATGTCTATAATATCAATAATAATCTCAGAGGCATTCACAAGGGGAAACTACACATTGGATTTGGAAATCATTTTCTCCAGTAGATTCATCATTCTCTCCTGTAGCTGTAAGCTTTGAACTTGAATGATGTTTTGTTGGTCCAGAATCCTGCGCACTTCTCTACAGGTCTCTTCCATAGCTCTGCTTAACTTCTTTTGTTCTTCCAACATGGCCTCCATTAATTTTAGCTTCTTCTTTTGAAAGCTGCAGCTTTGCATTTTTCTTTTCTTGACTGGTCTTTCTTCAGTTCTGAAACAAGAATATTTGCTAACAATTAAATTCATATTTATGGGGAGAAAAAAAAAAACTATGTTAGGACATAAAAGTCTGTACTACGTTCTTGGTAAAGTTACACCTAAGTTCAATTTTTTTATTTATTTTTTTTTTTTTTAAAAAAGGTTCTCCGATATATTCCCTTTCAGGTGCATGCCAAAACAGAAGTATTTACTACAGTATATTGCATAGTGCTATTGACTGTAAAAACATCTTTTAAAATCCCATTATTTTTAACAAGATTTTCCCCCACAGAATACCAGTACTTTGTTTTTATCTTGATGTTTCTTACATATCGAGTCTACAAGCTGTGCTGGGAGAGGGGTTTTGCCCATCTGGTCATTATATTTATTATACTTTAAACTTCAGTTCTAAAGCTGCAATAAACATTCCACCCAGAGAAAGCACTGCACTGTACTGTTTTGTGTAGTGGTAAATTACAATTCTAGTTTTTTCAAAGCATCATATCAGCAGGACTGATACTGTTACTGCATGCTAGTCTCGGAGTTTGTCCTTGCACTGAGACACAGCAGTAGCACTGACTGCTTATTTATATACTACATCATAAAACATTATAAACAACGTGAAAGTTGAGTAGGATACAGCTTGCAAGACTCCTTCATTTCTTACAGGTCACAGATGGATGACATTTCATATTTGCCTTTAGAGAAGATTGCCAATTGTAGTTCAAGATTTTTTTTATTCAAATGTATTTGTCACAAATACAAGACACTATGGGTGCTTTCTTCTCATTCTTAGGTTAACTACAAGTTCTATCAGTTAAGATAGAACCATACCTCGCTTCAAACTCCTAGCATTTTAACACATAATTCAAACACATTACAACCCCCTACCTGTAGTTTTCCCTTCGTCATACTTTACAGGCAAGACTTTGTATTCAACATAGTAATCAATTGTTATTTGGAGATTTAGCAAAAAAAAATAATAATAATAATAATAATCATCAAACAAATGTTCTTCTGAAATTCAAAAAGTGTATTTGTAGCCTTTGGAGAAAAACAGATTCCCAGACCCTAAGGCTGACATGTTGTTATTCCTCTAGCAAAATGTTTCTAAGCTATCTCAGGTGATACAAGTTAATACATGCTTGTCTACTTTTTTTTATGTCCTTATCTGAAATCTGTAGAACCGCCACATGCAATTTGGGTCATATTTGGAGAATTTTCTCTATACTGCATCACGTTGGTTTTTTGTTTTGGAAAACAGAGAGAAACCTAGCAATAAAGACTCTGAAGATGGAAAGTTCACATGGCCATCCTAACTTGGGGTGACAGTGCAACACAGGAATTCAAAACCAGCCTGCGTGGCATGCACATCAGAACACACACATAAAATCCATTTCTCTTAATGTGTAAGGTAAGAAAGAAGCATACTGGGCTGTGAAAGAGGAAGAAAGGCAAATACAAGGCAAACATGCGAGTGAACTACACATCTGAAAAACTTTCAATTACTAATGGGTAGCTTCTTTTCTAACTTAGAGTGACAGTCCATGCATTCATTCACACCTTTTGTAACTCAAACTGGAGTCCCCAACATCAAAGTTATCTGATGGTGGGTCTCAAAGTCCCTTTACACAAACAGCAATCTCAGCTGTGTTCTGCCAAACACAGCATTCTTCCTAGGTGAAATCCAATAATTAGATAGCACAGTTGTGAGTAGCATGCCATATCAATACCGCGCAGATTTCAAGGTAACCTTGACCAAGGACATCAGCTTAGCTCTTGAGGAATGTGCTTTTACTAATGTGAAGAAGTGGAGTGAGGAAGGAGGTCACTCAGCTGTGGCAGATTTGTGTCATAATTTCCATGTAAGTTCTTATCCTGCTTGACAGGCTTTGTACAACAGTGACAGTGACATTCCGATCTCTCAGCAAGAAAAAAATAAACAACCCTAAACACCTGAAAGACTTGATGCAAATATAACAAAACAACAGTCTCCCTGGCATTTAAGTGTGTAATGACCCCCAAACAGTGGAGTCTAAGAAAAGAAACAAGTGGATCAAATTAAATGCTATTAAAATCTTAGAGAAAAAAAAATAGAAATGGTTTTGAGGGAAACTGTTTCAATACTGTTTCTTGATTTTAATGTGATGTCCCTCTGTGCATGGGTAAGAAACAGCAATGATCTGTCTTTACAAATGTACATTGACATGGTGACCAAAGGCCATTAGCTTTCAGATTATCCAAGTATTCAAAGTTACTTGTACAACTCAGCGGGTTTTGTCACCATTACACTGTTACACCATGGTTCTGAGGAAAGGGATAAACCACCATCTTTATGTTTGTTAATCAATTTCAAAAAGTATTCAAAGTGAACTAACCTCATATTTGATTTGGGGTATCAAATAAATGCATGTGGCTCAGCGCAAACTGCGGGCCAAGCTGATCAATAAGGTTATCACAGTCAGACAATCCAGCAAGAATGGGTCTTGGCTAACAACAAATTGTTTGCTCCCATTAATCTAAAGGCCCAAATGATTTGAATTGTGCTTCTCAAGGAGGCTGAACTGGCAGAAAAGGTCTTTGGCAGCATAAGAACAACATTAAATTTGTTATTCCAAGGTTCCCATCACTGCTTTCACATTCATAAAGAATGCATACTTTCTGGTAGCTGGAGCAACAAGCCAATCCACTTGCCAGAAAAGTCACCTTTTGAATTTTAAGTCCTCTGTGAAGAGAAGTTTATTCCTGAAACCTGATGGGTCTCTCTATTCTCTTTGCTATACAGTATTACAAAGTAGTTGTGGTAAAACTTATCCATCTGAAATGGGTAAGAGCTGGCTTCCGGAGCCACAAGAGGGCTTGTGTCTTGTCAAAACAAGCTGCAGTGAGAATGGTCCTTAATAAGGAATGAGAGGGAAAATCTGGGGCATGTAGATGGTAATGAGCTGCACTGAGTATTGCATCATCATTCTTGGTGGCTGTGACTGCCATTTCATCTTTATTTCAATCAGGACAAGAAAGAAAGACAGGGAAAGACAAAGAAAGAGAAAAACAGGAAGACATAGAATGACAGAAACAAACAAACAAAGATGGAATGTTTTGGATTGAAAGATTTAAAATATACTTTATTTCTAAGAGAAGAAAAAAAAATATTTGAAGGGTTGTCCTAGAGACACAGTAATGCAGGACATTTTATGATGATTCACAAGTCCATAATAAGGACAAGATTTATAATTCTTTCTCTTGCAGAATAGCTCTTGAAGGAAAGCTCTTGAGAATAGGGTCTCCAATAAATAAATAACTAAATAAATAAAATATAAAAGGAAAGAAGGATCCAAAGAATCTAGTTTACAAGTAAAGGACACTCAGTGACATGAAACAACATAAAATGTAGTGATTCCTGAATATTTGAATCTTGAAAAGTTTCTTCAGATACCAAGCCACCATTCTTTAGAAGCTCTAGGTGTCCTATGTAGGGCCAGAGAGACCTCTCCAACTTTTTCTAACAGAAAGTCAAGAGGGAAGCAGGGATAGGAATACGACACATAGGGTTCAGCAGTGAGTATCCCATCAGCGTCAATATCCTCAAGTAGTTTCAGCTAGGAGTATGTCTAGTTTGGTAGTCTCAAGGCACCAGCATAAGAAATGAACAATGTTTCATGTAACAAACATCAGCTGGTTGCTGATTCTCCACGTTGTATTCCTGTGCAACCAACATCTCTGTGACGATGAGAATGCAACAGATCCTGACAGCATCTTTCTACCAAAGAAGCATCATTACTCATCACCAAGCCTTGAGAGACTTCTCAAGGTAGATTTTGATCTGAAGGGAAGAGTGGTCTGGGAAATCCAGGACCTCAAATACAACTTGGTGGTACTTTTGGACCTCCAGTGTTTATGACAGAGAAGAGCTCTGGCATTAGAACCATGTTCCAAGCAGAACCTTGCAAAGCTATTTCCACACAATGGCCTAAAACAAATAGGCAGGATTCAAAGAAATGAAGAGAAGCGATGCTTTCCCTCTCATCTATAAGGATGAACAAGAAATGACAGTGTGTGTTGGGGTCCAAGAGGAACAAAGCAAAACCTCCAGGTATAACTAGGCAAGACACTTCCAGTCTCAAATATGTGTACTGTACATCTATCTAAAATCATTTTAATTCACTGTCCAATTAAAAAGTTCCTTGGTTGATTGCCTACACTCACCCAATGATGCTCATTTAAGAAATATGTGTGAATAATTAATGAAACGGGAGTTAAAACACAGAATAATCAGTCTACTACCTGTGTTACCTCCACAAAACCACAATAACAACTCTTCTTTTCTGACTACTTCATGGCGCATGAAGTACTATTGTTTTTTTATTCAAAATTCATTAAGAACTAACTACTGTTTCTGACTTGGTTGTGGATTTTTGTTTGTTTTGTTGTTGGTGGAGTTTTTTTGTTTGTTTGAAGCTATGAACAAATCTGAGTAGATCACCCTACCACCTTTATGAAACAGAACTAACAATGATCTGGAGCTAAATGTTAGTATTAGAGATGGCAGAAAGATCTTCACAGTTTGAGGACTGAGAATCAAAGCAATCTGGATCTTCTGGTAAACTAGGCTCATTCAAATACAGCCAAATGCATTCAGGAATTTACAAGACTCGACCTTGAAGTGTAGATAACCACCACAAAAAATGGCTCGGAGGCTGGGCAAAGCATCATACTATGATAACAAGTCTGCATAATGAGGTAAGATGCACTATATAATGTGCATAGCCCTAAGCTCAAACTTCTTTGTAGAAGCCGCCCATTCAGATTTTAAATAACTATGGCATTATTTTAGAAAGATTAAAGGACTTGCCAAAACTGTTATTTCCTGAACTAGCATCCTTACCAAGTTTTAATGCACTTCTATTAAACAATACATATCCTGGTTAATTCTGGTTACCTATTCTTACTCTTTTCTTGTGTGTAAACCATGTGTACCAATTTATTCAATTTACTTTTTAAAAATGAAAGTATACCAGAGACGGTATCATGGTACATGACTACATCTAGATAGAAAGCAAAAAAATACTAAAAATATCTCAAATACACTGGAAGGAAAGATAAATAGAAGTAGCATCTGAAAGTTTATCTCACTATATTCAAATTAGAAACAACATACTTGTTTAAGCAAGGGATTAATCTCTGGACCAGATTATTATAGAGGAGAGTGATTTCTCCATCTTCGAAATATATCAGATCTGGACTGGATATCTCATGAAAAATTTCCAAGAGTCAAACAAATCCCAGGAACAGAGAAGTGGAGGAGAGCAGAGACAGGGGCTTCAGAATGCAGTAGTCCTCTGCTGAAGGGAACCATACCACAGAATCCCCTCCGTAACATTCTGGGCTACACATCAGAATAACTGAATTCAAATACATCGGCAGCGTTCAACAGAAGTCAGACTAGATGGCATTGTGGTTTTATTATAGTCTATTAATCTACGGAAGTAACTTCTTTTCACCCCCATTTTCAGTTTGATAGAAATGGCAAAACTGATGAGGTCTGAACCACATTCACAATCTGCATAATTATGTTTTGTCATTATTTTAACAATGAAGAAACAAGACTATAAATTAATCCACAGGGTGAAAAAACAGTTTTCAATTAGATAAAAAGTCATTTATAGCATTGTTATGAAATCTGAATTTAAAAGTTTAAGCTGCAGTACAAGACTCCATCACATCACATTATATTATCCAACAATAATTCTACCATTGTCAGATGTTTTATGGACACTGCAGTACAATATAAGCTTTCTTAAAGCCCAAGAGCAGTGTTCATGCAATACTGAACAAATAGCAGGCATCCCATTAAAGGAAATAGGAATTCCAAATGTTTTTCCTCATCTGTGAATTGCAACAGAAATAAAAATTAATTTGATCTCACATTAATTGTATTATCACTAACTAGGAAAAACAAGTTTTTCTAAGAAGCTTTTCTAAGAAGCTCCCAGACTCCAATAAAATGTAAAAGAATCTAGCTTCAACTATTTTTAGCTTGAGAGTGTGTATGTATTGACAGAAGTGTGAATTTTGACATTTTTCTCTGTCATAAAAGTTAAATATTAAATTCAATATATATTTTTATAATGTTGTAACTTATACAGCCAAGAATCCTCCTGCTATGATCAAGGATACCATGGAAAAACAGAAAGCTCATGTTTAAAAGCTGTGTTCAACAGTTTAAGGGAATAACAGTAAAATTTTCAGAAGCCTAAAAGTTGGCTTTAAAAAAAAAAACATACCCTTTGAGTTTTTTTCACTGATCTATTGTTGCCATAACATCATTATTTTTATTACTGGAGAAAAAAAATCCCACAGCATAAGCTTACTTTGCACACTTAACCGATCTGTGTATAGTCTGCTTCACAGACAAATAAGAACTACATAGTCATAAAATACATAGATGAAAAACACGCCAATATTTTACATATAGACATATGTGTATATTTTTTAAACTAAGTGTTTTATATAGCCATAAAATAATAAAGTTGAGAGGGAGATTGGGGATCTGAAGCATTCTTTTGATTTCAAATCCCAGTGTTGTCTTTAGAACATTTTTTGAATATGTTAGATCAACCGTGTACTGTTTAGAGTCAAGGACATTTACCAAAAAAAAAAAAAAGCCAAGAGGGACCCAAATTTTGTATGCAAATTCTTTTTGCTCTTGTTGGTTATTTCAAAGTGTTTTTCACATACAGGATGACATACTAATTGCTTAAGCTGAAAATTGCTTCTCATTTCATAATTTTCCATTAGTAACTCCAAAAGAATTATCTTCCCTGTCTTACCATGGCAGCTTTAAGTGATTTTAACCCATCTGATACCATTAGCAAGTGCTGTATTTCCTTCTGGCCAAAAAAAAAAAAAAGGAGTACATATTCTTTTCTAATTCATCAGACTTAACTAAACAGGTCAAAGCTGTACAAGCTTTTCAAAACCCCCTGTGAATATTTTAATACCACTTTTCTTCCTCCCAGGTACATGTCCCATTAATATCACAAGTACCTGCAGATTTTTAATCTGGTCACGACGCTCACCTGAAATGTTATACTAATCTCTCAAGTGGTATGTACAGCTCAACTTTTTTTTTTCTTTAAACACAGCTCAACATTTTTTTTCCTTAAACACAGAAGAACTGAATTTTAACTTTTGAACATGTACATATCTTGTTTTTAAACGATATGCACAGTATTCCATTGCACAAACAAATTTTATAGTAGAGAATAAGACTGTGAGAGCACAACTACATTAGCAAGTTAGGGAGCAACATATTATGGAGGTCCTACCACAGTGACGGTCAACCTGTCCTTCCCTGCAGCTCATGAAGCCAGTTGTGTTGTCATCCTTACCGGGCATCAGTAGCACTGCAGCCTGAGCTACAGCACGGGCAGAGCATCATCACCTGCCATGTAGGCTTGCAGCCAGCTGAAAACCTGCCTGCACCATTAAACGCTAGATTTCAATGACCAATAGTTCCTAACTTGGCTAAGTTCAAATGTATAAATATTTTTTTTTACTAAAAAAAATAAACAAATAAAGAAAAACACACAAATGGACTAAAAAAAATAAAAAATAAAAAAAAAAAAAAAAAACAACACTGAACCTGAAGCTGGCTAAAACACATGATAGCCTAAATTTTCCAAATCTTATCACTCTTATCACTGTGGAGAGAAGGCAGAGTAGTTTAAGTCTGCTAAGATGAAAGCCCATCTGTAAATGAAAGCATCTACATGAGAGTGGGACTCTGCAAACTGTAAGCACAATGAATGCACAGTTGTGGTTGATTAGCTTTACTTCTGAGATGGCTTGTCTACACTCTTGCAATGAGACCTGGTGTGGTGACCTCTGCCTTCCCCTCACAGCTACCCATGGTACAAAATCGATGTTGTACAGGAATTGTCCCTAACCTGAAGAAACTTAACATCTTGCAACTGAAAAAATACAACCTTAAGTTATCAAATGATAACTTATCATCGGTGATGGAGCCAGGGAACAGGAGGGGAAGGGGGGGGACACTCCGGGTGATGGCATTTGTCTTCCCAAGGAGCTGTTCACTGTTAGGCCTGCTGGTGGGCAGCAGCCAACCAGTTCCTCGGTTTGTTTGGCTTCTGCTGTCCCTGGTAAACTGCCTTAAGGTTAAGCCACAAACTCTCATGCTTGGACCTTTCTGATTCTCTCCCCCAACCCACCTGTGGACAGGGAGCCAGCAGCTGGTGGTGCTCAGCTGCCTGCTGGGGCTAAACCACAACAACAGCCTAGTGAATAAAATTTGCCCCATAGCTGTAGAAAAGTAACCTCTTAACTATTAAAAAATATTATTGGAAATCAAATTATGAACTGGGGGAGCAGAAAGTTCTTGCATAAGAAGCCTGATCTTGGCAACTGCAGAGAGATCATTTATCAGGGTTATCAAACAATTACAATGATCTATGATGAAAAAAATAAATTGTTGCTTGTGAACAAAAAAGCTGCAACAGCTCAGAAATTACACGCATGATAGCCATAATATATTTTCAATTGCCAAAAGAAAGTTTTTAAAATAATCAACCATTCAAAGACCATTGCTTAAATGATTGAATGCATTTATCCTAGTTTTACTCATCCAAGAGTAAGCCTGGAAACAATAATCCAGACTTGCTGGGTTGGTTCTTCTTCCAGCATAACACCTTCTCAGTTGCATGACTGACAGATCATTTTACTGTTATAGTTAAAGGCTCACAGACTTATGGTAAGGATCTCCAAGACTGACTTTTTTGCTGCCATAAAACTGCAATCAACTCTTATCTCACACTACTCTGGACAAAAAAATGTGATTAGTAAAATCTAAAGTTTGTATCCAGTGTACAACCCTGCCTTTTGTTAAAATGCTACCTTCCAAACTCCTCCAATCTTATCAAAAAAGGCAACGCGTTTGCACTCTCAAACTAGCATTTACTTTGAAAAAGTGACATTCTCAATTTTATTTAAAATGGTTGCAGTTTGGTGTCCACAGCAATATTTAGCATGATACTTTTCTCCACTTTAACAATAGCTGAAGCCAGGGAAAGTTTGCTTACTCGTACCAAAATAAAACTAGAGCAAGCCAAGAGTCATCTAAGCAGTATGCTATATCTCTTACTGCTTTCTCAGTACTGTCTTGAACATGTCTGTACTCCTATTACAAACACTCTACCTCATGTGAGCAGTGACATGCATGCTGAATTTTGGCAATATTACATGACTTTTTGCCCAGTCCTCCTACTCTCTTCCAATCTCTCATAAAGGAAGAAAGAAAATGCCCTAATTCAGCAGAAAGGCTGACACTGGGAAATATATCTCACTTGTGATTTACAAGAAAGATACAACAGCCATTAGAGGAAAACGTTCCAGGATTTCCCTTTTAGATAGTTGATCCAGGTTCATTCTCTGAAATACAAGAAAGGGGAAAAAAATTAGATACTACCTCAGCTTGTAAGAAAGTAAGCTTGACGAGCTCTCTGAATGTTCATCTTCAAAGCACTCTTCCCTTCCTTCGTATGTAAACTGGTTATATGGCAAATACAGAGGTGTTGACTTAGCTGATGGAGACTGTGAGGCCTCTGTCTGTGATGTAGAAGGACCCGGTTGCTGATTTTCATGCATTTTCACATCGCTGTGGTCTGTCACTTTGGATAAAATCCTATCAATGGTTTTGTAGTAAGGCCAGTCAGGTGCAACAGTTTCACTGTCAGTCATGCATTTTAATTTCCTGCAAAAAAACGGCATAAAACATTAGAGCCTATTTTCCTTTAAAAGTAACTTTCATACAGATCTTCTATCTCAAAACATTTGTTCTGGTCATGTTTGGGAGTCGAACTGAATGTTTTTAATGAGTACAAAATCAGACACTTTTTTCTTTTAATCTCCAAGGAAGCTGTTAAGTTTCTTTTCCTAGTTTTAACCTGTGATTAAAAGACGAATTTCCTTTGGGGTTTACATGCAACACAAATAAAGGACATGACAGCTTCTAATGAAAACAGCACTGCATTGATCATGGAATATTTTTTCTTCTCCTTGCAGACTGCCAGACTAACCGATCTGACAGCAGCCCCTGGCAGTGCACTAGGACAGCCAGGGCAGGGAACGCAGCACAGCCTTACCAAACTATGGTCAGCACTGGCCTTCCATGTGTTGAAAAGTATTTATTTTCCATTAGGAATATAAATGTCTATAAATATCATTCCTATTCTTTTCCTAACGTTGTCTATAAGCTCTGGCTTAGCCTTGTGAAGATTCTAGTAACAACCATAAGATGTAAATGTCTGCTCATCTGTTACAGGGTAAAGATCAGTATAGGAAGAAGTATAGGTCCATTTATGTGCACACACATATGGCAAAAAAAATAAAAAGCAGGCAGTTAATAATGCATTATAAACAGCATGCACAAAAACATTACAGTGGAAGGACTATCAGCCATGACCTTGTCCTTCACTTGCATCTTATTATGAGATCTGTCATTCAGTCCTAACACAAAGTTCACCACTAACCCATTTGGCATCCATTGTTATTCTATTTGCTTTTACTGAAAAATACAAAACTCAGGTGAACAGATGCAACTCAGAAACACTCCTTTACCCAAGCTAGCATCCCAAACTTTATTCTCATTTGCCTTTCCTGGTTAGAGTCTTGTTACTCTAAATGAAAGTGCAGCAAAGGAAGAAAACAAGAACGTCAAGATCAATGACAATGACAACTGCTCCACATTTAAATGAACAACAACAAAACCAAACAAACAAACAAATCTGATTCTCTCAGCTAGGAAAAGGTTTCAATTTGCAGGAAAAAAAAAAAAAAAAAAAGATATAAAAAACTATTCCTGGACACCTGGCCCATCCCTTTTTCTTGAAGCCTTCCAGGTTTTTCCTCCTCTGAATCCATCCTGCCCACACCAATCCCCACAAAAGATAGAAGTAAATAACATGTAAACATGATAAAAATGGTGCCAAACTTAAAGGTGGGAACTTAAACTTCTTCCTTTTAAACACCTCCCAGCCCAGGGTAAGGGGAAATCCACTAGTGAGGAAAAAAGGCAGAAATATTTGCGTAGATTTTGAAGCTATTTAAAGATTCTTCTTTTTTTCTTGTCCTTGCAAGGGCTGATGAGCTTTGCCAGCTATTTGGGAAGGCACATTATAGCCCTGCATAGCAAAACCTCCACAGCTGACTGTATTTTTATGCCCTATATGCATTCAAAATTTTAATTTCATACATGTTTCACAACCTGCTGCTGCAATTTCATAGTCAGAGAATATCTAGTACAAACTACAAATACATCTATATCCATCAAGCACAGACATAAAATAGCTAAATTCAGGGCAGACAGCAACCATCACTTGATATTGATTATTTTTACTTTAATTGCTTAGGCTATTCACATGAAGAGCAAATCAATTATACCACTATGAGCTAGTAGCCAGGTCTGCATTTCACATTTGTTTGTCCATGTTGTGAAACCTTCAATATATTCAAACAATTTATTTTAAAACGTTACCATCCTCAACTGTTCATTGCAATGCATTCACCATGTTCTGTCATCCCACGGGCAAGACAGCAGAAAGCCATGCACGAGCATTTCTCTGCCATGTCAGAACAAAGTTCAGCAAGCTGCATTAAGACCTCACCAGACATGGTTTGAGCCTTCAGAACTGCAAAAACAACATGGCAAAAAGGATAAGAAATGCTCAGCCATGGTATTCCACCAGCTTTGCTCTTGGAGCAGACAGCTGACTTGTGTTTAGCCTCGTGTCAGTAAGGTCCCCCATGTCCTCATCTGCAGAGCTGCTGCCCAGCCTGTCTCTGCAGGGGACTCATCCATCCCAGGGGAAGGATTTTGCTTTTGTCCTTGTTGAGTTTCACGAGGTCCATGTCAGCCCATTTCTCCAGTTTATCTAGGAGCTTCTGAAGGGTAGTGTTGCCCTTTCTTGTGAGGGCTGTACCCTGCAGTTTGATCATTTGCAAAACCACATTCCAATATATGCTCCTTCAGGCCATTAAATAGGACATTTTCTGGCATAGCCCCTGGTGGTCCTCTACCTAGAATGAGCCTCTTGGTAGAATACAAGTCATTAACCATCACACTTTGAGCCCAGTGATCCAGTCAGATTGTCATCCAGCTAGTAGTCCATCCATTTGGAGTATACAATGGCAGACAAAAGGGCCAGCTGTACTGGGTGCATTAGACAGGGCACTGCCAGCCAGTCGAGGGAAGGGATTGTCCTGATGTGGCATCACCTCAAGTGCTGTGTGCAGTTTAAGACCACCAGTATAAGAAGGATACAAACTATCGGAAAGCATCCACCCAAAGGAGGGCTAGAAAGATGGTGAAGAGTCTAGAAGGCAAGACATATGAGGAGCAGCTGAGGTCCCTTGGTGTGTTCAGCCCAGAGCAGAGCAGGCTGAGGGGAGGCCTCATGGCAGCCTGCAGCTCCCTCACGAGGGGAGCGGAGGGGCAGGCACTGAGCTCTGCTCTCTGGGGACAGCGACAGGACCGGAGGGAACGACATGGAGCTGGGACAGGGGAGGGTCAGGCTGGGGGTTAGGGAAAGGTTCTGCACCCAGAGGGTGGTCGGGCACTGGGACAGGCTCCCCAGGGCAGTGGTCACAGCACCAAGCCTGATGGAGTTCAAGAAGCATTTGGACAACACTGTCAGACATCGGGTTTGATTTTGGGGTGGTTGTGTGTGGAGACAGGAGTTGGACTAGATGAGATGATCCTCATGGGTCCCTTCTAAATCAGGATATTCTGAATTCTATGATCCCAGCTTGGATACAAGGACAATCTTGGAGACTGTGTCAAAAGACTTACTCCTGTCAAGCTAAGCAATATCCGTTGCTCTACTCTCATCCACAGATCTAGTCATTTAATCAGAGAAGGCAAGCAACTCAGCCAGATACAATTCACTCTGAGTAAATCCATTCTGGCTATTTCCAGTCACCACATTCTCCTTCATGTGACCATACGCTGCTTCCAAGATGACTTGCTCTGTGATCATCCCAGGAGTTGAGGGGAAGCTGATCAATTGTAAATTCCTCTTGCCCTTGCTGAAGATGGGTTCAACAGCAGGTTCTTCATTCACCAAGGACCTCCCTCAATCTTCATAAATTTTCAAAGATGATCCCTGACTCAATAGTTTTTTCTACTAGTTGTATTTCCACTGCTCCTTGAACCCTGTTCCAGGCACAAGAGCCTGGGAGACCTGGGCAGTGAGGACCCAGACAGAGGGTACTGAGCATCCTCAGCCTTAACACAGGCATCTGTGGTCAGTAAATAACCCACCCCTTTCAGCAGCAGGTCCACATCTTCCATGTTTATCCTTTCACCGCTAATAAAGTAGTAGAAATGTAGCAGTAAGCAACTTTTATTAAGAGAATATTTGGTCTAAACCCCAAATTAAGACAGCTCCGTGTAGGATTATCTTATTATTAATTAGAGTGCCCTGATGACCATTCTGAATACATTACATTTCAAGTATTAATTTATCACTAGAATGGCACTAAAAATAGTCTTCTGTTACATTATTATATCATCCTGAGCTAAATGCTGTCTTCTTTACTTTAGCAAAAGTTTTCAGGAGCAGGTATTTTCCCAAGTAGGCCAATACCTTGGTTTTTATGTTGGAGGTCAGCTGTGCACCTAGACCCCATTTTTGCTAACACTCTCATGATGTTGAAGGAAGAGCTGTAGTTTATCATTTGCCCCTACAACTCTAGGGTTGGAGATGCATAAAACTAGATATTTCTATGGCTCTGAATGCATTGTATGGGTAGAAATTCTTCCACTTCTGACTACCTACCATAGCTCTGGGCTAAAATAAATAAATAAGTGATCACCACCAGGAGATTGGCAGGGGAATTTTGTTAGCTTAAAAGCAACACCAGCAGCAACCATCTACCTGTATGGAGTCTGGATCATTCTTAAAAAAAATAAATGATTACATAGATGGAGAGATGATAAGATAATGAAAAAGGGAGTGTCTACTTTCAAAAAGAACTAGGAATGCTACAGGTGGAGGACAACAGTGAGAACATTCACTGCTACAGTAGTGATGTTTTAGCTTTCTGGTAAAAAACAAATAGATAGCTTGGCAATATTAAATTTCAGGATTCACTGATTATTTTAAAATAAACAAGGAAACCTAGAGAAACAGTTGAGAGTTTCTGCCTGCATTAATGTAACTAAAACCCCAGCAGAACTGAAGTCTAAGGCAAAGATGAGTTTACTGCTCTCAGTCAGTAATTACCATAAATCATCACAGCAGGTCTCAGTTGCATCTAAAACGTAAATTTGCTTTTCTCTTTGTTTTGTTTTTGTGTTGGTTTGTTATGTGTTTTTTTGCTTTTGCGTTTTTAATGAAAAATGAAGAAGCCAGAATGAAACAGGACAAGAGTAAGGTTGGGATGCAAGAGTTCAGAAATGAGAAAGGAAGAAAAGCCAAACATTCAACTCTTTGAAAATATATACTGGGCAAATCACTGCCTGAGTGAGTGAGCCAGACAGAAAAATTAGGTAGGAAACAGGGGTAAGTGAGAAAGTCAACAGAGCTTGCAAAATAAATTCCTGCTGAGTTTATCTAGGCCTGTCACTGTTTCACAAGGCTCTATTAAAATCCAACTGAGAGCAGAAGCAACTGAGAGCTCTCTCCAAAAACTCAGGCTTCAAAGTCAAGTTTCCAGTGGACAAGTATCTGAAGTATGAAAAACAGTGTCACTCAGTTAATCTAAAAGGTGGTTGCACATCTTATCATAGGGAAGTGAATAAATTAATGTTTTTTGAAGTCCTATTGCCAAAATGAACGGTCTGAGACACCAGCTGAGTAATTTGTGCTGCTATTGACCTTTCTTCAGACTTTATTCTCTGTGCCTATTACCAACCTTCTAAAATAAAATTATTATATTATATTCTAGAGAGTTTTTAAAAATCATTATTTCATCAGTTAAAAAAAAAATCGTGTAATCTATAACTTGCCTTTTTTCTTCTTTTCTCTTTGCTCAACACAATATTGCTTTTTTATTATTATTACAGTATTTGATATTACTATTTGCCTTAAGGAATGGATATAAGATTCATTTCCTGGGGTTTCTGAGAAAAGCTTTCAAAATAAATAATAAATAACAACTGTTCATGAACCAATCAACGGGGAGGGAAAGAAAGATGTATGAAAGTACAGTACTTAAGTTGTGCATCTGCTATGAATTATTAAAATTAAAGAGAAAGCTGGTAAAATATTCAAATTTAACTTTCTGCAGTAATTTGGATGCACTTATATTTCATCATTTGCTGTAACAGAGGTCAAATATTCCACTTGCTTAATGTCATAGAGTATAGCAATGAATTACACGAGCAACAATGTTTAATTGCTATCATGTACACATGAAAATAAAAAATTAGACTAATCTTTTATTCAAATCATGAGACTGATTTAAATTTACCAATCATTAACATTAATTGACTGTGATTCAAATAAAATAGAAACAGCTGCATCCTGTTTCCTAGGCTTTGCGGAGGGTGATGTTTTTGAAAATAATAAATTTGCACTCACTGTTCTTATTTTTAAACATCAGAGGGAATCAGTCAAAACTGAGGACCACTGTGCTAGCTTTGCAAGCCCTATTTTATTTTTAAAAGCCAGTCCATATTATGCCAGTAGCAATATTACAATGTATGTAGTAAATTAATATCACTATATTAGCAGAGACAGGAAAGTGCCTTCTTTCATAAGGGCTAATTACGGGGTTATGTGTGCTGGCTGCCCCAAGTATTCTACCAACCTAAAAAACTGAACTACAAGAGATGACATACTAATCTCAGCAAAACTTTTGATACCCAGCAAATCAGAAAGATAACTTTGAATTGCAGCAGGTTTGACTCAGCTTTTCATTCTTCCACCAGAGATAAATAGGGATGTTCATGCAGCTCGTTACCCAGGTGTCTTTAAAACCAAACTTTAAAAGCCTGGTGGCTGGTCTATCCGCAGCAAAAATTTCAGGTTCCAGTTCAATTCCTAAATGCAGAATCTTACCCAAATGCACCTGCAACAAATTTTTTCCTTCCACCTGTGCAAAACTTTCCACTCAGACAAGTTGAGTAATTTCCACAGTAGATTAAATCGCCCTTTAACATAGCAAAACTGCAGTAGGAATTACTTCAGGATATGGTATATTTTTCCCTGAATAGTTTCTTGCAAATGCTCTTGGACCACGGTAATGAAAAGGAATATAGGAGCTGCTCCCAGATCATCATCCCGCTGCCTCACTTCTGACCAAAGTCAGTACTAAATACTTCAAAAACATGTTGATGGACAGGATTTTTGGGTGACATAATGATATTTCCTTCCTTTTCCATTGACTGCTAGTAATATCCTGAAACCCACTGTCTTTTATGACTCTAATTTGAAGACAAACAATGTCTGTATTTTTATTTAATAAATCTAATCTTTAGTAAGAATAATAATAATAAAACAACCTACCACTCTTGGTCTCAGTGATTTTCAGTGGTAATGAGTTCCACATGCTTATTATGCAGTGTAATACAAATTTATATGACTTGAACTAGTTTTACATTTCTTGCCTTGC
This sequence comes from Aythya fuligula, assembly GCF_009819795.1. Classification (NCBI taxonomy): domain Eukaryota; kingdom Metazoa; phylum Chordata; class Aves; order Anseriformes; family Anatidae; genus Aythya; species Aythya fuligula. Next base: position 67,350,657 of record NC_045562.1, read on the forward strand.
AATTTCAACAAATAGCTTCTTGTGTTATGGCAAAAGGAATACCTGCTTTACATTCTCAAAAATAGGGCAGTATGTTTTCATGCACCTCTAGAACTCCTCCAATTTCTTTGCTTTCTTTTCCAAGCGAGTCACAGAGTTTTCCATTTTTCTCAATAAAGAAAGCTTTCCACATCTTATCCTAATCATGTTTTCTAAACATCTTCTCATTCTCTTGTCACCTTGTTGAAATATAGGGCAGTCTGAAATAAACATGAGAATTCAAGGAGGAAATAATGACATAAAATAGATTTATATAAAGGCATTTTAACATTTTTACAATGTTTTTACAGCAGATGTGGAGGAATGGGATATGATCGTCCTAAAATTGCTTTTGTGACAGAAGCTCACATGCACTGAACTACACCTGAACTAACTTTATCTGGCAGCACAGCATTCCACATAGGATCAAAAAATGTACCCACAAACCCGGGTGAACACCTGGGCTACTAGCCCAGCCTGAGCTCCAGGCCACCATAACCACGAACAAATTTGCATTAGCTGCAGCAACTGCAGTAACTGCTGGATTAGAAATGCACCTCCCCGCCTATTTATATGTTTGTCTGACTTCGACTTCTTCTGCACCATAAGTAATAGCTTTCATTGGGCAATATAAGCAAAACAATATAGAATTGGATCTCAAAATGTTATGGGATCCTCAGATAGGAAAGCATATTATAAATGTGCTCACCATTATAAATGTGTTCCTTATAAATGTGTTTACTATTTTAGATCCTTTAATATTTCAGATCATTAATATTTTTTTCAAGAGATGTTCCAGGATGTGACATGCCAGCAGCAACACTTACCACTGAACTAGGAAAAATATCCAAGTACTGCTTTTCCTTTTATAGCAAATATATACATATATGTGTATATGTTTATGTATATGTGCATGTGTATATATCATAGTTTGTAGGACAAAAAAAATATTTTCCTTTATGAAATCATGGCTCACCACTAAATAACACTATTACCTGATTAAATATTCTAATCTGGTTAGTATCTGACTATTAAAGTAGAGACCATAGCACCTTTGTGACACTACAGAGTCGGGTAAAAAGTAAGAGATCCTGAAGGAGTGGGAAGAAATAATCGCTTGGGTGCAGAACACCCCCTCAGCCCTGCCACTGGTGCTCACATGTCACACTTGATAGATCTACGTAATCATTACAAAATATTGTCCCAAAATAGATCATTTTATCCACTTTCAGGATTTTCTTTTGAGCTTTATGCCACAGTGCAGCAGTGATGCATGGAAATACACTAAGGTAAAGTATCTTCAAGTATCCTCCAGGCACCAAAATGTGGATTAAAACTCAGATGCTTCAAAGCAAAGCCAGCAGTCAGTGGCAACTAACACATCATTTAGTTTCATCACGTTTCCTATCCTCACATGCCAACAAAAAGCCTCCAGAAAACTATGAATTCTAAGTCATAGTTTGTGTTTGTCCCTATTCTTTCTATCACCTCAACTTGAAAGCAAAGCACACAAGCGTGCTTTGGATGGGAACAAACAATCAGGAAGATGCATTTCAAATCCACGAGTACAAAATGAAACAGCACAGTGATAGTGCAAGGCAGTTTTCTAACTCTCATAAATTTGCATCTTAATCAACAAGCTAGGAGCTGCAATGCACTGCACTGCACTATAGAAAAGCAGCATGACAACATGCAACAGAAACAATCTCTGAAGTTCACAGAAGCACTATAAGAATTTTTTAAAAGTGCTATGTTTCCACATGCACACGCAGACTATGGTCGTGGGTGATTTTATTTCTTCCCTTCCCCCACTGCAACTTTAAAGCAAAAACATTAATTAGGAAAACTGAGACAGTCTGACTGATGACAACATTGAAAATTTAGAACAAAGGCTGACAGAAATAACCTATTACACTTGGCAGTTATGGCACTTAAATATTTTGCGGTGTTGCTAGACACCTGTAAAATCTCGGTGCTGTGAGATGTATTTCTCAGCAGGGAGGACTGCAGATTTAGCAGACTAAGCAAAGGCCTGGTAGCCAACAACTCTCAACTTCTAATTCTTCATCTGAGTGTGAATTGCTGGGTGATGCAGGGCAAAAATTTATCTTACTTCCAGCTTTCTCATTTACAGTCTGGGTGGAAAAAAAAAAAAACTGCAAGGACTGCAACAGGGTTAGTGAAACATTTTGGAGACATTTGCTACAAAACATGGATTTAATGTTATGGAAAATGATGTTAAAGATTACGCTTGTGGATCTTACAAACGTAGACGAAGGACATTCAAAGTTAAGGGGTTTACAGGATTTTCCCTAGTTTTCTACATGATGAGCAGTCTCTGCATTAAATACAAGAGGGCTGCCTCAGAGAAAAGCAAGCAGTTTTAACATGGTTGCCTGCTGTAATAACCTTTTTTATTATTAATACGAGCTTTGAGGAGAGATTAAATAAAAGAGTCACATATTTGATTTTCTTGCATTACAAGCACATAGCTAAAATCACCACTCAGGATTTCCAGTACAAGGCAGTTTGTGCCTCACAGAGATAAGAAAGAAAAAAAAAAAAATAAAAAAAAAAAAAAAAAAAAAAAAAAAAAAAGAATATTAAAAAAGAGAGAGAGATGCAAATATTCCTGTTTCGTTTTAATTTCTTTTTCTCTAGGAAAAAAAAAAAAAAAAGCATATCGCGTTTTTAAAGGCAACTTCCCCTCCTGAGTGACACTGCCTGCTCTTTATCATCTCCTTGTAGCCACCTCTGCCCTCCCCCCAACTCTTTGGGAGCGGTATTGACGGTGCACATCGATTCCCTCGCTGCAGATATGATCGTTCTTTCGCTGGTGCTGCTTATAATTATAGCAATGTGTGCCACTCGGCAAGAAGGCATTCAATTATTCTTGGCCCCGTGAAGTGTAACCCTTCAACTCACAGTAACAAAATCCAGGAGCTTCATTCCCCCAAAACATTATTTCATATTTAAAAAAAAAAAAAAAAAAAAGAAAAAAAAAGAAAACTTTGCCTTGCAATGCCGATCCTCACTGGCCACTTCAAACTGCAGGAGTTTCCCTGCAAGGAGCTGCTGCCAAGCTCACACAATCGGTCCCCTCAGCAAAGAGAAAAAAAAAATCTGTTTTCCCACTAAATGCATTTCTATCCCTCTACACCATAACAATGCTAGTTAATTATAAAGAAACAAAGTTGTCCCGGAGTTTGAAATGAAATGGGGGAAAAATTAACAATGACGTAACAGCATTGGCAAGAGAGAATTTTAAAAGCGATATGAACAATCTTTAATCTTTTATCTACAGATTTCCTGAAGGATACTTCCTTCTGAAAAGCAAACACCACTGCGTTGCCCCTGCTAAAATCTCTTAAAATAAAAAGAATTAACTGAAGCTTACCTGTACTGGAATGTCATATTTGTAATTTTTATCTTTATTTCCTCTCCGTGGCGAATTTCTCCAGTCATTTCAAAGAGTTTGTTAGCCATTTTCTCATAAACTTTGGCATTCCTTTTAGTTTGTTTCAGTTCATCAAAAAATTCTTCCCAGACCAGCATTAAACCTCTCATTTCTGCATCAGTCCAGTTTCTGGCCCTTCTGTGTTTCTCAGTCTGAGAAGAGACAATGTAACTGGGAATTTCTGCTGCAGCCATTGCTGACTGACCTAAAAGGGTTTTAAAAGAGGACACTTAATATAGATTGAGTTTTTAGCTTAGGTTTTTGTAGTGCAAGACATGCATATGTGGATAAAGAATTTGAATGACAACAGAACATATGAAACCTTTTTGCAACAGCTTGAAGCTTGAGTGCACAAAATGGGGCCTACATCTGACAGGCAGGAATTTAGTTAAAAGCTTTTAAACAGAGAAACGTCATTTTGATGTCACGTTTCCATAGCAACAGAGCAACTGCATAAGCTACAACAACAAAAACCTTTTAACTGAAAGCCAAAGAATCAGGACAAAGTTGACAGGCCATCAATATTAAAGCTTTTAAACACTTTAGGTTAAAAAAAAAAAAAAAAAAAAAGAAAAAAAAAAAAAAAAAAGATCTATGCAGCCTTTGAGAAGCCACTTTTAAGTTTCTACTTCTTTTTTAGCTTTCCCTTACCTTTTAGGCAGACAATCTGCTAGCAGGGGGTCATGGTCGCCTGAACGAGCTTTTAAGTTGCGCCTTGACAGACTCTCTAGGAGGTTGCAAGGACTGAGGCCATGTACACAAAAAAAAAAAAAAAAAAAAAAAAAAAAAAGCTTTTTTTTTTTGCAAAGATATTATGAAAAAAAAAAAAAAAAAGCTTCAGCCAGCTTCATGGAAACTATACATCTCCAAGCTAATAAATGTTGAAGCAGGCAGCCTCATTAAAAAGGTGCCCGCATCTGTTTTTAAGCACATGCACAAAATACTATTTAAGTGTTTAAATACGGAGAGAAATGCATGTGCAATTTTAATAGAAAGGCACTTTTTTTTCCCTGAGATGTTTTGCTGCTGATAAGCACATACTGCAGTCCTGTCAGTATGAATTTGCCTTTGTAGGTATGTATTACTGTATGTGTATTTTGTATTCCTAGTAATTTAGATGCTATTTATGCAGCCTGTGTTCTGCCTTAGGACTGCAGCAGAAGCATTTCACCTGCTTTATGGGGAACCTAAAAGGATTATTCAATGAGTTAAAAAAAGGCTGCAGGATCCTTAGAACTGTGAATAAATTGCTTTGCTGTAAAACAAGCATTTTGAGCTGATTTTTATATAGGGCTACATTCTGCCAGCAGTTACACCAGAGAAGCACCACTTACTTATTCATCGTATCAAACATTGTGCAACACGAGCAGTGGGCCAAATCCTGCCCCCACTCACGTTCGTGCAAGCTGACAATCCTTCACAAAGCGGTGAGATGCATGAAATGTATTAATTCGAGCAGCACGAGCAGCTAGAGAGAAAGATGTTAATTCCCTGCAGTCCAAATATAACTGCGTTACGTAAAATATAAATAAATAAAACACGGACCTTTCTTATTATTTTCTGTTTCAGCATATAACAGCAATAACGACCTCACTGCAGGGCACTTCCTGAAGATTAATGGCAGGCAGGGGTTAATGGCCTGAGGCTCACCCAGTCAGTCGTTAATCCCCAGGAAATGTTCTGTGCCTCAATCCTTAATGCTTAAGTATCCTATAAATTGTAAGTCTTCTCATAACCACATCCTTGATCTTAACAATAGTTTAAAAATGCACAGCTTGGTTTGCATCCTGGAGATGGCAAGGAGAGCACATAACGTTCCTAAAAGGTACACCGATAAAATTTGTAGTATCGTTGCCTTTCCTTTTTATTTATTCTGCTGTTTATCATGAAAAGGCACAAAAGCATACCACAGAACAAGGTGTGGGGGGGGAACTGTGCACAGTTCACTGTACACGGGAACTTCCACTGATCCAACCCTGAACGAGTCTCTGTTAGAAATATACCTGCTGAGTCACTGGCTTCCTCAAAAAGAAAAAAGAAAAAAAAAAAAAAAGAAAAAAGGGAAGAAGAAAAAAAAAAACTAGCTTCCAAATAACTACTTTTAACTAGTAATATGACAGCCTAGCAACTATTACCTTTAAAAATGTGTAAATAGCAGCATATGTTGTGTGGATGATCTTGCATGGTTTGTCTCTTGGGTGGCCAGCTGGGAGACATCACATGATCGGGGGACAGATGGTGGTCAGAAGAGGATCAGCTGGTGACACGTTCATTTTATTAGTTTATTGTTTTGTTTTGAAATTCCCATCACTTAACCTTGGGCTCCATGCAGCTATATTAATAAAAACACACCAAATTCTGTTGACTGCATCTGCAGCCAGCGGCAGGGGATCACCAGGACAAGTTTAAGAAAGAAATAGGGTGTCCGAGAGAAAAACACCACCAGCCTCTTGTTACAGAGCTGGATCTGATTTGGGACCGTTGTACACTATTTGCAAAGACCTGGTTGCTTTTCAGCCTTCAGTAATCCAATTTTGTTTGCCCCCTCCAGCTTTTAAACCCCATGGATCCTGAAAATATTCATGAATACTGCTGAAACCTATAGCATGTTATACATATTGGGAAGGAAAAAATAAAGATATGCATGATCTCTGCTTTAAAGATTTTTAAAATCCAGTTTCTAGCACAGCCACCAGGACGGGGTGGGAGAGAACCTGCCCATCTGCAGCGAGTTCTTCCCGTGACGGTCCACAAACATTCCTCTTCTCAGCCCCATGTGCCCAGCACATGTGCGACTGCTCCTTCCACACCTCCCCATCTGCCAGGGCCATGCCCGGCCCCCAGACCCTGCAGAAACGAGGCCGCTGTTGCCCTCTCCAACAAGCATCTCCTGCTTCTCTATATGCTGGTTCCTATTAAGGTAATTGACAGATTGATATAGTGGCATAGTGCTATTTAACATCTGTTAAATAAAAGAAATGTTTTCTAATAATGCCTCCCTTATTCCCCTCCCCTCAGCACCAGAAGGGGATCTAAGTTTCCAAGGACTCGAGTTTTTACCCCCTCCTCTGAGAAAGTCATTGATATTAATTATAGAGACTCCACATGATGCCTCCTCTGCCTTGCCAAAGCGCACATGCCAAGGGCTTGATAAAGTGGCTGTTTGCCTATGTGGAGCTGAAAGCAAGAAAAGCTTTATTTTATTTTATTTTTTTTAATCCCCAAAATCATCCCTACAGGCCTCACCAGAGCCAGGACGAGAAAAATATACCTCTCCAGACTGTGCCTGTGGGCTGAAATTCTGCAGACCTACATGATCCCTGGGAGATGCTAACCTCGGCCACCACGTCAGGAGGAGCCCCAGGACAGGACAGGCAATCATCCCCCTGTGATGGGGGACAGCTCTCCCCCTCCCCAGAGCTGAGGGATTTGGAGGAGAAGCTCCAATAGCAAGATCAACCCACCAGCCAGGTAAGATTAGTCATCTACCTCAAGACTGGCCACCAAACGCAGAAAGCTGCTGGCAGGATGAGCTGCACCTCCACCAAGCCCAGGGCATGGATGCACCTGGCACCAGCACCCCTCACATGCCACACCTTGACATCTTCTCTGATGGCAGAGTCCTCCAGCATCAGCCTCCTGGAGACTGAGGTCTAGTCTGGCTTTAAGTGCCCTACAAGCAGCTGAAGCTGTCACTGTTCTCCTCAGTAAGGATGTATTTCCTCTTGGAAGCCACCGAAATACATACTGGAGTTCCTGAGTACTCCTCTGTAGATAACTTGCATCTGTAGGAGAAGGCTTTCTTTACTCTCCTGCTCAGCCCAATCCTTCCTCTGATGGGTGCCACACTGACAAGTCTAGAAGATATTCCTACAAACACCCACCTCAGTGGACTTAAGGATGTCTCTCATGCCCCACCTTTTCAACACACTCCTGTTCCTAAAATCTCAGCAGAGCATGGATTTAACGATCCTCTCACAAACCTGTTCTTTATATCACCTCTCTAAACACCCTACCTTTTTTGCTATCATTATGTATCAGCTTGAATAACAGCTTTCATGGCATTCCCACCTTTCATGGTGATCTGAAAGACAACCATAATATTGGGACTCCAAGTGCATAATGGTGCAAGTACAATCTGAGACAGGTCAGACAGAAGCTCTGTTAACTATGATCCTGGTGTGAGGGCACTCGGTCACCATCTCCCCCCCTCGGCTCCCCAGTTTTCTGCCAAGTGATCACAGAAGTGTTTCAGGAAAAAAAAAAAAAAAGGAAGAGGTGAGGAAGAACAATCTTTCCAGCAAGAATAAAGCCAGGTATCCATCCCTGGGAGGGATGGGCTCAAGTAGCTAGCTGATTGCCACAATGCTAAGGAGGAATCAAACAGTGGACACGTGACAATATGGAAAGGTGGCACTTCCAGTAGTACCTTACCTCAGAAGTAGGGGCTGGAAACAGTCGCAGACTGATAGCTTTTGGTCCAAAGCATTGTTCTTCTAGTTGGCATAAACCTCTTAGCCAGACCTCTCAAATCTTAGATAATTTTACCACCACATTAACAAACCCCAAGCAGGCAGAAGGGCTTCTAATTTGCAGATACAGATCTAATGAAGTTCTCCTATAGATGTTTCTATCACAGAGATCAGACAAACTCCTCTAATCCTAACATATCTGTTGACTATACTTCAAGTGATCTGTGCTAACTGACTGCATATACAGCCTTCAGCTTTGCAAGTGTGGACTAACGCATGCCAAATAAAACTTCCTTTCGCCAAGTTCTGGGGTAAGGGGTTTTTCCCTTACATTTGCAGGGAGGTAACAGTTACAGTCAGTCAATTACCAGGGCTCAACCCACAAATTCTAAGTCATTAAACAGTGATTACACAAGAGCGTGTCTGATCCTGCTGTTAGGGATTGTGGTAGCAGAAGTCAGGCAGCACCCCGTGGCAAGTAAGAATTTATTCCATTCCAAGACATTTCTACGACTTATTTCTGAAATCCAGATGGATGGCTGCCCCTGCAGAGGTGCTGACAAAGGTAGCTGCCTATCTGGATTTCAGAAATTGAAGTACATTACTTTGGGTTCACGTAAGTCCTTGGCCAAGACTGGTCCCAGTTTTAGCACCAGTGGAAGAAAACACCATTTTAGGCCACTTAGGCGCAGAGCCTCTGAGCGGTGATGTTGGAAGGAGAAGATCTCTGTAGAAGGCCATCAGAAATGGATTGAATCTGTTTGCACCCTACTGAATGCAAGGTTGCCCAAGGCACAGGCTCGTCCCTGCTCCATGCAACCCTCCAGTCCAGCCCAGGAGGAGAGCAACCCACATGGGCAATAAAAAAACCTTGAAACAGGATGGTCACTGCAGAGCATATGTTCATCCTCTGGTTACTGCAGTGCAGACACACGCGATAACTGTTTAAAAGGATATAAAAGTATGCATCTGTTTAAAAACAAAGGCATTTGGTGTTTGCATTGCAGTGGGATACTGTGTTTTAAGCTCAAAAAAAAGTGGTCTGCACATGTTGGGAGGGTGACGCCTTCCCCACATTTTGCTATTCTCAGGGCTAAAATGCCCACCTTTAGAGATGCCTACTAAAAATTATGTCCTTAGTGTCTCTGATCACTGCACACCGGAATTTGCAGAAAGGGATAAATGTAACAAGAGAAGAAATACTCTTCCACTGCTTCTGCCAAGCATGGCCAGAGGGGACAGGCAGGGACAGGCAATCATGGAGGATAAACTAAACTACCTTCTTTTCACCTCCATTAAAACAGCTGGTCCATGGAAGGAAAGCCATTGCTCTGGAGAGTGCTGGAAATCAGTTAGGGCACAGCCTTGCAGGCAATTGTGTGAGGTTTGGGATCTCACGAGGTCCACACTCCCTTCACTCAGGTAGTCACCTTGGGTTATGGAGTCGTGTGGGTTTGTAAGGGATCAGAACCTTAAGAAAAACATAAGGTTTGTGAACACAAAGCCATCAGGTCAGCACTGTAAAGCTACACACAAACCACAGCTTATGCTGTCCTAATACCTGTCAGGGAAGCTTAATAGGGGTACAACACGATGCTGTTTGTAAAGGAAGCAAAAAGCTATCCAAACTTCACAGGGTCACGTTACAAAGGCAAAAATAATTTATTCAGACTGAGGAATTACAGTACATGCCTCACAGTCCCTTTCATCAGAGGGTCTACAAGCTAAGTAGGACACACCACAAGGGAAACAAAAGAGTAGGAACAGGATAGATGAGGAGGACAAGTGACAGCAGTCTATTGCAGAGCAAAGGCCATCGCATGGCTGAATAGCTTTTACGTACATCCGAAATAAATGTTTAACGCCTGCAAAGAAGTCTGACAACAGAAATGGAGAAAGCTGGTAGAGGGGAAGGCATACAGGGCTGAGGAATGCAAGCCTGCTTCACAGAGCAGACTTTGATGATTTAAAACTTACAACAAAAGAAGAGGAAAAAATGCATATTTCCAAGCAAATGCCCTGCTATGGGTCTGTGTGGCAGGTTTCCCTGATGGCAGCCCAGGAAAATCATGGTCTGAGAAGGTACAGGGGAGAAGGAGAAAGCTGGAGAGGTCTTTGATTTCATTTTCGTAGGCCACATCTCCCTTGAATTTCTCTGCAATCAGAACATTTCCCAAAAACATTTTGATCTTGCTGAACTGGCAGATTCTGACCAAAAATAATCTCTTTTGCCTATTTTAGTTGTAACCATGGAAGCCAGCTTTGCACCGATCTTCAGTCAGAGACAGAAGGATGGAGAAAGGCAACGAGGTGAACACAGAGAAGGTGGGAAATGGGGCTTCAGCAGGGTTTTGGCAGTGAGACCAGTCAGACCAGGAAGCATTAGCACAGACAAGGGGGAGAACTGGAATTACATGGAGATTTAAACTGAAGGGAACCCAAGGATCTCACTGCTTGGAGAAACCGTGTATAGACCAGTATGTTGGTAGTAATTAGATGAAAAATTACAGTACTAAGATTTTGTTTTCTTTTTAAAGCTCAGCAGGGACACAAACACTTATGTTTCAGACCCTATAAGGGAAAAAAATCCCATATATATATATATACATACACACACACAGAGTATACAACCTGGAAAAATGTCCAGGTTGTATACTAAAAACAACTACTCCCAAAGTACTGGTCACTGACAACATACAGAGGCAGATGCCAGACTAGATGGATTAACAGTCATGCATGTTCCTAAATTTTCATGCATAGAGGGAGAGACAGGCAATATCCTTTAAAATTTATTTATATAGTACAGGGAGCAAAGACATCAGTTCTATGCTTGTCATACTCCCAGTTCAATTTATAGCGAGCAGAGCATTTCCAAGGTTTGCTTACTCTTAAGAAACCATTTGCAAGTTCTTAGCATATGGAGCAATCCTGCAATATGTAGTAACAGACACACTCCTTTTCTGAAAAGGAAGCAAAAAATCAGATTACAAAGAAAAATCACATAGTTCCCAATTTCCTGAATCTCCCTTGAAAGAAAAGATTTTGGTCCTGCTTACATACAAGGGTTAGTCAGTAAGCCCTCCGGACTGTGTTTGGTTTCTAGCGCATTTTAGTATGCTATGTGCTGGCAAGTGTTTAGTGCATTAAAAACTGCTCCTAAAATACAATGCAAATATTTTTATTTCAGGAGTAAATTCCTCTAAAAACTTGTTCTAAACAGTTCAACTTGGATGTGGACCTTAATCTACCTCAGTTTTGATCTGAGATGCTTTGCAGAGGGGGGAAAAAAAAAAAAAAAAAAAAAAAAAAAAAAAAAAAAAGCCCTGTTGCACAGAAATCTGTCCTCTGAGTGACATTTCTGCAGCTCAGCAGAAAACCAGCCATGCCATGAAAAAGCAGATGATGGCAGTAGGTTTGACCCTGATTCTGTTGCCCACAGCCTCCTTTCTGCCCCAGCAAGACTTAATGCTGCAGCTGTAATCCCTTGCTAACAGAAGCACAAAAGGCAGCAATAGTTAAATAAATACTTCAGGAGGTTATCAATCCCTTAGAGAGATGCTCTTCCCCCAGGTTCAAACAGATGAGACTCGGCCAAGTGCGTTTGGGACTTGCACAGGATTCCAGCTAAGCAAGCTTTTGGTCGTGAGCGCTACATCTGTGTTGAATAAATGGGTTCTAGCTTGCTGCTCTTCCAGACAGGAGGGCGGTTTGGGCCCTTTTCCAGCAACCACTGGCCTTGGAGAAACTGCAGAGCAAGTTGCTGGCAATCCCCTGCCAGAAGCCCAGCCTCACTGCTCAGGGCTTGCTACTGGCTTGGCAGCCTGCTGCATCCACCTAGCTGCCGTCTGCATCCCCTTGCCGTCCTCCTGACTCCCTGCCAAAGCCTGTGATGGGAGCAGAGCACAGGGAGGCTCTCAGCCCCAGGTTCTGAAAATAAAAAACATAAAATCACTGATGTATGCCAAGTTGAGGAACACAGGAGTGTCTCCATCTCTCCTGTGTTGCTGCTTGGGGACCGCGGGCTACCTGTAGTTATTTTCCCCTTGCAAAGTTTTGCTCAGCTACATAAGCCCTGCAGAGGAAGGTTTACAGGATTAAAAAATAAAAAATAAAATCTCTCAGATAAAATATTTAGGGCACAGGAGATTTCCATATCAGCTCATAAAAGATTTAAATACTAAAATGTAAGTGGTGTTTTGGGTATTACTGCAAGGCAGCGTCAGGAATGGAAATCCTAGGAAAATGTTTCAACCCACAAAGTTCAGACAATACTCGTAAAATATGTCCTGATCCAAGAGCTGCCAAAAAGATAAGTAAAACCAAACTCACCGGCACCACTGCGATACCCAAAGAGCTTGCTGGCTAAGGTGGCTGCTAGTGGAAGTGGAGATCTCACAAAAGGTAGCTGCCATTCCTGGGACAGGCCAACAAGAAGTGCCGGTGACCTCAAAGGCTCTTGCTGTCCTGTCCCAGGAAATGTATCTGGATTTCAAGGGACCCAAGTGGAAGAATCTTGGGAAGGTCTTGACTTTACTCCCAGCACTGGGCTCTGTTTCAGGAGGGTGTAGTTCCCCATCAAGGAGCTACATGGAGAAGCCGCTATGCCTAGTGGAAACACCTGGAGTTTTGTGTTTCTATGTCATCCCACAGGCCATGCCGCCACACGGCCTGGGAAGTCAGCCCTGTACGGTCTGCATTTGCAAATGCTTCCCCCAGGGGTGACTGCTGCCTTATTTCAGATGATCTATGCAAATTCTTCAGCTCCCAACACAATGAGAAGCATCTCCAAGACAAACACAATATTGGGAACTTAAGTGCTAGCTCTCGCATCGCGTGATAGGCAGGATGATGAGATATCTCAATGCAGAAATATTTATCACAATACACACGTGATGGCCCTTTTAAGCAGCTTACCAGTGTTTGGAGTCTTATGAGCAGCTCCATTAGGAGAAGACATTAAATCAGTCAGTTATTTCCTCTGGGGCATTCCAGTCTCACTCCCTGAACATCCTGGAGTGGTCACGTCACCCTCTTGCACCCAACCGTGCCCCTCCAGCCAGCCTTCTGCCCAGGGACACCACGTCTCCTCTTGCTGCCTTCTCCACAAGCCTGCACTGCAATTGCTTGCATGTTCCCCATTGACTCCTGCCTTTTTCCAGCTGTTTTCCTTCTTTGTGGCTCTCTGCTCTTTACCACATACGGCTCCACTCCAATCGCTCTCCAGCCACCAGGGCTCAGTTTATATTCCAGCCTTAACATGCTCCTCCGATTTGTGTATCAGCTTCTATTGTTTCAGCTATCACTAAACAAAGGACGGCGTACTCACTTCCTCCCTTGGCCTCAGTGAAATGCTGCCAGCAAACCCATCAGCCCATGGATCAAAGAAATATTTTCTAGCAGTTGCACCCAGGAGTATTCTGGCCAGTCTAACAGCTTAGAGCCTGAGGACGTCATTCTGTCTCCTTCCATAACTCTCCTGAACAAACGCACACCCACAAACCACTTCTGGATGTGAAGTTTTCTACCTCCTACACCGGCTGTCCAATGCCACCAGTGATTTTAAAATCCTCCCTGGTGGTTTTCAATCAACACAGTATTCAGTGCTGCAAACTAGAGGATATGCTTTGAGTAAGTGTAGATCTGCATGGGGAAAAAGAACACGATTTGCTTGCATATAAATACCCACTGTGATTTGGGTATTCAGAAGCAAGCAAAGCTGATACCACCAGAAGCAGCGATGAAGGACCTACCACCACTCATTCCTCTGCTGAGCAGATCATGCAAGTGAATCAGCAGGATTACTTTAAATTATGGACTAAATGGACACTGTTGTCTGTATCAGATTAGTGACCATTCAGACGACGTTTTTGGCAGCAAAGCTGCTCCAAATACAATTGTGAATAGTAACAAAACTGAGGTGCTAGAGCCAGCTTTCAGTAGTGCAAAGTCTCCCTATTTCCAGCCAAGCTCCACAGGAGTTGTTCACACCCAGCACAAAGGAGAAGCCTAACCCAGATGTTTCAAGGGAGGGGAACCTAAACTGTATGGAACCCAAAACCACACAGATGTAGGAGACATGCAGTCTGAAGATGCAAGTGCAGACAAGTTGTCCGAAGGGATTCTGTGGCAGATGTGAATGGCACTGGGGGATTCTTATTTTGTTTCATCCCTAAACATTCAGTTGACAGATTTCTGCATAGCCAGAAGGAGCTCTTTTGGATCCTCATCTTCTAAGCAAATCTTCAATTGCTCAGAAGGCTGGGATTATTTGGTTATATAAAATAGCTTTAATGACTGTAGGGCCAGAGATACTTTTAACCAAAACAGTAACGAACCACCATCTGATAGCAGAGATGCAAGACTAAACAATTTAGAGAAAACCAATCCAACTCACAAGGCAATATCTCATTCTCTTAAATTATAAAAGTGGCCAGTGTTTTTCATTTACTGTGCAAACAGAAAATAATAGTGCATTTCCCACGGGAGGCACTCTTGTGCAGCTGTTTACTAGAAGTAATCAGCCAGCTCAAAAGGACTTATGGAAGTCAGCCTCCTTCTCCCCCCACCTCGCTGTAAAAGTGGATAGTAAAAACTACCTGGACTGGCTTTAGCTCCTATTTTGCTGGGGATTTAAAAAGAGCTCAATAGCCTGATCTGTAAACCTTCCCAACCAAGGGCAGGCCAAGCACGGACTGCTTCTTGTCAGCATCTCACAAGCCATATAAATGAAAATATTCTTCTCTTCTAACTTACAGCAGCTTAAACATAACGTTAATGGTTTTAATGCTTGAACATTCTGTTTATGCTGTTTTTTCCCCCATATTGTCTTTAATGCCCCATAGCAATATTCCAGTGGCTGAAGCCTCTCAAGCAGACCAAAAATGTATAATAGGCAGCAATCTAAAATATTTGATCCAAATGTCGTGGTTTCCTCCATTTGCAACATCTTCCCTTTCTGCACCCAATGCTTCATGACACCTGGACAGGCAGATTATATTGAAGCTCATGCCTAACTTTTCAAATGATTTCTCATCAAGTCTCAGTGGGAAATAATTGAAGATTTAACTAATCATTCCTTGAGGCCTCTCACAAAGTATTTTATCACTGTTCGTGAATACATTATGAAGAACTTAAGTGAAGTGCTCATCCAGCAGGACCATTGAACACACGAGCTGGAGTGGCTGGATGACCCAACACGTTCCTAGATGAGGACTTGGGACATCCTCAGTACATGGGAAAAGACAAACCCCTATCTATTTCTTCCATCTGTAAAAACCAGTCCAACAAAACCACAACAGTAAATGTTTTCCAAAATACCATGCCACCTTTCTGAACACAAAACCATAAGTCTCACACGAGCTGTTCTATGTGACATGAAATATTCCTGACTAACTCTCTGATCTTCACTGCCACCTGAAACCTGGAGGATACCACATTGCCCTGCCAAAATGCAGTCACCATAACTCACGTTGATCCCTGCTATAACCTGCTGCCACAACAACCAAACTCTTTCATCAGCCAATCTGCAGCTCCTTTCTTTCCTGACCTCTGATCCATACAGTGCCTCTCTGGGTATCGTACAGAGCTATCAGACAACTACAGCTGACGTCCAGACTCCCCGCAGCCCCCAGGTAAAAGCCATAATGCTGGGTCATGTCAGACCCCAAGACAAAAAAAAAATTAACATGTTTTTTCTGCAGTGTCTAGTAGGGTTAAGGAATAATTTAACCAGAGACAGAAGCCAAAAGAAAGGTTCAAAAAAGGTTTTGAAGTAACAGAAAATACCCCCAGGAATGTCAGAACCAGACATTCTTTTTTCAGTAATATAATTCAGAGCCCTGAAAGCAGAATCAGATATAACCTTAGTAGCATTTCCTTTGACAGAAATAAACAATTTCAGCTTCCTCCTGCAGATTCTTATGCTGTGAGGTAAAAGAAAATCTATAAGACTGGTCACAATCAATATTGGGAATATTCGGGGAGTATTTTATACATCCTATTACTGTAAATATATTATAAACATTGCACTCTATTCTACTCTGCCTCCATTCACCGCTTTTATCTCATGAAAAAGAACTGCTGCGGGCAGGCAACACATGCAAGTTCCTGTCTCAGCATTTAAGATATTGCAGGTGTTATGAGTTACTGGTTTTAAAGTTTCTGGAGTCACTTCCACTTTTAAGATAATTCAGATATTTCCCACTACTTTTGACATGTTTCAATATAGGAAAGCAAAATCAGCTTCATTTCAGATAACTAACAGGTTATAATATTGACATTGCAACGCACACAGAAATGTTCAAAATCAGTTCTCTTTCATTCCCAAATGCCCAACTCTGTATGAAACCATGGTAAAACAGTAAGTAAATCTTCTGATTAAGGTTTTAGTTTACATTTGCCTAGCGTTAATTATCATCAGAGAGCCAACATCTGTGCCACTGCCTATTTATAGGCACACAAACATACATATACACACACACACATTTTGAGTCTGTATACATATACACATAAATATATTATTTTACCTGGCTGCTTTCTAACTAGAAAACAAGTCATGGATGAGGAGAGGAGGGGACAGCTGAAAGACGAACCGGCCACTGCCTCGCAGCACAGCCCAGGGAAAGCATGTTACATGCAGAACAGCCCTCAGGAGGCAAAAGAGCATTATACTTTCCCTCCAAAAGTTCAGAAGCATGTTGCATGTCCCTACAGACTCTGCACTGTCTTAAGACAAATCTGAGACTGTCAAAAATCAAAAATATTTCTGGGTGCCACAAGTTGATTTCCTACATGCTGTAGTTTTGCATAAGAATCGCTAAAAAGAGAAAATATTTTATCTTTCTTTAAGTAATATTTTTGTCAGCAAATTCAGCATGTAGAAGGTTGGGGAGACAAAGAGACTGAGTTCCAATACTGGACTGTAGGGAGACATGTCTACCACATGACACAAAAATGCTGGAATGTCAAGACCGTGAAGAAATGTTAAAAGCCTGTAGCTTTTAACAGCCCTCGCTGTACCAGCTAACATCTCTGATACGGTCCAGTCATGCAGCAACCTCAGAGCCAGTGTGTCAAAAGGAAGCAAATGGGGTTTAAGGACAAAATACCAGTCACTTAAGCCATAAAAAAAAAATAAATCAGCAATCACCACAGAAAGCAGATATGATGATGTGGGCTCCCCTGTTCGCAAAGTACAAGCCTGTGAAATGACTCCTTGCAAGGGACTGTGACAGTGACAGCCTCGACTGCCTCCAGCTGAAGAGGAGACAACGCAGCAACTTCTCCACACTTGGAAATTGCTGCCCCAAAATGCTCCCCTCTGTTCCTTTGCTCTGCTTTTCAGAGTTGGAGCAGAATGGAGGTACAGGCTCAGGGAAACAGGAGCACGCACCTGCACATATATAGCTTGGAGGTTTTTATGTTATGGAAGAAAAGCTTCAGTACCTGCTGTCCTAGGAGCAGAAGATCCTCCATGAGCCTTGAAGTCAATGCAGGACTCGTCGCAGCAGATCACCGACCCGCAGCAGAACTTTGTATCTGGGGGAGAGAAAGTTTGGCAGAACAAGGTGCCATGTGGGGAGGGAAATGAGGAGCAGAGCGAGAAAACATTTCTGAACAACTGAGGAGGAAGGTCAGCCACACTTAGTCAAGGCTATTTTGTAAAGCTCAAGATGAGGAGGGTTCAGTTTAGTTTGCAAACACTAGTCTTTCAAACAGAGCGGACAATTATATTCCCCATATTTTGTAGTCCCACCACAAATAACTTGAATAGGGCCTTAAGACTTCAACAACCTCATCCCTGTGTGCTGAAAGCTACTCACCCACCTTAAGCCAAAATGATATAACAAACATCATCATCTACACATCTTACTGCTGCCAGCAAAAGGTCTCTAAAATAGATCCCAACACCACCCAATCCACCAATGGACGTAATTCTTCCTGACCTTTCTCTCATTTACCAAACTCTTCCATTAGTGAGTTAATGTTCACTGGTCAGCATGTTGTCCTTCAAAGGATAACAAATCATTTTGTAAATGCGGTGGGTCCTGGAGGTACTGTTATCTCTAATTTACACAAGGAGAACCCAGAGACAGCAAGAGAAAATTTTTCAAAAGCTTTTAAATGACTGTGAAACTGAAGTAATTTTCAAAAGAGAATTGGACACTCTAGATCTGAAGTCAACCTTGCACGTCCTTCAGTCACATCTCAAAATTAAACACGTTCTTAATTCACTTTAATAAAGATCCTCAAAGCCACAGAGGTACCTAAAGAGTACCATAACGGGAAATTATTTCCAAGTCTAAGATTCAGAATTAGACATGACTTCTCCCCTCCTCCAAGAAAATAACTGATAAGGTGCCTAAGAGTCCACAGGAACACAGACTTTTCACCAACAGAAGGTATTTGGGTACCTCAAGTTTTCTTCCTCCATGCTGAGATCCCACCATTTTGGCTGAGCTGAACCTCTTAGCACTTATACGCGTGGAAGCCCACTTGAGATGGGGAAGTCGTGAGCATGGCTAACGCTCCTCACTGCGTCTCCAGCATTGGTTCCAGAGAGCAGCTGCTCTGATTTTCATTTAAAGACATGGCTGGAGGAAGAGGGAGTGGTTGGGGTGGCATGAAAACAGCACCCGCCGCCAGGGCATGGTGGTTGCAACCTCTCCCTGCTGAGAGAAGCGCTGGGTTTGGACTCTGCCTCCAGGGCCGGTTTTGATTTCTATCCAGTGCTGTTTTAACGCAAAGCGTGTAGTAAGCAGCCCATGGAATAGTGCCAGATACCTGCTCCCCACCTCCGTTCAGGGGAGGTCCCTAGCGGTAGGCCGCAGTCAGGCTCCCACTTGCTTCTCCTCTCTGGCTCTGCGAATCCTCTCAGCACCATGGCACAACTTCAATAGGAAGGGCTGAGAGGTTGCCTACAGCCTGGGAAGGGACAGGTGGATTTGAATATCCCTTAGGAGAAGGAGGACCCAAACCCGAGTTCGACCACTTCTGAGAGAAGAATTAAAACCATTACGTTACTATACGAAAACCACCACACCAGTTATTTGTATCTTAAGCAGCGAGCACAAGGCTGCGAGCCGAGGCCTCAGCAACAGGGCAGGTTTGACTCCCCCGGCCGGGTTTGGAGCTCGCAGTGTGGGAGCTGCTCGTGGGATGCAGCATGAGAGCTGGGGAATGGGGGGAAGAAGGGCACCCCAGAGCCCTAGCAGGCACCAGTGCAGAGAACTCAAAGGAGAAGTACTGGGAACAAGCATGGATGCACCAGGAACTCAGGGGGTACTGTCCAGAGGGTGGAAGCTGTTAGACAGAAACACGGAGACAAAATAGAGGTGCTGTCTCAAGTGCCAACAGCCTGACAAATGGTAATCGGTGACTAAGGCAGTCAGCCTTGGCTCTACAGCTCCTGCAGGAGCTCCAAGGATGCCAAATCTACATGAGGCAGGCGGATTTGGGCACGTTGAGGAGGTGAAGCTGGAGTTTTTGTTAAAGGAAAGGGAGAGGGCACACCACAGCCTAAGAGACATCGCACCAAGTTTTAGAGGGTGCATGGCAAGGCAGTGCTCTTAAAACAAGGGAACACCGCTGGGCAGTCAGATTGGACACCTCGTTTTTGTATTCTGAATTAAATTCAGGCTTTTCTCTTGCATAAACCAGTGGGACAGATGTCCAAATGCTGTAAGTCAGTGTCACCCTCTTGAAATCACCAGAGTCCTAACCTATAATTCAGGATCAAAATATCAAACTAAAATCTCATCTATCATCCCCAAAGTGCTTTTAACCCTGAATTTTCTAGTGTTTAAGATGAGGTTAAAAACAGTCTAAGCTCCCTGACCGTTAAGTAGATCAAAACTCTAGTCCAATAAGCTATTGAAAGTTTCTATAGTTTTACCCTAGTCTATCTTTCTGCACCCTCTTCAGCCTCCAACTAAACGAGTTTTGCTGCAAAAAGTTAACTAAAGGATTTCTTACAGGAAATTTTGGAGTAGCTGTTAACCATTGTGTTTTTATCACAAACTAGCACTGCAAAGTAACAGCTCATTCTAAGTTTAATAGCTATAAAATAGCATGTTTGTAATTAAAGAGCATGTATATGCATGTGTTTTTAAATACTCTGAGCATGTTTTTCTTCAATTTTGTTGTTTCTTCCAATTCTTTAAATATATATTTGAAAAAAGTGGAAGGACAAGTAGCACTTTTTGAAGCTGCAAGTAAGCCATTTGAGAAAACGAACATTTTAAACTCACTGAAATGTACTAATGATAAAAATAGAAGTTATGTGGTACAAAAGTGACACTTTTTTGATGAAATAGGGGGTATTTTGCTCTAAATAAGGATAAATGAGCAGCCTTGGTAAATGGAAATATTTGCAATACATTTTAGACATTTGTCAAGATAATTTTGTAGTTAGGTGTGCATAAGAGCTGCAGAATTGGTTT
Organism: Aythya fuligula; assembly: GCF_009819795.1. Lineage (NCBI taxonomy): Eukaryota > Metazoa > Chordata > Aves > Anseriformes > Anatidae > Aythya > Aythya fuligula. Next base: position 67,371,044 of record NC_045562.1, read on the forward strand.
CAGCTCTCTTTCCTCCAGGAAAAGAAAGTCTGACACGAGATTTTGACTTAGATTTCATACTGACCTCAGCAATATAGTCATTAGTTTCTCCAACATCATTAAAATTGAGCAGCAAGTGCCCCTAAACCTCCTCCCACAAAATAAGAAAGTGACAGCTAAAATTCTACATTGTTCCACACCAGTGATTTTTAGACCGAATTTCCCACTCACCTTAACAAGGTGATAATTTAAAAATCTCTGCCAAGGAATACAACCTCCTCACTGGATTCCCACAAGGCTGAAGACACCTGCTGGTAGCGTTTAATATCCTGTAATCTACAGCATCAGAAAATGTTCGGGAAACTTTTATTAGGCAAAGGTACACAGTTGTGCAGAGATTAAATTCCTTGGGGATCTTTTTTATTCTAAGGAAAAAAAAAAAGTAGATCCTACATTTTAATAAACTGAGCACAAGGACACAAACATATGGTCCTTCCAGCCAAGCTCTGGATGGCTAGAAGAGAAATACCATATGGGCTGTATCTTCACTGACTTGCTACAGCCATTTTTTTATTTTTTATTTTATTTTTTTTTTTAACATTTGGAATGGTTTGGAAGCCTTACAAAGTTTAGCCTTGGTTTTGCCATTTGGAGAGCAATACTAGCCTATCCTGCTTGCACTACCCACGTTATTTAATTAAATATCCAAAAATTAATTATAAAACATGCCAATACACCATGTGCTCTTCCAGTAGGCCCTACTATCTAGCCCCAGAGATAGTACCACCACCACCACTCCTTTATTTAATGCTTAACAAGGTATTCTTGGCCTATTTCCCTCCTTGTCTTTCAGATCTCACAGTCAATATTCTTCATCTGTGGCACTGCATTAGAGCTCAGCATTAAGTCTTAACACTTTGGCATTAGCTGTTTTCTCAGATCCACTACCATCATTCTTCCAAAGCAAAGAGTGAAGCAAAGATCACATAATAAAATCTACACTCTTGAGTTGCACTGCTGCAACAGCCATAAGCCTGTACCTTCATGATAGCCCACATCCTCTCAGGGGATATGTTCTTGGTGCGACATCTATTCATATCAGCAATGAGACTGTCAATTCCGTGGTGGTGAAATACAGCCAAAATCTGAAGAAATATCACCTCAAGACTTCTGTCTAGTTTAGTCATCAAAGATGCTTCACACATGCACAAGATCTGGTGCTGGTTGCAGATCTCTATAGCCCTAAGGACCAGAAACTCCAAATTAAGGCTAAAAACAACAACAAACAAACAAAAACACAGCACCTACTCAGTTTTAAAATATGCTGAAAGCCAGCACCCCCAGTCTGTAGTCAGAAATAGAAAACAGGGTGGTTCATCAAGATGAGTCTGGCCTCTGAAACTAATGCATCAAGCTCCAAATTTGATTTGATCTAAATAGATGACTTTTCTGGGACTGGGGATCCCTAAGATAAATCTGTGTGCTTAAAGAAGAAACTCTATGATTCTATGAAATGCCAAACCTGACAATGTCTTCTCCATGGATCAGGGCTATCTCAGCTCCTGTCTTCTGACATGTTCATAGCCTCACAGCTGGAGACTGATCAGAGCCTTCTCAACAGTTCCTCTGACTCCCAGAGGAGTTTCTGAGATGCGTTTATTTTAATAGTACAGACATAAACTGGTTAGGAGAATCACTGAAGGCATCTACCACTACTTTGTGATACATTTTTAGAAGCTGGCAAGCAAGAAAATAACATGCAGCAAGCAGTCAAAATGAAGAAACTTTTTTTCCTTCATAGATTATGTTACAAATTTTGGTCAACTTTAAATAGACATCCTCAATTAAAATTATATCCCACTTCAAAATGATAGTGGTCTAGTTATGATCAAGTCATCTTTGTGCAGACTTGATTTTTACCATGAAAAATAAAATAATGTAGTCTGTAAGGAAAATTAATATAGCAAAAGAACGAACCCAATTATAACTAGATGAGGAATTTTGTCAGCAGTTATTTTGCTGTATAACAGAACTTAACCATAAATCATTTAATTCCTCTCTCCCAGGGATTACAGGTGGTATAACCAAGAGCAGCACAGTTATCTACTGAAACATGAGCAGAGTTTAACAAGTTTATTGCATTCAAATCAGACAGAAGAGACGATTCTGTAGCAGCATTTGAGATATATATGAATACGTATGACAGTGCCAGCAGCAGTGGAGGAACGAACTCCGTGTCCACAGGTATCCTTTCCAATCCTATGTTTAAATTCTTCTCTAACAGAAGCCACTGGGTATCTATGACCACTCTTGCAGCTTTTCTGTGTACCATTTCTGCTTCTGCTGAATTCAAGGCAGTTATCGCACAGTGCAATAATGGGGTTTATCACAGATTTACACAATCTAATGTTTTGTTTTTTTTTTTTCTGTGAAATCTTTAACATCCTATTTATCTTCTTGATCACTACAAATGATTGAACTGATATTTTCCAAGGACAATTCACAATGACAAAGTTACTTTTCCTGAGTGGTTTCATCTCCGCGGATGCATAGGTACAATTCTTTTCCACTTAATGCATTACTTTGCAGTTGTCTAGATTGGGTGAGAAAATGGAAAATAATATTCAGTCATTTTCATGGACAGTTTTAATTTTGACTACCTTAAAATATTCTTGCAGGTAAAGCCTGTCATTTCTCCTTTTCTTCTGAAACATTAGTAGATAGCTTAACAGTAAAGATATTAACAGGGACTCTTGTAGCTAGTGACTTCCCTGCATTTGGAAAACTGATGATTCAGTGCCTGCCCTCTGGTGTTGTTTTTCATTGTTTTGTTTGTTTTTTAAACTTCTAGCCAATTAGAATCATAACCAGTTCAAAACTGCAGGAACATTTTCCCTTTTATTTTATTTTACTTTTGAAAATGTAAGGGTTTTGACAGCCATCAGTGAGGGACTTTGCAAGTCCAACTATACCTTACCAACTGAATCACCTCTACCCATGGGCTCCTGGGCTTCAAAATACACAGATTCATGACAGCTTCCTTCTACAAAATCCATTTTGACATTTACCCAACATATCATATTTACTCCGCAAATTCAAGTCTTTATTTTTGTTTTCATAAACTTGCCCAAGGAAGGTTAGATTCACCACTGTAAACAGCTCCTTAGACATCATATTTGCCACCTTCACTTGCCACAGCAATTATTTAATTCATATCAAACAACACTGTTTGACAACTCCACATTTGGGACTTTTGGGTGGCTACCATGGATACCACCTATTTTTATCTATAGCATTATGCATTTTATCAGTTTGTTCTAAACCTGTTCTGCTGACACTTCAAATTAAAACAGTTTTTAGACTCTTTCAGCTACCAAAATGCTCCAGAAGAGAACTCTCTCTAAGATCCTTTATAATGAACAGCAAAGCAAAGATTTATTTAGCCTTTCCATAACAACCCTATGTTCTTTGAGTGTTCTTATTACTCTGCAATCACTTATTAAGCCTACAGATTGACAGGCTTCCTACTCTTTATGTGTTTGAAGGGGGTTTCTTATTGTTTCTGAGAGTTTGGCAAGTTGTTCCTCAAAATTGATTTTATGGCCTTGTTTAACTTGCCTTTTTAACTTGACAGGATGTATGCTCTTTTCTATTTCCGCTGTTCAAACATGACCTCCAATTTCCGAAAGATGTCTTTTGACTTCTAACATCTCTCTGCTCTTCCATGTAACAATACCAGCTTTTCAGAGAGTTCTGCTCAAGCCTTTTCATAGAAGAAAGATACATGTTTTCTTGAGCTCATATGACATCTTCTTACTGGCTTCATGTTCTCTGCAAGTATCTCACTGTTTTAGCTGTTCCTTTTAACTACAAAATGGCAAGAAGCATTCCACACCTTAAATTTCATTGAGCAGATTTTTTTCATTTGCTGGAGCCAAGAAAATTGTGCTTGTCCTGGTCCAGTCACATTACTCTGGGTTAAAACAAGTGCTTTTTCCTATTAAGCAAGCTGTTTCACTCTGATGCATCACTTTCACTGTTGTCCCTTACATCAAGTTCAGTCTCCTCCTCTTCTAAAGCTATCATTACTGCCCTTGCTATTTCTCCTCTTCATCTGCAGGCAAGGGCCTTCTTCCCTTGGAGTTTGCTGAATACACTCTTGATAACAAGCGTCTCAAACAAATACAGTTCTCTCTTCCAAATAAAATTGCTCCATTTGCCAAGACAAGAGAAGCTCATATTTCCAAAACAGAGTCCTCTGATTTTCTCAGCCTGTGTTTTGATACAGAGAATTTTCCAGGTGGTTTTAGGACCATGTTTCAGTCACCACTCTGCAATAATGCTAATTATGAGCACACTCACCACCACCATCAACACACCCACCTCCACATCTCTGAGATAGAAATGTATTCCCTTAACCTTATTTTTTCTTTGTTTCCCACAAAAGCACTGGAGTTCCCTGGAAGGACAATTTCTTGACAACTTCGTTATAGTTTGGATGACAAGCCTAAGAAGATTAGATTCTGTAATTTTTTATTATTATAATTAAAAAAAAAAAAAAAGACACTGTAAGAAGAATCACTGACACAGATGACTGATTTTCATCCAGGAGATTCTAGCATTGTTCCACTATCTCATGCATTTATTAGGATTTCATTTCCTTCTGGAGCCTCAAGGGAAATTTCATAATCAGCACACCTGGTATGTATAGTATAAATAATTAAGGGGATGCCCTCTCTATGTAGAAAGGCTGTTCTGCTGTAAGAAATGGCCTGGATCACAGATTCATCAGAAAAAAAGAATTAGGGCTATGAGATACTCTCCATTTTCAGATTCAAAAGTCTCAAAAACACCGAACTGGAGAAAGTCAGGACTCTACGCTATCTATAGAGGAACCTACTCAATCAGTGTATTTATGAGTTATTTCAACATTATTCTTTCTACACTGTCAGCATAGATGGTACTTTATCACCATTTATCTATCCCAGGGTATAATTTATTGCTTGCCTTAACAAAAAGATCCTGACACCAATTTAGCTTACAGTCACATTAAGAAAAATACTTTATGTGACAGATTTGGCAATAACCCAGCACTATATAAACTGGTTTGATGACAAAAAACACTTAAGGCAAACCACGTTAAAGAAGACAGATAACAAGAAGCCATCCATACTTAGTTTTATTTTGAAATTGGCAAGAGTTGCTGCTACAGCCCAAGCTGGAGTCTTCTTTGGAGCTTTTTACCCCGGACATAAAGAGCACTGAAGCCCTCAGTCTGGGCCTTCTAGGAAGCACAAAATATATTACCCCATGTGGACAAAGTGGTCAATACTTCCCTTGCACTGCAGGTCATGTAAATTCATGTCTGATGACTCCCAGTGACACGTTGGTGGCATCTGCATAATTTTGATCTAAAAAGGGGTCGGTCTGTTTTACCTTTTTGAGGGCAGAGCAGCTGGAGAAGGATTTTATATCCAACAGCTTTCACTTAGGTGCTTTGCATCTTTCTCTGTTTTATTATCAGAACCCTTTGTTCTGAATTCTTCTTTCTGCTCCCTTTGATTAATTCCTTTCTTTAATCTGTTTAATACTTAAACTGCAGATCCACCCACTTAACTGTTTCTTCTCTCCAAACAAAAACTTAAGTTCTACTTTAAAGATTCTAAAAAGTCATAAGAGTGTGCTTCACTTTAGGCTCCCATCTGCAACTTGCAATGTTAAAGTATGGCACAGTGAATGGCATACTTGTGATTTGGCATTCAGTTTTGCAGATAAAAGAGGTTAAATAGTTCACTTAAATATGCCTCTGTGATTTGTAACTGAAGTGTATTCAAACACTGAGATTTGCTAACCATCATTGCTTCCATTTGCCAACACATTAATTGGATGTCGGCAGTTAGACCAAGAAGTTCAGCTTTTCATAAAGGGCTCTGTTCTAAATTCTGATGACTTTTTTCCAGCTTAAAAACCCTAATGACTAATCTTTGACCAAAAGATTAAATTTTAAATTAACAAAACCATGCAAACATGCAATTGTCATTATGCAAACATACTCCCACCCTTTCAACTTGCTCGGTTACCTTACGTCCACCTAAGAGCTTGCACATTTTTCTAAAGCAATCAGATTTGAAAGACCTAGGGCTAATTAAATCCATTGCTATTAATGTGAGCAGGCCATGTTTCAATAGGTCACAAACCAAAGCACATTAATTAGTGGAATTTCCACCTTTCTAAAAGCCTGATACTGTGGTTGGATCTGTCCAGGCAGCTCCTCACACCTGTATATGTTGCTGTAAGGGACTCTGCTGGGCTACACAAACACTCCTGCACAGGTCCTCTAGAATCAGAGTCATAAAACCTTTCAGACATAGCTTGGGAAGCATCACAGGATTGTATTAGCTCTCTTAAGACTACTAAAAAAACAACAACTCATCTTTATCTTCAAAGTTAGTGTGCATCAGTCGCTTCAAGACCTTACCTGTCAATGTAGATAAAGAAAAGCAGGAAGCAGTTATCGCATCCTGTGCTAAAATTCAGTATTTGATTTCAGTGCTGCCCTTTTCTTATCCTACCCAGAGCAGGAGAATACAAGTGATCAGATTACTTGACCCAGTTTCAGAACCCTGAGAAAAAGTGGATTTCAGCTGAGAAAAAAAAGCAATAACAGAAGGGCTCTGGACACGTCTGAAGGAGAAGCCTGCTAGTGAAGCTTCACAAGCTGAGCAAAATGTTTTCCCCTCTTTGAGAAGCAAATGTGTGATTTGAAAGTCTGTATAGAACAGATTCACTTCCGTGGGACAAGAAATTGGCAACTTCAGGTGTTTTGTGAAACCTGTAAGACTTACCTTTCCTCATCTGCATGCTTCATCCCGCTCTGGTGGAAACTTGTACAACCATACCCTGCTCCAGTGAGCAAATCAGCCTTCCCTACAGAGCCACTAACGAGTGCTCTAAGTGCTCCCTGGCTGCAGGGACTAAGGGGTTAATTCAAGTCACAGGCATACATCAAACCATGCTAAGAGCATTCCACAGAAATACCATCCAGAAGCCAGCAGCTAGAAGGAATAGCTAACCTTACATACGCTCTGTCTGGGCAACAGACAAGTACACTTGCTTTTTAAACTCAGCTTCAGTGGGGCACTGGCAAATGCCTAGAAACCCATGGGCATGGAAAATAAGCAGTTGTGTGGACAGCTGCACCGAAGAATCAGAAAGCAATTCACGCAGCGTTAGCTGTGGAAGTTGTACTTTGCTTTAAGCAGACTCATTTCGAGATTGCACCACCTGTCTAAAAGAGAAAATATTTCCTCGTTTATTTTAAAAGCTGAGGCTCTGCCCCCTCCTCTTTGCACGAGCACACCATACAGACACACGGGAGAATAAAGAGCCCACAGTCCTAAGTATCCTAGATATTGATCTGCATCAGGCTATATAAAACAGCAGTATTAGCAGTCTCTAGGGAGTTTGCTGTAAAAGCAATTGGAACTGCAATTAACAACAGCACATCTTAGGATAGGGAAAGACTTATAACTAGAAGCTAATTAGGAGGGCAAACACTGAAGCTTGTTAGCTGAGATGCTAATGAGAATTATACTTGAGTGGCAGCAGCCTAGCTATTCAGAGTTAATTAGAAACCTCAGCTGATAGTATATTGCTCTTAAGAGCTTTCAAAACAAACAACTGGAAAAACTGTCCTGCAGCTAAGGATCCAGCCTGCCACGTTGGGTAATTCATGGGCACAGGGAACAGCCAGGAAATTACACTCAGCCATCATGGTAATTTAACAGTATGTGGAAAAGGCAAAGGGAAGGGGGTTTTGTAGGAGCTGCCTGCCCTCATGGCTTTCAATGACAGTTTTGTCAGCCTGTGGTGAGCCCAGTGCTCAGGACACGCTGCCACATCCAGCATCACTCACAAAGCAGCACAGGCCATGTGTTGCTCTCCCTGTGCCTGCTGCCCCCCGGGCACGGGCATGTTTGACTCTCTCCCCGCTTTGTGCATCGAGGAGGTAAAAAAAAATATTAATAATAGGAGTAATAAATCAAGGCGCTTCGAGGGAAAAAGCTGTTAAACTAACATGGCAGCAATGCGGATCGTGAAGCGTGGCCTTACCTGGGCTGAGTTGCATGGTTGGTTCCTGCTCTGAGCAGAGCCAGGAAGGCAAGGCAGAGGGGCTGCGTGTTTAAATGTTTCCTCTGTGCCTGATTGGAAGCGCAGGAGCCAGTCAGGGGCAGGGGAGAGGCTGCTAAACTCAAAGTAGGTTGATTGTTTCAGGAAAAGAGTGGATACTGGAGAACCTGCAGACTGGTTTGCAGCGAGCTGCAATATGTGGAAAGGGTCGAGTGTCACACGGGAGGGAAAAGGCAGAGGAACCAAGGGGATTTTCAATCTCATCCAGGCCCTGTTTGCATTAAAATTTGTGGTGATTTAAGGAAAATCTGGATTTGATTGTATTTATTGAAACCAATTGCAAACCCATGTGGACACTCTTGAACAAACTGATTTCCAAAAGAATATCAATGAATTTCAGACTTCGGTTGAAGCAGTGAGAAGAGCATCCACCGATGGTTTTGCACCAGCGTAATTAAACAGATTTCAAAGTACAACTTGAGCTAAACAAACTTGACTTTTGGCACAGATGAGACCTGGCAGCCAGTGGCTGATAGTGAGCAAGGAGAGGAAGCTTCGCATGCCAAAATGTCCCCACAAGAGCCAGTATTTGTAAATGCACCCTCACGAGAGCAGAAAGGTGTGAAGGTACAGAGCACTGAGTGGACACTAAGATATACAATCCATACAGCCATCCCTGTCCTAACACAAAAAATCCCACTGCATAAGCAGTATTCTGAAGAGACAAATTTACCTCACTAAAGCTTTGGGAACCATCCTCTTCACCTGCTGCTTTTGAAGCAGAGTCAGGGATTGTGGTTATTCAGGTTTAACAGGACTTGTGAACACTGGCTGCAGCTAGAGGCAAAATTCCCCAAACACCAAAGCAACGTAGCTCTGGGATTGACCACACACTTCATTCAAGAATCGTCCCAGCCACAAGCCTGGGCTCAGGACATGGGACATGAAGACCAGGGTAGGCCTGGCAAAGGCCCTTGTGCAAACCCAGGCCCACCCATGGCCCAGTGGTGGCCAGGCCCTTGGCTGGTGGATCACCTGCCATGGGGCTCCTTGTTCGTCCACATGGCTGGCTTCTATGCACACTACATCTATAGCCAATTGATGACTCAAATCAGGCAAAAAAGAGGGAAGAAAAAAAAAAAAAAAAAAAAGAATTGGAAGATTCACTCACAGGGAACTAAGGGTGTTGTAGATAGTGATACCTGGCAGGCAGTCCTAGCAGGCTGGCTTAGGTCCTAGATGCAATCCAGCCAGAGATCAAAGGGAGCTGCCTTCATCTCCTTCTCAGGGTTTATTCCTTCTACCACCACCCCCATCACTTAGTACCTCTGGTAGGTTTTCCCCATATCAAAGACCGCTCATATCAAAGAATTTGATGAAAGCAACCTTCCCAGAGCTGCAGCCCCAGCTGGAAACAAACTGGGGCAAGGCTGTAGGTGCTGCCAGGGTTTGCCTTGCTGACTGCAAGCACAGACGGCCATGGGCCCAGCTCGGATTTGGCCATGGAGACATTTGTGTGTTTTCTCACTTATTTCTTCTCATCCTCCCTCTGTGAGGGCCCCAGTGCCTGTGGAGGCAGGCTGAGGGTGTCTGTACAGGACAGCAGTGTCAGGCTGCGTGGCTTGTAGGCTATGGCTTCTCCAAGGAGTGCTGGGCAGTGCCCAACATGACGATGACAAGCTTGTAACTCTATTTTATCAAGGGTCATCTTCACCAAACTGAGTAAGAGCCTGGAAGAGAATTTGCAGTTTACAGAATTTGCTTAAGAGGAAAAGATCTTCTGGTGAGCACCTGTCCGATTCCCCCACGCATTCAGAAGGTCTGTTTAGCTAAGACCAAGCCTTTCACACAGATTAGCAGGGTGATTTTCTGTGTTCAGCCCACTGACCACATTTTCAGCCTCTGGGGAAAACACAGCAAAATTGGGTTCTCTGGATACTTTTTGCTGCATTGCTGAGCGATCTCCTTTCTTCCCAAACACAGCAATCGCTTTGCTTTCCTATCAATTCAGGAGGGCGAGATACAGTCTTTTAACGTCTTAACAACCATGTGCTATTCCCAACTCATTACATACGCTGAGTTCACTTCTTCCCTCAGCAGGGATAAATGTACAGCTCTAACCCTGAATTTCGTCTGTTTACCTTCCCCTGGCTGTGATTCTCTTTCAGTATGCCCAGCTTCACACTGCCTCACACGCAGCATCCAGCTCAACAGGAGCTCAGTTCCCCTTTCAGGCTGATGATCCCCTGCTGCAGCGGTATCACCTCCCCCCATGAAGGATTCCTCCATGCTGTCCCTCCTCTCCTGGCTCACACCACACACCTGCTTGCAAACTAGCATCATCTGTTACACATTTTTACCTCTTCTCCCCCACCCCCTCCAAACAGAGCTGCTGCCTGGCTTGCATTGCAGCTCCCTGGGGATCAGTCTTTTAGCTCCACAGGACACACTGCCCCAGGTCTCTGGCTTGTAATGGTTTTAATTTTTTATCATGCTCACAGCACTGCCTGCTGTCTCTATGTTTTCATACGCACTGGGGAATTTCTTTTGCTTGGCAAACGTTCATGGGTTTATCAGGATTATTTCTGGGTTTTCTATTAATGGGTTTCCTAGTAATGCCTCTGAACTTATTTTGTTCTAATTCATAGGCTGATCTCTCACAACTGACATAATACCCTCAAATTGCAACACTGTACCTTTAATCTTAGATCACTTACCAGTCCTCTTTTTCTTCTGGCAAGGAAAAATAAAAGAAAAAATAAAAAGTATCAGGAGCAGAAGTCTCTCCTTTGTTGAAGCCTTTGGCCCTGGCTCAAGGCGACTTTCACAGGAAAGTCCTGGGGTTCCCTGGAGGACTTGCATCAAACTCCACTCACTGCTGCCACCTTGGCTCTGTGCCCTCCAAGCTGTATCTCAGTTTCTCTCTGCTGCTTCCTTCCCTTTGCATTTAAGTTTTTGGTAGCCAAATACAGCTGTTGTATCCCATGGGTGAGGACTAAGGGAACTTTCAGCCTAAAGGAACTAGTAAGTCCATGAGGCTGTTTTCCCTATTCCATGAATTATTTGGGTTTGGTTTGTTGGTGTATCTGTTACCTAAACAATTTGTACACAGTTTTATATGGGTAGGTTTCAGCTTTCACCTGCATTGAGTAGTTCTGTGCTTTCTGTGTGACCTGTAGTCCAGGCATACCTGCTTTTCCAAAACCCCTGCATACCATTTACTTTGTCCCGTCTGTACCACAATAACACCATTGTTCATTTTTCATTTGGTGTGGTTGCATTGAGCTTACTCTTTTCTCCCACATCACATTGAGGAATCCTCCGTAGCCCCACATCACTGCACTGAGGAGTGCAAGTTGCAGAAGTGTTGCTGCCAGCCATACCTGCAAAACCTCATTGCCCAAGTCACTGCTTGGGTCTCCGTGCAGTGCTTAACATCTTCACGTGTTTTCCTTGTCTGCTGACTTTGCTGTGATAGCTTTTACTACAGTTTTGCAGAACATTAAACTTCTCATTGCTTTTTGTCTCCTCTTCTTTGCATCTTGCCTCTGCACAAGCACTGGTGGATTTTTCAATCTGTTTCTCATTACGTCTCTGAGCTAGCTCTCAAATTCTCCTTGCTTGCATACTTCCTTTGCAGAAGCTTTACATATGTCCTGCAGGCTCTGGGAGATGGACAGGAGCATCTGTGCATTATAATCTGAGCAGAAGAAAGTTGTCTGTGCCCATGCCCTACAAAAATAAGGAACAACTGCATTTGTGCAGTGCTGAGGCAGAGCCAAGCACCCTGCTTCGCACTTGGTGGGCTCAGTACAGCAATGGCCTTGCTCAATGTGACCGCTGGGGCTCCCCATCTGCCCAAATGACACCTGTAGAAACGCAGCCAGGGTCTGCCAGGAAGCCCCACAGAGGTGAACCAGCTTACAAAACATTTGATTCCCCTCCAGCATCCTCACTCTGCTTCTTTTTGTTCCCATTACTAAGCATTACTGAGTCCATCTTTGAAGACAGGTGAGCATCAGCCATTGTGTGCAGCTTGGCCATGTAATGAGCTATAATTTTTCCTGATTCTCGGTAACACTTGTCAATACTTTTCCTATTAAACCTCATTAGAGCAGTTTTTTCCTTCATTTTTCAAAAATAGCATTTTACCTTATCTTGGCAAGTCTTCTCTTGCTCCTGCCCTAATCTTGCTAGAGAAAGCATATTGCTCATTACCCTTAATGTAATACCCATCTACTCTTACTTTGCTTTTCCTTTTTTATTCATGTCTGGCAGTGTTGTAGTTTTCCTCCTGTAAGCTGAATAAAGCCCAGCTTCTGCGCCCCTTTCTTTCCATACACGTCCAGCCAAGGCAGAGAGCCCAGGAGCCCTCGCCATCCCCTCTGCCCACAGAGTGATTCTTCATTTCTGATGGCATCCACCTGCCGCAGCCAGCTCGTTCCTGCCACTGGCACAGGCACAAAAAGGCAGCAGCTGAGGAGCAGCCCTGCAGTTTTATTCTTTTGACTGAACATGCTCCTCTCCTTAGCCAAGCCCCAAAATGAGAGCCCTCCCTCTCCAGCACACAGTCCAGTTGCAGCCCTCCCCATCAGTGTTCTCAAACACTTCTGCCTCTCTCCTGCACGATATCCCATACTGGGAAAACAAACAAACACAGTGCAGAAGGTACATGGGCATCCATCACAATTAAAGGCTCTGTAAGCACCCAATAAAGGTGCTTACACCCCTTTGCAATTTAAACATGAACCAAAGGGCAGCTAACAGCAGCTGATAACAGCTTGGGTGTTGCTGCTTCAGCCCGTTAAGACAGTGATTGCTTTTTTGCCCTGCTATTCTAAATATAAGTCTGCATTCCAAGTAAAAAAAAATCACAAGGAGTTTCATAATAATTGGGAAAGCTTTCAGGTCCCATCTGAAAGGAGTCCTTGAAACCGATTAGAAAAAGAAAACTTCAAGGAAGACATTAGGACTGTACCCTGCTCTTTCATCAGTATATATAGTACATAATGCACATCAGGTGCCACAGGAACCGCTGCTCAAGGTTAAAGCAAGGTCCTCATGAAAGCGGCAATTACTCTCCAGCGACAGATAAGGAGAAGAAAGTCAAAGCTAAGCACTGGGAGAGGAAAGGAGTGCTCAAAGTCAAGTGAAAAAGCTACAAAAGCCTTTGCGAGGGGGAGAGATCACTTCAGAGCCTTGCTGCAAATCGAGGTTTTTGTCTGCCAGGAGGGGTCCCCCAGCAGCAGCAGCTCCCTCCCCACGTCTGAAAGGCAGCAGCTGTGCTGGCGTGGAGGCAAGGAAGAACCAAAGCTCAGGTAGGACCTAGTGCCATGCTTGGTGGAGAAGGGATGGCTGCAAAATTATTCTAATAAAACACGTGCGAAGGCTCATGATAAGTTCTTTACATTTTTTATTATTATTATTTTATTTGGATATAGCCTGACTTGCGCTGCAGTTGGTGTCTGGAGACTTCCCAGACCCCAAATCCTTACACAACTGGGAAGACAGGAGGAAAAGGATGCTCATGGATGTGTCTCATCATATTGTCCAGCAGCATTAGGTCAGCATACAAGTGAATACTTAAGGTAGCACAGAAAACTTTTGTTCTGATCTTTGGTTTTGGGTTGTCATCAGACACACCAAGGGGATCTCAGTCCCTCCCAGGGGTTAACACTATGCCCAGAACTGCTCAGCAACTTCAGTACTGACCTGGGTGATGGGGCACCCTCAGCAAGTTTTCAGATGATACAAACTGGGTAAGGTGGCTGGTGCACCAGGCGGTACCTCCTGAAGTTCAACAATGTTGTGCACCTGCAGAGGATTCATCTCACACATGAGTATGTGCTGGGGCTGCCTGGCTGGAAAGCAGCTTTGCAGGAGGAGAGCTGGGGCCCTGGCGTACAGGTTAACCATGAGCCAGCAGCCTGCTCTGGCTGGCCTGCTTTAAGAAAGGAGCTGGACTTTGTGTCCCTGGCCTCTCCACCAGCTCCAAACTTGACTTTCTCCACCCTCTTGCCCTTGATCTTTCCCTCGCCTTCACCAGGTGAAGCCTCTTCCTCCTTTTATGCTTCCAGGTCTCCTTAAATACCTGAACATCCTCTGCTCTAGGTTCCCTCTCACCTCAGCTGCAGTTCAGGGGTTGTCACCAACGTGGACACCAGCCAGAGGCTGAAACCCTCCTCCTCTGTCAGGCAGGCAGTGGAAAAAAAAAAGGGAGATAACGGAGATGAACAGAGCTGTAAGAGTGCATGGTATGGAGGGAAGAGGGAAAAAGAGAGAGCACTGCATGGAGAAAACTGCTCTCAGGGCTGTGTTCAGCCCTTGGACGACTGTATCTACAGGGGCTGAGAGAGAAAAAGTTCAAGGACTGGCCAAGACCAAATCATATCACAGAACTGAGGAACCATCCCTTTCCCAAAAAGCACTGTGGACAGGAGCTGTCTTCATCCTACCAAAGCTCTTTCCTAATGATTTACCTGACAGCAAGGTTGCTAAGTGTTACCCAACTGAAGTCTTTAGGAATAATCTGTCCTATGCCAGTTTTTACAACTGATCTCCATACATACATATATACAAAATATTGTAAAAATAGGTCAGTGTACAAATCCGGAAACAACCAGTCTGTGATAAAACAATGTTGAGCAGCCTGAACATCACAGTGTTATAACTCAAAATAACAGCTTTTCAGGAAAGTGACTTTCTGGAATGTGATTGAGAAACAAAATAATGCAAGAATATTACCTTTGAAAACTCAAAACATCAAACTGTCCCTAGAGAAAGTGCAGCAATAAAAGTGGATGCAGCCATAACTAGGAAGAAAAAAAAAAAGGAAAGAAAAAACAGAAAAAAATTACTTTCATGGTTGTCAGGAGGGAAAAAACCACACTTGCTTAACTTAGTTAGATGAAAGGCAGCAGTACAGAAAGAAGAAAGATGGTTCTGGCTGACTCTGGAGTAGTAATTTACAGGGAAAACTGTAGTTCAAAGCACAAATAAACTATTTATTCCTTTTATAATACAATATAAAGGAACAGAAGTTAAAGTCTAATTATAAGTGTAAAAAACACTATTCAGAAGCAGTTTCAGGTTCTGCAACCTTCCTTAGCGTTGCTGTCACAGCTCGACGATTTAAAAACACTTTTCCTTTCCTTGCTGTTCTGTAAATACCCATCAGCCAGAGAAAACCAAATGCGAAAGCTGGGAGCAAAATGGAAAAAACGCTCAGGGAACATCTTCAGGCAGAATACACAGCCAGAGAAGATGAAGAATAAGGTACCAAGAAGCAGAATGAGCAGGACCCAGCACATGCCTCATAACGAAGCTACTGAAGCACTCTGTGAGCCACCTCTCCCTACCAGCCCTTTGTCCCTGGCTTGTAGCTTGCAGCCGGATGGCACAGAGCCATTTCCTGACCCCTCTTCACCTTGAGGGCTCTCAGCAGCCTAGGAGCTGTCAGCCTGGCTCTGTTCTGCCATGCCCCTGGCAGTGCCACCAGTGCCTCCCTGTCCTTGGGTGTCCCACAGCTGCTTGGGCTCAAGGCCCGCTCATCTTTGAAGTCCCCAAACAGTCCTGATCATTTCTATCTGCGTGAAAGCTGAATGCAGGAGAAGTAATGATATCCAACAGACAGCAACAGACCATTTAATTACTTGAGGGTAGGGATTGGTTTTAGATTTTTTTTTTCCTTCAATATATATTGATGCTTTTCTCTAAAAAGTACAAGGAAAAAAGAATGTCAGGTGACCCTCATCACCACCTCTTTTTCAGTTTTGCTAAAAACGTCAACTCTTCAATCACTTTCATTTGAATGAATGCCCACCTTTCATGACAAGCTTTGAAACTCTCTTCAAAATATCCCATTTAGGGGTAAACTCTTTTTTATGGCACTCAGCTTCCAAAATTACCCTGTCTCTGAGATTTTATAGTCACAAAAGCATGACGGACTACACATGAAGCAATAATCAAATTTGCTCTCCTATTCTGAGATTTTTTCATGAAATAAAGCTACAGAGAACAATAAAGTTAACCATCATTAATTCAGGATTGGCATTTACGTTTCATCTAGAGTTAATGTAGTCAAACTGAGAACAAAAGCGGTGTATGCAAAGGGGAGCCAGACCTCACCAAAAAGTGAATAATTAATAACTACTTTGATGGTATTCAGCCCATCAGCAAAAATGCAAAAGAACCTTAAACACCATAAATCTCACTGCAACAAATTGAGTTCCTCATATTTTCAGCCGTACATATGGCCTAGCAATCTTTTCAAGTGCAACCCGAGAGCTCGGCGTGACTTCTTGCAGCATTCCACCGGCACCACCGTTAATTCGTTCCACAGGTACAACGCGCCAGTCGGATTTTTCTGATCCAAGAAACTTAGGTTTGCTTAAAGCAGTCATCTGAGAGAAATCAGCTCAAATCTGCTGCACTTTTCCCATGAAGGGGTGCCCTCAAAGGCCCCAGCAGGCCGATGGTAGAATTGGAAAAACAACCTGTCAGCACAACCTCAGCTTCTGCCGTACCGTTGATAACGTAACTCGGTCCCACGCAATGTTTCCTGAAGCAGCAGCAGCTTCCTTTCACTTTCGCTGTTGGTGCTGCCTGCAGGTTTCCCAGCTGCCAGCTCCCGTTTCTCACATTTCTGACGTTATCAGATCAGGCTGCAATGGAAAACGGCATCATCCACAAGCTCACGTTTGAGAAAGTGCAGTACATAAGCACACCGCTTTAGTGAGATTAGAGAGAGCTAAGAAAGCAGTAAAGAAGCAAAAATATAAATAGAAGTGTCACTCGTGAAAACATTTGATTTGTGTCCTGATTAAGAAACATCTGAACATCTTCTTAGGTTAACACAGTAAGCACTGAAAAGCTGCAGATGTATTCACCCCCTTCCAGAGACTTGCTTCTTCAGGCTCCATAATTCCTTCATAACCTCTGGGTACGTTGGATCACTCTTTATCTTTTGTTGTTCAGTCTTGTACCACTCTATTGATGACAAAATGTTTAATTTACAGCATTAGCCTGGTGAAATATTTATTCTAGGGGTCAAGACAGAGGAAAGATAGGGGGAGGAGAAGGGCTGACCCCAAGCCACGTTGCCAAGAGCCGTAAGGATCAAATGCCTCAAAAGTGCTTAAAAAATACCTCCCGGTTCTCCAGGATCAACTTTCAGTATAAACTGAAAATTATTAGTGTGAAGCAGTTATAAAGGCAAAGAAAAATCTTCGGAGTATGAACAAAGTACAGTTAAAAGCCTATCTGTCCCAGCTTGCCTGAAACTAAAGTTTAGAGATGAATTGTGTTATTTTCATAGATGTTAACACAAGTGCCAAAGGTGGTATTTGAAATGTCAACATTAACAAGACATATCAAGAAAAGAAGTGTTCACAAGCTTTCCGCTTGCATTTCCACTGGATGACGAGGCACTTACTTCTATTTTAGAGCAAGTTGAAAGCAAGATAGTGATGAAAGCCCAGTTGGCTCCCCTTCCTCGAGGAAAAGACAGGAGAAGAAGAGATCCTCATTTGGGGACACGTCAAATTAGGGAAACATCGAGCTGAATTAGAAGTTTTACAGGACACGTAATTCAAGATGAGCTAGATTAGCAAAAAAACACTATTCAGAAGTTTTAACTCAACCTGGCACAACTCTGTAGGGAGGATTCTGTGGCATAGTCAAGCCCAGCCCTCAGGGCTGCGTTTTGCTTGGAGCCCAAACACCGCAGCCTGGCTGAAAGAACTCCAGAATGTAAATAATGAGGTGAAACCATCAGGTTGCACCCGATCAAAATCTACCCATGACATTTGCAACTTGAAGGATCTGAAAACAGCACCTGGGGTGAGGATTATGCTGCTTTAACTTGGATGTATATGCCATGGGAAAGAACAGAAACAAAATTAAGGCAGCATTATGGGTACAGCAGAAGAACAAGAGGTTTGGCTAAGAAGATACTCCATACACTGTATAAACTTATTCATGTTTTACTCCCAACACTTTAACAATCCTAGAAGTTACAAATCTTTTCATCTCTTCAAACAGTTATGCAAAAGTCATGGTATAATTATGGTATAACTCTACATGCAATCAAAGCTTTTGGGCTTATTACTGGGGCGGAGCCAAGCCAATTCCACAGTGATGGCTGCAATACTCCAATAGCTGCACCGACTGAAAGAGACAAACCTGGACAGAGACTGGGTGGGCGAGGTAGTGGGGAAAGTTGGAAAGTTACAGTAAATGAAAAAGTTCTACTCTTCCAAGAAGCGCAATGCTTCATCTTCCTGCGTATGGTAATTCATCTTTGGTTAGTCTTCTCAAAAATTAAACTGTTCTCTGAGTGAAAAAAAATACAAAGACCAAAAAAAAAGAGGAAAAAAAAACTTATCACAGTCCAGTTTTATTTCTTGACTCCACAGCTAAACTAAGAGGTGATGAAAGCAGCCGATCATTTGCTACCAGGTAACAACATTGACAAGGGAAAAACATGTAAGAGTATTTTGACTAAGAATGGAACCAGCACGTGCTCGGTACATTAAGCTACTACTTTAAAGCTTATTCCAGCATCTCCAAAGAAGAGCCAAGCGCTGCGAAGTTAATCAAAACAAGATGTCTCTGAAGAGCTGAGTACTGCGAGGGATCCGCCAGCGTGCGGCAGCAGGACCACCCAGAAATTGCCTCCAAGATGCAAGCCCAACAGAAAGCCTACCAGCTGGGAAACCAAGCTTAGGCAAGTTAAACCCTTCCTTCCCCTGTGTAACATTACCTCCCCCAAAGGACTGCTGCAGATAAAAAAAAAAAAAAAAGAAAAAAAAAAAAAAAAAAAGCTCATTCAGAAATACAGCTGTACACTTGAATTTTGCATTTTATGATCTCCAAGTCTTAGAGAAGTTTGGCAAGCACGACTATTGGATACAATTAGAAGCTCGACTGCGATACTTTTCTGTTTATTGCAAACAGCTCGGTGACTGTGAAGCGTACCTGCAGCTGCAGATGGTTCAAGTATTCCTACATATTTTTAAAATATTCCATATTTGATAGCTGCTGAAAAGGAGAGATGCAAGGGAAAAGATACACAGTGAGAATACATCAAGCCTTTTTTTTTTCTTTTCAAATAAACAGAGAAAAGTGTCTTACAGCAATAGTTATATTTTATTTTCTCTTTTAGTTTCAAATTGCAGTATTTTCAGCATTTTTTTAAAACTTAAACATACATCTAAAATTATATGCTTTCTTTTTACTTTGAGTACAATTGCTTTTTGGGTCGGGGCTCCAAGCATTTGCTTCTCATTGCCCTCAAGCTAAACAAGACAACACCACCGGGTGCTGCGCATCACATGCCTTTACCTTGTCCTTCGTCAGGTTGATCCGACTCGATGGTATGCACACACAGACTGATGTGAATGATAAGCTCACACAAAATGCACATGACAAAAAGCAGCGCATGCGTCACGAATGCTCTGCAGCATTTATACCCAGTTAATGTGAACACAGCTAAACTTGACATACTGTAGAAGCTCTCCTGGGTATGGCTGTGGGATTCTCAAGATTTTCAATGGATACTTCAAGGTAGCATGCACAAAGAGTTCACCTGAAATCTCAGCGTTAGGTAAGATTAGCATATTGAACTTCCCCATAATTTTGCTACATCGCTTACTCTAGTTCTTACAGCAGCTTTTTTTTTTTTTTTTTTTTTTGACTTTAAAAGAAGGAAGCTATCTAAAAACTACAAAAGTACTTTGCTCCTTTATAACTTTCACCAATTGCATCCTTTCAACCAAAGTTGTTTTAAAAATAAAAGAGCAAAGCACCTACCATTGTCACATAGTTGATTTCTATCATTAGTGCAAAATTTAGTTGGGATTGTACATGAAAAAGTCTGCTTTATGCAATGGATGTACTTGAACCAGTCCCCTTTTTACTCCCACCCCATCCCTTTCAACCACTGGGTAAGATCCTGAATGACCAAATTTAATTAGACTGCTTATTGCTATATTTATTGCTCATTATACCCTAAAATTTTCTTTTATTTTAGGAAGCAGAAATGCTTAGCATAAATTTAGGAAGCATAAATGACAGCTCCACAAAACTGTAAGACAAAAAAAAAGAGGTCTGCTGCTCTTGGAGAACTGTCTTTGCAGTGTTTCTGACACAACCTCCTTATCTGGTAAATAAAGTTAACAGCCATTTAAAAAGGGGAATGGCAAGACAGAATGCTCTTAAGGCAAAACTACTCAGTATCAACAAATTACTTTCAACCCAAAAGGTTACACTCATTCCCGACTTCGTTTGATCAATACCTGCTCATGTTTAAGGATAGCTAATGTCTTTTAGGCAACAAGCAACTTCTTGGTACTGAGAAGCCATTCCTACCAAAGCAAAAGTAAAACACAATCATTTACTAAATGCTTTAGGGAAGAAATGACATTTGAGTGTATAATCAAGAGATTTAAATAAACTCACATTCAGTTTCAACTGGCAAAGAGCATAAGTAGTAAAGAGACTACTTCAAATGCCCCCAGTAAGAACTGATTTATAATGTTTTGTAATTTCCAGCTCCTCTTGCAGTCAGTGCAAGGGATGGGGCATGCTGAATAAAACCCAGCTTTAATGGAATAGGGAGTAGCTGGCCCAAAAGCTTGTAGAAAGTGGGCTAGTATACAAAGCTCTTAAAGGAGGGACACATGGTGGATTGAGTAGATTCTTTAAAATCTCAACTGTTAATGACATCTTAAACATTCATCTGTCTTTTCACTGAGTCTTTTTCTCAAGTATGCTCCCATTTACACTGTATGTCTAATCTTGTATGGGTGTAAATAAGTTGGTTTCAGTACAGAGCACATTGAAGGATTTCTTTGCTTTGGTTAGCCAGCACAGCAAATGCAAGTCTTAAGGCCAAACAAATGAAAAACGGAACAGCCCAGTTTTCAGAAGTAGCTTGCTGTCTACAGCAAGTTAAAAGCAGTCTGTGAAATAAAGCTTCGCCTTAAATCAATCTCAAGGGACAAGTGCTTGTAGTTGTGGGTTTTTTTGTTGTTGTTTTTGTTTGTTTGTTTGTTTTGTTTTTTTCCCTCTTTAAACCCAACACCAGTATTTCTTAGTGGCCCTTGTTCTGCTGTTTCGTTCTGCTGCTGCAGTCCCCACCACAGATCTATTGGCTCTTGTCACTAGAAACAGGCAGGAGTAATTTTAAGTAGGATTTCACTCACAGAAAAGGGAGAGTGAGGAAAGCAACAAGAAGTAGACAGAAAAGCATGCGGCAGGTGAAATGCTAGATTTGAAGCACTACAGGTGTGCGTTTCCACACTAGGAAGACCCTTAAGTTACATTCCCTACAGGTCACTGGGAATTTCTAAGAGGAGGTGCTGTTCTTTAGACACTTTGGAAACACGGTTCAGGAGGTATACTAGGACAAATCTCCAAGAGAGGTTAAAACAAAGGGAGTTATTACTAGCAGGGAATCCTTGCGAGGTTAGAACTGACTGCATCGGCTCTAAAGCTCACCTAGAACTGGGTATCGCAAGTATTTGCTTAAAGGCCGTTTGAGGAAAAGGGGCTTTGTCACATCAGATGCTCACTGTACTCCTTTCAGTGGTTGGAAAGATTTTATGGCAAGTCCCAAATGGGTTGGTTTGGAACGTTTCATACAAGGACTAGCTCCCATTATGCCAAGGTAAAGTAACCAACTAGTCTGTGTTAATCATGAGGAGCTTAAAATTATGAAGAATTTAACAGTTTGTAACACAACGTATACTGTTGGTGAGGATATGACTAACCTGATGCTTAAAAAATATATTAAAATCTATTTTAAATTTTGGAAAATAGCTTACAAAAATATCTTCACTTAAACTATATATCATACAAAAACTGACTTGTGGGGGGGTTTACAGTACAAAACGATTATTGGTGGTTACAAAAGGGAAGAGTGATCTATACTACCCTTAATGAAAGCACAGGGCATTATATCTCACTGCCTCGAATCAGTCTCCTATCAGAATTATGACAATTTCCAATGTAACTCAAAACTTTCAAACAGTATCTATTTATTAAACCTTTTTCTGAACTCGTGTTCAGTTTCTTTTAAAAATCACCACAGTGCTGTGGCCCAAGAAAAAAGAGTAACCCAACTAAGGGCAGAAATAATTGCTCCAGATAGTAAGATTTGTAGAGAGCTAAATACAGCAATGTCTACAGTTGTTTCTACTGCCCATGTCATCAGTTTTTGTCTACCTAAGAGGAAGTGACACCAGTGGACAATTCCTTTTAAATCAATTAATGGGCAGAAGCAACAATTTTTGGTCTAAATTGGAATTAGTTTAAATACATGGGTTTAATAAATACAAATATACACATCTGTATACATTAAATGTTGTCATGTGTATAATTTCAACATATACATTATATACAGAAATACATACAAGTACATGCTCCTCCTGACAACACTATCTTGTTTTTCCAAGTGTCACCAAAAGGTGTGATAATAAAATGAAGAGAGGTTAAATATAGGACATGACTGAGAACCCAGCTATCATTTTTCTATAAGTCAAGAATTAAAGGAAATATAACTAAAGACAAAGGCTATGCTAGATTTTCCCTGTGTAATGCTTACGAATCAATGGGGTTCCCTGTGTGGTAAGCAAAAGGTAAATCTGGCCCTGTGGAGTGTTCTAAAATTCATGGATATGTGTACTATGTGTCTAAAGCATTACGTATACAACAGGTAATAAAAGAGGTTGTGTAATCTAACACCTTAGCCAGTCCCAAAGTAGACCACAGCAGCCTTCCGATTCTCAATTGCTAGCATAGATTTGTTTAAAGTAAGAGTGGTTCGAATCCAGATGACTCCATGGTCTCATTTAGGAAATGTCAAATGGTTATTGACTACTGGGGAGCTTGCACTGTTGTCTCTTAAAACGCTGTGCAGCAGATAAGAGCAGTTTCTTAAGTATACAAAAGGCTGATCCAAAATAACTAGTCCTCTCTTTCACCATTACATCTAAAAATAAAGGAATTGAAAAGAAGCTACAAGTGGACCACAAGAACACCTCCTTAATACAGTCTCTCAAGAGAAATTAAATCAACATATTCCAGTTTTAAAGCACTTTAAGAAAAAAATGAGATGCAAAACAAGATGTAATCTGTACATTAAGATGGATTTTCAAAAGGAACATAAATTTGAGCACAAGAATAAAAATGAGGACAATACAGATGTCAAAACATTCAGTAGCGTGGCTTCTGTTCATCTCAAATTACAGCACAGCTCATGCATCACACATCTTACAATTTTACATACTGTACATGATATAGAAATAGAAATATTTAAGTTAAAATTTCTTTTACTGATATACCGTACTCAAATTTTAAATCCTGAGAAGAAAAAAGAAAAAAAGTGTGGTTACGTATGTGCACTACATCTCCGATACCACCAACACATACACCACAGGGTATAAGAAAGTCCAGAGAGGAATTACATGCTGGAAGTGTAACTCATGAAAGCCATTTTCTCTTTTCCTTGTTTGGGAGAGACATTGCGAAACAATTTCTAGTCTGTACTACACAACAGTATATACAAGTACGTAAAACTATGAAGTTTTCTAATGACTGCAGCTTGCAATAATAGAGTGGTTCTGTCAGTTTCTTACCAGCTGCAACACAGTGACTTCAGCTGAACATTAGGAAGAAGAGTACTATCAGTTACTTTGCACATAGTACTTGCTCATATTTTACAGTTAGTAAATCTGTCTCAGGTTAGTCCCAAACATCCCTTAAATCTTCCCACCCACAGGTGCTTGGTGTTGACGACAACAACAACAAAAAGTACACTATGCTTTTCAGGTGATTTCCAGTGCTGCAGAGCACTTCTCCATGCATTCTGGAAGTAAAAACTGGCCATGTTTATCACAAATGCAACCCCAGACATTTCTCCGTCTTGCATTCCCCACAATTCGTATCAGATTCCAACACTAGTCATGCAATTCCAATATGCATCAGGACGTTCAACATGCTGTGACCTTGTGGACATTTTGCAAACAAGTTAGTAGGCGATGATACGGCGTTCCTGGTGATGCTACCACCTCAAACACTGACTGAAAGGCCCTCCGGTCTAATTCTTCATCTATCTGATGTCGGTAGAAGTCTATCGCCACCAGACAGAAGATGTTAACATCCACTTGCTCCAGTTTTCCCATTCTGCTGATAATATGTGGAAGACTGAGATATATGTTAAGGTCATAATGACAGAAATTGGTCATGATGTACTAGCTTAAACACCGTTCTCCAACAAAATTACATCCGAGTTCACCAACCACGTTATATAAAATATTGTCATGTAGTACTCAATGAAGAAATAGAATTTCTGTAGCAGCAGTTTATCTTCACACAATTTCTTATTCTCAAACTCCTTTTAACCTAGCAGAACTCTTCCTTCTTTATCCAATGGAAGAAACAATGCAGTCAGAACTACAGTATGGACTGCCTGTAACCAAAGAGCACTGCTGAGATGAGGAGTCATTAGGAAATTTAAAATGACGACACATGGCTACCCTTTTGCCTGGTCCTTATTTCTCTCTCTCTCTATATATATATTATATTAATATATAATATATAATATTAATATATGATATATAATATTAATATATAATATATAATATTTTATATATATATATTATTTTATCTTGTAGAAGGGATACAGGACAAAGCTTTTGAAGATATCCAAAGATACCCAGTGAAGCTTTTTCAAAGTCTCTCAAAGTATGGAACTTCCCAATCACTTTGCATAGTCACAAGGAACAGAACTTCACACAGTAGTTTTAGGTAACTGCATTCTTACCACCTAATCAGAAATTCTTTTTTTTCCTGAAACCTCAGGCACCAAAAGCACAAAGTGATAAATATCACAACTAGCTACAATAAGCCTGTTTGTTTTGGTGTATTAAATGTGTGTTTTTACTACCCTCCAAGGCTACCAATGCGCTTTACAAAATCACATTTACTGCTATGTGGCACACATTCATTCTGTTTAGGATACATCGCTGAAATCCATTGACTGGTGGAAGCACTGACAAAAAAACAGGAAAGACTCCACATGGCCATTGCCACTGGTGTTCTTTGTGTGAAATTAGAGAGAGACAGCATCACCCAGTCACGGACCATTGAGGACTGTCCAGTAGTATGTAGTGTCTGGAACACCTGCAAAGAATATTTCACACAGGAATAAAGACATGGCAGAAAGACAAGAAAGAGTTTGTTTTCTCTTGAAAAAGTTTTCCTCAGCTAGAAAGCTCTGACATTCACAACCTGGATGACTGGACATAATTCTGAATATTAAGAAAGCAATGCATAGACAAAGCGATTCTGCAAAGAGTCAGCCAGGATCCAACTGGACTCATGACATCTGTGCCAAACTGAAGTGAGCATACATAAAACACAAGACTTGCTTTGTGTCTCTATTTTTAATAGACAAGAGTGCATGTGTACACCACATTCTAAGTGATGCATGAGTCCAGTAAGTAGGTGCTGAAGAGCAAGATACACAGAAGCCCAAGTCTACAGAAGCTTGGCTGAGTTTGTAAGCCCAGATGACATAGGATGGCTCTCTGAGATCTGAAGAACCTGAGCAGCAGAATCTCTACTATTAATTTTCTCTTTATTTTTCCTTATGAAGGTGATTCTAGCCCTCCATTTCCCCCAGAACTCAAAGCTCACAGTAGCACACCTCAGTCACCGTTGAACAGTTTATTAGATCTAACAAAAATTATAGTTGCCCATTATATTCCACTACTGAAGGCCTGTCACTTATTTAGAAGTCCTCTGAAACATTTAAGGAAAAAAAACAAAAAAACAAACATTACCTTATAAACTACTGTTGCCATAAATTGCGGATAAGGCTGCTGATTGGATAAAAATTCTCCAATAACTTTATTCATTACGTCTTGTGGGGGGAAAAAGTCATCCAGGAACTGTGGAAGGATCCGGGCCACTACTCTAGCTTCAAAAGGAAATCCCTTCCTGATCCTAAAAATAATAAACAAGATTTTATGATTTAATTCCAGTAAATATCTTGTTATTTTTCAATTTAATTGCAATAATTTAAGACATTTCCTAATCTTACACTAACAATATAGCAAAACTAGCCTACCAAAGCTATTAGAAATAATTAGGAGTCATTCCCTCAACCAGACTCCCTTTTTTGTTTTTCCCCCTCTCAAATAGCACATACTTTTGAACCTCTCTAATTGATTTAGAGACATGATTTCACAACAGAAAAATTGAAAAGGCTAAACAAGAACAAAAATGACAGGGAAATCACTAATGCTAGTTAATAGAGAAAAGACTATTCATAAGCAGAACCTTGCTTTCCATTCGTAACATCTTTGCATCACTTTCATTCAACACCAGAATGACCAATATATCACAGAGGAAAAGCAAGCTGCACCATACAGAGGAGGAAAGCTATTTCACTTTAAGGACAATTTTATTTAATGAACACTGATTGAGAAATCTTCCTAATAATGGCTGCATCTGTTGATGTGTCAAGATCAAGTTAATAACTGTTGTAGGGAACAATCATATTTTCTGCTTCTATATTCGTCGTTCGTTTTGCTAACTCTTAGGAGTGATATTTTCACAAGTAATCAGGCACAGTTCTAGCTCTGTTCTCACTGAGAGCAGAACTGAAACCCTCATCCAGTTTTATGGAAAAAACACTGAACACTTAAAAAAATATATAAATCATTGTCCTACAAACTACTACGTAAAATCTAACATGTTATGCTCACTTAACACAGCTTGAGATTGTCAGATCAGAACAGGGGGTTTGAAATACTTCCATTAAATGACTTCCATGCGAATACAGAAATTTTACTGTACCCTTCCACTGCAATTACTTAACAGCCTTGAAAAGAGCAACACTTGGGGGGGAAGGGGAAAAGATGTTTTAAACTCTTCAGGCTGATTTCAAAGATTAGTTCCTGTAAATTGGATTTATATCCTTGATTATGCAGAAGACATCCTGAAAAGCACTCAAGAGTTTGACCTGAAGGGAGCTGGAAATACATTTATAAAGTATTATGGTTTGTGAAACAGAGTATCAGTTAGAACAGGTCTGTTTTCCATTTACATTCCTGTACATTTGTGCTGCATTCAGCAATTCCATCAGTGTTACTGCATATACTAGAAGCATCAATTTTAAGCTATGGTAAGCAGAAAAATATCATTAAGTATTAGATCTGTCAAACAGAGAAGTGACAAGACAGTGCCAAACAATCATTTCCCTCATGACACATTTTATCACGTTTTATCCTCTCACCTATCAAAAAGGACAGACACACGTTCCATAGCCACAATCACAGATTCACTGTCAGGGGCTGCAGGATTTGCATCTGTGGAACGACTGGGGCTGATTTTTTCCTTTCCTAAAACAAGATAATTTGTTACAAAATGTGAATGCCAAAATAAGACCTTTTTATCCTTAGTAGCAAAAACAATTGAAGAAATAGCACTGTTAGTAAGCTAACAGCTCTCAGCACATCAAAGGTATAAAAATAAGTAAATACCTGTGTACATGCAAGTCAGCATCAACCCAAGTGCTGCCATTGCTCTGTGGGGGCTCTGCACATTCACTCTGTCAACACTCAGTTTAACGAGAGATTCACTATCCAGCCTAGAAAGTTGCTCTGAAAGGAGGAGTCGTTCCAATCCTCTCAGTACACAATGATAAATAATGGATGGCGTTGATTCGTCACTTCCAGACACCATGACTCCACACATCTGAAATAAAAAAAAAAAAGCCAGCTAGTTGTTTCTGAGGTGCATTTAGGTCATCTTCTAGCAGCATAACGTTATAGCTAGCATGTGAGGAACTGCATCAAAGACCACTGTATTAAGAAAGCCTGGTGAAACAAAAACCTTTATTACAAAAAATAAACCGTTAAATATCTCTGTTATAAATATCCTGGGTTACATGATCACCTTTGACGGGGGGCATTACCACATACCTGTATAATTCCTGCAGAGAATTCAGGACCTACATCAAGTGGATAATTCTCTATCAAATAGAACGCAGCTGCACACATTACTAAGATGTGCTGTTGGTTATGGACATTCACACAACTGTAAATAAGCGAAAACAAAGTTGTCACTTACATCAAAGTTGCCTATGTCATGAACAGAGACAATACAAACAAGCCTTAGAAACACCAGGTATTTTTTCCACGTGAAATTTATGCAATTTTTAAATTACACAAAGTATCACCAAGTGATTTGCACAAAACTGCCACATGCTATACGGGAGCACTGGTTTTCATGGAAAGCTGGCCTAACATTTCCCTAATTTTTTTCAGCTGTATAGTTACAAGCCAACATTGCTTGACTTGTCTAGAAGAAAAACATCGTTCATTACTGATCCTGCAAGTCTCATTCAAAGAGTATGCCTTTTAAAAGAAGAATAAGGTAAGGTTTAGGGAACACAATTTACCAAAGAAGAAAAAAAATGAGAGCTTTCTGTTTATCTACCCTCAAATACCTTTTTACTTTTGTAAATCAAACATAAAATTGGCTCCAATTCATCTCCAAGGTTTCAATGAAACTGACAAAACTTAAGTTGTTTTATGCAACAACAGTAAGTCTTTTTGTTCACACAAGCATGCAACAGTTCCAGTCAGAAGTAGAAACAGTAACACTGCAAGAGAAGCTAGTTTTTCAAGTTCCAACAAGGCAACCCTAAAAATCTTAATAAAGTTTTCTTTTTTTCTTAGTTTTTAAGAGCCAGGCTAAAATAAGCCAGTTTATTTCTACACATGTATTCTTTCACTGAATGTAAAACAGGGGAGGTTTTGTTGTTTTAAATGAAGGAGATGATGGAAAGGGAAAAAAAAAATCTTACTGTGCTACTCCTCTCAAATTGGAGAGCAAATAATCGCTGATAATTGGAATGAGCTGCTTCGCTGTCTCATCAAGCAAGTCACACTCAAGGATATAAAGAATTCCATGCAGAGCTCCAATTCGACTTGGCATGTGGGTACTTCTTAGAGTGGATTCCAGCAGTCGACTTACTGGTTCAGCCACAGCTTTATCCTAATATACCCAAAATAATTATTAAAGTCAATACTGGTGGTCCTGTTACTTGGAAATACTTGGGGAAAATTGATAAAAAAAAAATCAGATTGCTAATAATTTATGCAAGATTGGCATAAAACAGAGGCGAGCTTATAACAGTACTTTGAATCTATCACACAAGATTAATATATCTGATAAGAGGTAACTTGCAGATTCACTAGTAAACTGACACCACAAGGTGATCAAGTTAACTTTTTACAGCTAAAACAAGCCATCCCATAATTTAAAACCAAAGCCAAGATACACATGGTAAACTATATGTGATATTAGGGATCATTTACATATAGGACTTGGATAGTCAGGATTTTCTGTCTTTCCAACTACACAACAAAGGACACTTCTGTATTGCACTGGCTGGTAGATGCCTATAGCCTGTGTACAAAAGAACAGTCTCCCATCCACTCAACTATCAGTACAGTGCTCCATTTATTTGTTCTGTACATCCTTCTATCCATCACCCCTGCGTTTAACCTTCAAACATTAATCTGGCATCAGATACTTTACCCCCCATTAACAAAGTTCAATAAGCCCACAAGAACATGCAAAAACGACCCTAAAATGAGTTAGATTTGAAAAGCAAAATCTTATTTTTCTTAAAGTTTATGCTAAACATTTGAGAGAAATTGCTTTACCTTATTCTTGCACTCATGAATTATCTAAGACACAGGTCAGTTTTACAGCATGTGCTCCACCTGTTCTTTTTCCCTAGAGTTGCTCTCTTTAAGCAAATTTTCAACATGACTGACCACAGGACAACAAGCAACTCTTAGTGGACTCAGCCCCCCTTTCATTTTTCTCCCACTAAGCAAAATATTCATCTGTTTGCTTTTGAGCAAGTGCTACTATCTCACTGAGTGGGTAATTAGAGCTTAGTCAGAACAAGCTGATCTCTGAAGCTGTTCTGCTAAGTTTGGCATCTCTTGCAAAGACTTCCCTTTTACTGATGCTGCTGCAAAAGCTACTGCAAGTCCTACCCCTAAGCCTTTCAAAACCTTTCTTAACACTGTTATCCATACAGTTTATGTTAGTCTCAACAGTTATAGAAATGTTAGCTTTTTTTCATAAATAGTCCCACTCTGAAATGTCTACTGGAAGATACTAATCCTCCCTTATCTACATAGTTAAATTCATGCAAACTTGCATTAACTTCCTTTCCCTAAATTTGGGGTGACCACAACGGAGGTAAAACAAGAGCAAGGGAAAGAAAAGGGATTCATGACTATCAAGTTAAGTATTCATTTTGTGCACTGTCCCAGTCTCTTACAAGGGAAAAAAAAGACAACAGAACTGACAGATTCTGCAGCAGAAATGAAGGACTAGTAACTTAGGATGTTCTACAGGCATCCTCTAATCCCTAGAGGCTCGTAATTTTGCAATAAGTTTCCACGAAAATTTCTTACCATTCCTAGAACAGCAGCAGCTTTACAAGTGGCTGGTATCAAATACTGTACAAGAATCTCATCTTCTGATGGATGCACCTTTCGCAATTCCGTCAATGTAGTGTACATCATCTCAAACTGATTCCTTTCTGTAAATAAATCTGATACTGCCAGAAGCTATACACAAATTAAAATCAAATACAAAAAAGCCCATTAGCAGCTCGCAAAAATTGACTCTTACAGTTGTCAGCAAATATTCTTCAACTGACCTATTCAATACAAACATCAACTCAAACGTTTGGAATAACAATTGTTAACTTGAGCAGAATTCCGCCACCTATCCCACTCCCAGTGTTTTTTTGTGTTTTTTTTTTTTCCCCCAAAAAAAGGTTTACAAAAACAAATCCACTAGTGATTCTGGAAAACGAATGAACATATTAAAACACCCCAAAACATACAGCACATACTCTCTCACAATGACAGCTTCATCGAAGTATTTTAGTTATTAGTGCATAATGCTTATCAGAGACATTCTTTAGTCTTGCCTGTATACTTCAATAGTCACTTTAGTCCTTTAATACACTGTTTTTGTCATTTTCTTACGAAGATAGGATAAGCAAAATCCTGAAGTCTACTTTTTGCAAATAGTCAATTACAGGACTGTCATATGACAATAAAGTGTTTGTAACATAGTAGTAGAATACACAATCCAGATATTTATATAGTTAAAGTGTTATGTTATAGCTGTGCAAGTTATGTTTCTGCACTACTCATACCATACCACTGCCAAGGAAGAAAAACAGTGTTTCTTACATATTAAAAGACAAACACTTATTCACTCTGAACCTTTGGTTACATATACTCAATTATTAATCGGAACAATATTTTAGACTTACTGATCGCACCACTTCACTAATCAAAATGACTGGTGTTCTCTTGCTAGGGTTTGATGGCAGTATCCATTGACTATACAGTTCAAGCAAGAACTGAGAACAAGAATGTATATCTACACCAGCCCGATGCTTCCTGCAAAGCACAAAAAGCCGGAGTTAAAATGGCTGTTCTTAAGTTCTACCAAAATGCTTAGTTCGAAATAAAAAACACAAATAGTAAAAATTATCTCATATTTTCAACCAGCATCCAATTTATAAAGCTGCTTTATTGAACTCCGAATGAAGAGAGAAAAGCTGACTGATAAGTCAAAGGACAGACAAATAAGACACCTGGTGTTAATAGGAGAGGTTGGTGGTGAAGAAGGAGCAGGTACGTCATTCTCATCTTCTTCATCCTCACCCCATTCTTCTTCTCTCAATGGAGTGATATTATTTCCTAACCATATGGAGTGTATAGAGACCTTGCAACGTGAAGAAAAAACAAACAGAAAAGAAACCCATCATTCAACACCTTCATAATCAACTTTAAAAAAAAAATCCAAGTCCAATGCATCTTTCATTTAAATTACAAGCAATGAACACAGAGCCTCAAACATTTACATGAATTGCACATCACTTAATTATTTTTTTTAAACCTTTGTCAACATTTTAGTTGAACTAACTCAGTACAACAATACAGGCGATGCTAAAGGTAGTGCACACGCATGGGATACAGCCAGATGCTAAAACTAGAAAAGAATACGATGTTAAGTACTGTGACTCAGTTTCTCTATAAAGAAGAAGGATGCTTCATTCAAATTTTTCTTTATGAAGTTTAAATAAATCTACTGCAGGGTTTTTATTAAGATTAAAACAACAGTGCTTATTTTACATGCGTGTTTTTTTTTCCTTTCCTAAGGACAACTGCATGCTTGCAATAGCAAAATAAAATCCAATAGAAGTTGAATCTAATACTACAAGGGATCTTTAACATGGGACTGAGAAGCAGAACAATTCAATAGCTAGCTCATGAGTAGACCTCATACACAAAAGCAAAAGTTTTCTGAGACACAGATTAATGGGCTGAGAGGAATCACGACTCTGAATATCAGAGTCCTCAATTTAAATTTGATGCTAAGCAATGCTTCTTAAATGGGTTTTCACTAAATTAGAAGAGAATGCAACAAAAGTCAAGCTCAAAGTTAAAACTTTAACAAACCTGTCCCAGTTTGTAGTCCATATCTCCTATTTCTCGTTCAGTATTGATCTGCAGTAAGAGTTTTTCATGGCTGATAAGAGCACCTGTAACAGAAAACAGAAGGCAAGTTTTTAAAATATGCTTTTCTAAATAGATCTTAAAATGGCTTAGTTTTCTGTAAACATGGTGTCAAACTCCTAAAAGTTTATCCTAAAAACTCCTAAAAATTCATGACTACTTTTAAAATGTAATAGAAATCTACTCCTCCCCAACTCCTACAAAAGAAGCTACCTGTAGTAGCTGGAGAAAGTGATGGAACGGGGTCCCAAGCTTGATATAAGTGATGAGTAGCAATATTATCTCTCTTAGATACCATTGCTTGGATTTCTTGTTCAACAATTCCCCTGATAACACTTAGCTTCCTCCCAAACCTGAAAGACCAAAAGAAATTAATTTAAGCAGATTTTCCTTTTAACATTTTTGTTCAAGTCTGACTAACTTGCTCTACAATAAAAATAAACCTATACTTATTTTCATTATCAGGGATACTAAAACTGAGAAATGTTTAGAGATGCATTCTGCCCTCTGTTGCCTAAATAATACTTTTATTGTCTTTTAACTCAGCAGGTTTGTGAAGCTAAGTCCACTTGAACTCTTTGTAAACAGATCTACCTGTACATACACTTAGTTAAAAAACAGTCAACGCATTTTTGCTATTGCTAGATTAAGCTTATCATAACTGCATACTAATCACAAGTATAAATTAACACATTTTAGAGTAAACGAAAAATTACCTTGTGTCCAAAGCTTTTAAAGCTTTGTTGCGGGGCTGCTGTTCCAAACAGCTGACTGCTGGATTGCCTGCAACAGGTATTGTCATTGCACTCAGCACCAAGGAAGTTATGGCTTGTACTGCAAGAACATTAATTTGGGTCCTCTCTGTATCTTCCTGTAAAATGAACTTACTGTAATTTGAATTGGAAAAAAAAAAAAAAGAATCCTGAAAGCCCTGAGTATTAGTTTGTTACCTTCCACTGAAGTATTATCAGCAAGACTGATAACTAGACTTCTTCCTATTCAGAAATTTGGTTGACATAAGAAATGCACAAAAAGCACTGCAACTAGCAGAAACATATCCTTCCACCTCAGAAGTTCTACACACATTCTCTAATCCCAACAGCATTAAAGCCTCAAAATGTTCATTTCAAAGTTATAAAAGTATAGCTTCCCTGTTTGCATCTACACAGTAGTTTACCTATTGAAACAAATCATCAAATAAGAGCAAATCTGAGTTGGATCCTTGTCTGATGTGTTTTCACATTAACTGTTTTTATTAACATCTCTTTTAGGAATAAAACTCAACCTCATCATGAATTTTCAACAGCATTTTTATGGATATCATTGTCTAGATGCATTCGTTGCTCTAATGATTCATCTAAACCAAGATGCTACAGATTCAGTATTTAGCAGCACTGATAGAGGTGTCTGAACTCACAGGGACATAAAGACAAGGAACTAAAAACAGAAGTAATTTTTCAATTTTGGTCACTAATATTCTGTTTGATAGGCTTATTAATAGAAGGATTTTTTTCTTTGTTATAATTAAATTTTAATTTTAAAAACATTCAGTGAATGACATTACCTCTTGTTGGCTCTCTTCTTGGTCCATTACGATAGGCTGAGTTACAAGTACACCGAGCAAAGTAGCCCAAGTCTCCTCAAACTGGGTACGGCTGATCCATCCTAAGGAAACACTCAGAGATAGCCATTCACGTCTTAATACAAACTTAAACATAGAACAGCATTAAAGAAGCAGCACATTGTTTCTACAGATTCAATTTCATACTTATTCCTACTCAATTTAGCATTTTTCTAATCACCATAGCTTGAATTTAAACTGTTCTGCTTTAGGAAGTGAAGAATTCTTTAGAAGGGTATTATCCACGTATTATCCACGTGGTCCTCTTCAGGTTATTTCTTACATATATTTAGATATTTTGACTATCCAACTTTAAAAGCAATGAGATCTACCATGATTTTACAATACAGAAAAGCATCCAAAAGCTGCACTTTCTTTCCTGTGAGGACTGGCACAGAAAATCCCATAATGATCCAAGAAATCTTCATGCCATAAAAGCAGAACAAATTGCCTAGAAACAGGCCATTAGAATTCAAGCACTTCTGAAAAGTTTTTCCAAACTGATTTCTAGCAATATATCGTAGAGGATTCTTTAACAGTACTCCACAGTTTATACTTATAATATCTGAAGTATTAAAAAAGCAAATGTCATCTTAGGCCTTATAGTGTTCAAATAAAAAACAGTACTTCACCACAGGTCATTCAAAAATTAACCTGTAGATCAAGATAAAAAACAGACTTGTAAGTATACAGAAAACTTGGTACATTGACAGCCTCATCTGTTAAGGAAGGCTTGATATCTTAAGCCTCACACTGTTCCCCCCTCAGTAAACCTTTATATACCCAGAAGCTTTAAAGTGACACTTAAAATATTGAGTGTGGGACAGCAAATTCAATTTATCTACTATGCATGAATAAAAAAGGCAGGGTGGAGCAAAACATTGTTAGACATGCTATCAAGTGTATGCTTCATAAAACAGGCACCAATTCTTAGAACACACTAAAATGACTTCAGAGTTGGAACAATTTATCTCTACTTCTATAATTTCTGATTTTCACTCTACATTGAGAAAAATGCAAGAATTAATACAGCACAATTACTAACTTGCTCTGAAATATTATTTCTTGTCTAAATATGCAACAATAGTAAATAAATGGTACCAAACTCAGTTATCTGATGACTTCACAACACAGGTAAATGCCCAATAAGTGCCATCTGTATTCACATTTATGTTTGTACATACCAAGTGTATTAATGCGATAGATGAACTCTTTAAAGATTTCTTTTTCTTGAAGAAATTCAACTGGGATTTCAGGAAAAACTGTGCCAAAGTCACCTGCAGGCTTTGGCGACCAGCCTAATTTCCAGACCTGATGAAATATAAAGATTATTACTATTCCAAAAGAGTAATAGCATGAACATGACAACTATACGTATGTAACAACATGTAGCACCATTCAAATGCATTAAGACATGAATGACTAAAATAATTCTCCAAACACAAAAATCTTATAGAAAGGTTAAATAACACAGCATATTTTACACTATTTCTTTTTCTTTTCTTTGCACATTTCTCATTATGAATTAGTTATTTAGTCCTAATGTCCAAGAAAATAAAGTTCCTATCATACATTTTAGTTTAGAATTTATGTTATGCTAAGTGCCAGCTGAATCCTAGATTGAATGCTGAAAAAGCACTGAACTGAAATTCAGGGAAAACAGTTTTGTATTAAAGATTGCTGAAAAAGCACAATGATGCATTCAAGAGTGGTCAAAGAAGTCTTAACCCATAAAATCAGTATTTTTAGACATCCTCTCACAAACACCATGAGGAGAAACTGTACGTATGGATCAGAAAACCCCCTTCTGCTTTACTTTGTAAGCACCTAAATATGTTTCTGGTAATTGAAGTTTTTAAAATCAGCTTAAGTCATCTCATAACACTAATACCACATTGGAGGTAATCATAAGGTGTTATTAAATCCACATTGTATCTGCTAAAAAGGAGAGTTTGAAATATTTTGTCCAAAGGATCCAAGATGAGTTAGGAAAGAAAGGTAACATACAACATACAATCCAGAAGTATCTGCATAGCATGCCACGGTACCACTACAAAATATCTGAGCTAGTTCACACACTAGAACCACCTCAGCATCTTTGTGGTACTTACTTAGCATGGAGTAAAATGAACTTGTGAATTCAGATATAAAAGAAGGTAGCAGTGTAGATTTTACACTCCCAGGGTTATATGATTCTGCTGAGCAGGAAGAAATATTAGCCCTAACAAAGCACCCAAATCCTATTTTTATGTCTTTTAATTACTGCCTGGACTTTCATTCACATAAGAATGTAAGGAACAACTACACTCCTTTCTAATCAGAATTCTCACTCCAATTTAACTCTTATTTAATATCTTTACAACGCTTTTCTACTTCACGTTTAAAAACCTAAACTGGGTGATCAAAGTAGCAAAATATAAGTCCTACTGACAAAAAAAAAGATGCAGCCCCAATATTTGATTTTTCAAAAAGTTATTCACTAGTTCTTACATACTGAAAATAAAACAGACATACCAAGGGAGGTACTCTTGTGTAACTGTTCACTAGAGGCAGCCTTGCTAAACTGATGATGATATTCTTGAGGACAGGAGTCAGAAACGCTGGTATACTGCTATTTCTTTGATGCCCCAAAGCCAGGACAGTCTGTAAACATTCCACCATCTCAGCAACCATTTCACAAGCTGCAGTAACATGTTTATTTTCTTTGTAGAGAGAAAAAAAATAAATTCAGTTTTGCCAATCTATTCAAAAGACACCAGTTAAAATCATACAGAAAAAACAAGAATGCTTAATTAAAGAATATGTTGACTAAGAAGGACAAAGAGGATGTAGGACAAAAATGTTATACAAGACTTCCATCTGGTTAAAGAGTATTACTACCACCCTCTCTGCAAATGTTGCTTGCCTGTCTCAGTGCTGGAGAATACCAATAGCTGACATCTGCCAGCAGAGCAGATACATCAGTTTCCTAACCTCAGCAATAGTTGGGGTAAACATCGAATAGTGCACTTCTTAGAATTAACATTGACCAAACTTATCTATCTTATAAAAAACATTTTCATAACTGGCTCTCTTCTAGATCTGATAAGCAGGGTCATTTCTTTTAGGTGGAACTGGTCTCTCAATCTACACCAGCATAACTGAAAATAGAAAACAATGCTGCTGTCCACTCTTGCAGACTACATTTGTCATACGCCCCAATACAGTACTCCTATACATGAGAAATGCACATAATGAATCTGCCATTTATATCAGAAGAATTAATAGATCAATTCTACATCTCCAAAGGAAATTTAGAAATCCTACACCACTTTAAAGAGTTCAGTCTGCAGCATGCTGCACAGCTGACAGGACCCCCCAAAAGAAGGATCTCCCTTCATGTTTGGCTTTCAATACAAAAAATTATACATATTAAAAATGTTAACTTATATATAATAAGCATTTATCAAAAACTAGTAAGCTCTCAGATAAACTCCTATTGTTAAAAAATTTAGTTATTGAAAGGGGACCTACTGTTTTTTCATCAGAAATAGAATTCACTGTTTACTTACTCTGTGTGTTTGAATCAACTTCATCCTCATTTAAGCCTTTTGAAGTATTCTTCTTTCTTTCAGGACTAAGAAGTTGATTTCCCGGTTCAACTGCAACTGAAGTAAGACAAAAATATTTAAAAGACACAGACATTATGTATCTCGTATACCATTTTTCTCCTCAAAACCACATAGTAGCATTATATATTTACATTTCCAAGGAATCTGCTAGGTTCAAAAGTAAACACAAGGTTTTAAATGTGAAATTAAAACAGTTAAAATAAGGTTGTCAAAGAAATAACTAGAAAGGATTCACAAGAAACATTCCAGACACCTAGCGGTGATGACTGACAACAATTAAGGAGTTCTTTTCACAGGTGTTCAAAGTGGACTCACCTGCTTCTATAATAAACCTAATGCAGTTAATTAAGGAGCAAGCATACGTCACATTAACTGCAGATGCCAACAAATTCCAGAGGTTAGGCTGCTGTAATGTCAAACAGCAACAATCCAGAGCAGCTTGAAGATCTATACTTAGTGGAAGCTGGTCATGCATTAAACGCCATGATAATGCCTATGGAAAAATCAAAATTTCCCATTAATATCAAATTCTCCCAATACAGGAATTTATAGCTGAAAGCTGTTTTTTCTATACAATTTGCTAATAAGAACCTTACATATTACTGTATAGAATATGTTTCTTTTCTAAGAAAGCAGAAAACTATAAAAAAACATGAGTATTAAATGAGAAAAAAGAAAACAAAAACAAACAACAAAATTAAAAAAAAAAGTCAAAGGTAAACCTTTTCTATTCAACATCCAAAAAGTGCTGGACATTTCTCCCAAATGCCAAGATCATTCCATCAACCTCTTCTCGTAAAAAGCTACCCTTGCCCCATAACCCAACTGGATTTTCTATCACAGATCAAGTAAAATAACCACTGAATAAACTTCTACAGTAAGACAAAAAAGTTGTCCAGATCAAAAGTCACTTCACAGTGACCAATTTAAGTCAAAGTTGCTTCCTCTACCAACATTTCATTACATCTTTATTTATGGTTTAGTTTCTTACCTCTACTGACATCACCACAAATTTCAGGATATCATCCTCTTTATCAGGAGGAACACGGAGACCCGTTGGTAGTTTTGAGAGTAACAGCAAATACTGAGCCAGAGCACGACAAAGCGTCATCACCGACCGATACATCGCCTCATCTCCTAGAAGAAAAGACTGAATGAAATCTAGCAGTTTGAATTTTTCCCATCAACAAATATTTTTCAGAATTATCTCATAGGCACTATTATACCAAGTTACCTTGATTTTTTTTTTTAAAAAAAAAGGTCATGAACTGACAAGATATCTGTCAACTACCTTTGCAGAGAAGAGAATAAAATTAAAAAGACCACTATTTCTATTACCAAAGATATCGCTTAGCTTTTTCCAGTAGGCTGATGGCTCAGTTGGCAATAGTGGTTGGAAAACCTGGTGGTTTGCAGGAAGGTTTAGTACAGTGGTAGACACATGGTCCAGAGTTACCCTCCGAGATGTTTCAAAGAGGCTACTCTTCTGGTCTCTTGAGATTTCATTCATGCCAAGGCTTAAACAAGGCGCTAACAAGCTTAGGTTGAATTCCTGAAATCAAATAGTAAATAAAAAGTAAATAAATTACTTTTAAAGAGAATCTAAGTATTTGATGGAACTATTCTGGCAAATTAATATAGTGGCAAATTAATAGTTTATTAATTTAACTTGTAAGACCTCCACTCTTTTATATTACGTAACAGCACCTTAATTAAGGTCATATTTGTTCTATTTAATTTCTAAACACCAATATGCTGGACTGGAAAGGAAAAACAGTATATTCAGTACAAGTTTTCAGAACAACATGTGAATAAAGCTCTGATGACCTGCATATACGAAATCTTCAAGAATAGGTGCCAAACAAGTATTTACTATAATGGAAAGAACGTTAAGGCATATGGAAAATAAGGCAATTGGTGACAGCCAACACAGCTTCACTAAGGGCAGAATTGCACCTGACAAATCTGGTGACCTACAACAGCATTATGGCATTGGTGGATAGGGGAAGAGCAACTGACACCATCTACCTGGACTGATGCAGAGTATTTGACACTGTCCCCCATGATATCCTTGTTTCTAAACTGGAGACAAGGATTTGACAAATGGACAACTTGGTGGAAGTGGCTAGATGGTTGCACTCAAAGTGTTGCAGTTAGTATCTCCATGTCCAAGTGAAGATCAGTGATGAGCGGTGTTCCTCAGGGGTCAGTATTGGGACCGGTGCTGTTTAACATCTTTGTTCCAGTGACATGGACAGAGTGATTGACACTATGGACAGTGCTGATGGCACCAAAACTGTGTAGTGCGGTTGACCTGCTCTAAGAAATGCCATCCAGAGGGACCTTGACAGATCCTTGACCCTCTCTCCAATGAAGACAGGCTGAGAGCTGGAGTTGTTCAGCCTGGAGAAGAGAAGGCTCCAGGGCAAACTTATAGCAGTCTTCCAGTACCCTAAGAGGGCTACAGGAAAGCTGGGGAGGGACTCTTTGTCAGGGAGCATGGTGACAGGACAAAGAGTAATGGTTTTAAACGAAAAGAGGGTAGGTTTAGATTAGATATATGGAAGAAATTCTTCATTCAGAGGGTTGTGAGGCACTGGAACAGGTTGCCCAGAGAAGCTGTGGATGCCCCATGTGGAAGTGCTTTGGACAACTTGGTCTGGTGGAACGTGTCCCTGCCCAAGGCAGGCAGGTGGGAACTAGATGATCTTTAAGGTCCCTTCTAACCCAAACCATTCTGTGAGTCTATGAAACTGATTCTTCAGAAGATTTCATCATAAACTTCAAATTCCTCAATGGGGACAAAAAGGGACCGTTTGCTGACAGTATGGCCCAGAGAATTTACATCCCTGATATGCAAAGTATAAAATAACCTACTGTCTTCTGCCTAAAAACTTAACGCATTTTCCTTTTTTTCCCTTTTTGCCAACCTTATTTTCAGAAGTTCCTAAACCACTTTTGCCAGAACTTTCCAAAATATATCAAGGTAAACAGCTAGCAATTGAGCTCAAAATATTAAAATTTGGCAGAAATATGAGTAGTTGAGCACAGGGCTGAAAAGTGCAAGCTCCATCAGTTATTTGATATGCACGTTTGGACAAGTCACTATCTGTCATATTTGACCTGATAGAAGAACAACTACTGTCATCAATTCACAAACATCACAAATCTTAAAATTTCCTTTTTAAAACAAATAAACAGACTTGAAAATAAAGTGGCAAGTCACAATTTAGCTTACAAGTTTTGTCCACCCCTGAAATAACTCTAGTAAATTGAATTTTAAATTCTAAAAGAAGTTAAAAAGATAAACTACATCTTTCAAACTCCACATCTTTGGTATTTGAATACTAACCATGTTTCTTCTCAAAATGAGAAAGTGTAAAATCTATTCAAAAATGGCATCCCGCTATCATTTCTGCATACCAGCAGCAAATGTACTGGACAGAATTCAAGCAAAATATATTCTCAGAAAACCTAGTTGTACATCATGACATATTTACTATCTGTGGCCTGTTAGAGACATATTACAAGTCATCTAGCACAGATAAAGATTTCAGAAGCATCTGGCATTGTAAAAGACTGTATAACAGAATGAGGAAATTATGTAAAGTGATAAAACTATGGATTTTTGTTATTATAATATATAAACTAATCTTCATTTCCACTCTATATATCCAACCTGTAGTATTAGAAAACTAACATTAACAGCATTGCTAAAGACAGAGTTGAAAAATATTCAGTATTTTAGTTTCCCAAATGAAGTAAAATTCAGAATATCAACTACCAGTATCATATAAATTTCAAGCGCTTGTATTTAAAGAACCTAATCTATTAATACTACCAGTTAGAACATTTGAAGTATTTTATTACAATATATTCATTTGATTCAGATCTATCTGACAAAAAAGTTACCTTGCAGGTCATGAAGGAGTTCAGGTCAGGCTGAGGAATCCTATTTACAAGTTCTGCACCTTCTAGTAGTGCTGAGTCTGACTTGATGCAACACTGTGACCTCACTAGTGACACATACCAGTCCTTTAATAACGGAAAAATAAACTTAGTACATATTTGTTTTCAGAAAATAACATTTTGAGGGGTGGGGGAAAATTGCTTACTGGCACTGAATTGTGGTCCTTTTAGAGATAAACAGGCCACATTAATGTCAACAAAAAGAAAAAAGCAAAGAAACTACAAAACTAGCAATAATAAAAACATCAGAAAAAGCAAAATAGGTAACAGGTGAATGGCCCATTCTAAAACAGACAAATAGGTATTCTTGGCAAGTTGTCTATTTCCATGGAGTCTGGACATCAAATAAGGTAAAAGAAAGTTTAGCATATAGCACAGATATACTAGGATTGTAAAGCTGATGAGAGTGTCTAGAAAATAACCACTGTTATACCTACTGATAACTACTGTTGTGCAGTCAAACGCAACAGTAATAGACAAAAAAAAAAAATACTGTAACAGAGGAAGAATCACTGGCCAAATATTTTGCAAGGAGCAAAAGATTCTTTGAGCAAAGAAATTTCCAAACATAATCTTACTTTGTCTAGAACTACAGTCTCTAAAGCTGGTTGGCCTTCTCCATCTAGGGGGTGTGAAGTAACCGCAGGTGAAGGACTAGTTGTGTCTGGTGCTACCATAAGTCGAAACCTATCCAAGAGTGAGTAAAGTCTTTGGTGTCTGAAAACAGAAGAACATATCAAAGATCTAACTTAGTTTTATAAATCATTTAAAAATAAAAATAAAAAAAAAAAATACGGTGAACAAATCCTAGTTCTGTGAGAGAAAAGCACTAAGGTCATGAGTTCTTTGTTGGATACATGCACTCACATAATGTGTAACTGCAAACTTCATCAGCTACCAGTACAAAAACAAATGAACCACCAATAATAAATAATTAAATTGATATAGATTTTGAACATATAAATGCTTATACATAAAATACAAGCTGTTCAATTACTTTATGCAGTAAATATTTTTATTGAAAAAGAAGAATTAAGTTTAATGTACAAATCTGATTGCAGATGAATATATTCTAAGAGATACCAAATAAGAACCACTTCTTTAAGAAAATGGAGAACATAGTAAAATTTAATTTAAATATAAGATTAAGAATTTCGTTTTGTGGATTTAGAAGCCACTGCTTTTTTGTTTGCCACTGGTTTTTGTTTGTTTTTCTGATTCCAGTACTGCTATCAAAAGCATATACCTTAAAGCCATTTGGAGACTTTGGATTTTTTTTTTTATTATTATTATTTTTTTTTAACCTAAATCTAATCTTACCTAGGAAGGTACTCTACTATCAATCTACTGCCATCTTGGGTATTGGGCTTTCTATTCTTTCCCTCTACTTCTATTTCCTATTTCAATCAACAGGTATTAACTGCGAACAGCAATGACATCAGGAAGATTCTATTACTCTCTCCAACATCAAATAAGGTTTTTGCAAGAATTAAGTCATTTACCCCATTTTATAATAGCATTTTACTTTTAAAAAGTTCAGACATTAAGAATTTTATCACAGCTGTCTGAAAAAAAAAACACAGCTTGGACTGACAAAATTCTGCAAAAGTCTGAGAAAGATAAAGTTGCTTTCAGTAATGTAACTTCTGCCAGAGAATTAATTTGGGGTGACTTTCTCTAAAAAGTTAAGTTCTGAATGGGATGGGGTAGAGAAGAGAATTTGATGTCTGTGAGCCTCTGGCTTTCCTGATTTTGTGATATATTTAAGAATTAAATTCAACCAATACAACCGTCCTTGAGTCAAAATATGCATACATCTCAAATGGGACTTCTATTTTAATCTCCAAACAGAATTCACTATCTTAATTTACAAAAAAAAACAAACCAAAACAAAAAAAAAACATAATTGCTACAACATTACTTAGCTTGACATCTAAACATGTACTGGTATCATTTACCTTGTTGCTAATCCACTGCTTTGAAGATATTCCTGAATTCTATCCAGTTCTTCAACTGGTAACTGAGTAATGCTGTTCTATAGGAAAGAGTCACAAGAATTTTATAGGACAAAAAAGAAAAAACTACCAATATGTACTTTGAACAGATTAGGAAATTCAAATGCAGATAAAGTGATAAAGTTAAATGCAATCATTCACATATTAGTGTTCTTATCCACAGAAATCACTTAAATTAATATACGTCAATTAAGATGCTTAAAATATTACATTTAATCATATTACTATCACTATGCAAAGTGATTTGCAAATGAATATATTTATCTTTACCTGTAAAGTTGCAGCCAAAAGCATTTCTACCCGACGGCAAGCTAGTGTGTCAACCATGCGAGCAAGCACACGGAATGGAGTACACAGAAGCTTATCAACATACAATGTTAAGACAGCCCCAGACTGGCTGAGATGTATCCCCTCTAAGCACTGTAAAGTCTTCTTCAGAGTTGTAGGCTAAATGATGAAAAAACAAAAAAGCTAAATTACATATCTAATAATGTAGTAGGATTAAATACAAGGGTGTTGAAACAAACAAAAAATCAATTAGAATACGAAGATGTTTATAGAAAAGAACAGCAGCTGACAACTAGCTGACTAATATAACCACCAAATGAATCTCATGTAACTTAAGTATTTTACTCACAAGCCTAAGGCACTAATGCAGTTGCAGTAGA
Organism: Aythya fuligula; assembly: GCF_009819795.1. Lineage (NCBI taxonomy): Eukaryota > Metazoa > Chordata > Aves > Anseriformes > Anatidae > Aythya > Aythya fuligula. The sequence goes on from NC_045562.1 coordinate 67,415,675, forward strand.
CTTGTCCATAGACAATAGGAATAGAGAAGCAACTTTACCAGGTTGTTCAAGAAACTCCCACCACTACCTCCTAGAGGAAGCCCAGGAAGCACCATTCCCACAGAGAGTTCCTAAGCTTAAGAGGGATGCATGCATACAACCTTCCATCCCTATCAATCATCATCAGCTCCTTTTAAATCAGAAACTAAAATAATAAACAGAAATCATATACTGAATTTCTGAAGTGATCTGTCCCTCATCAAGATAGACAGATCAACTGGGGAAGGCATGAGCTTGAAATCATTTTCATGTCGTTACGGCCTATGAAGATGAACTAGCTCCTGTTCCCAACTCTGTAGTTAGTAGTAGTTATTCATGCAACCAAGGTACTGAAATCAAAGATGAAAGCTAGAGCTTTAATTTACCCCTCATATTTTTTATGCAGATTAATATATTTATTATGCAGAATAATATCCAAAAAGGAAGAAAAACAGCTTAACCAACTCTACTTGAATCTATAGACTTGATGGATTGGAACACATCTGACACTGAAATTGCTAATATGTTACAAGGTTCATTGTTTACACTTTTTACAAGAGACATCAAAAATAAAATTACAAATTGATAAATTACCCACGAATGCCAGAATTTGCATGCTTATATTTCAATTTAGTTTGAACTGATAAATGGCTTTATTCTTAAAAAAAAAAAAAAAAGCAAAGTTAAACTTACAGCTGCAAGATTCTCACATCGTGACTGAATGGCCTGGATAAAGAGACCGCTGGCTGCTGAATTCCTGTGAACAGCGCTAATGAAGTCTTGTACTGGAGGCTCATGGGACAGATTAATCAAGTCCTGAACATGATTCACAATAAGCCAGGTCAAGTGTTCTGAATCATGTAGGTTTTGACACTAAAAGGGAAAAAAATAAAATCTGATTCCGGTAATACGCAGGGTAAGTGTTTAATTACTAAAAATCTTATCTGACACAACATGAAGTTTTCATCCATAATTCCAGTAACTGTTTTAAAATAATGGTGTAAAGTGTCTATATTTTAATATTGCCATCATTATTTTTTACATGACAGTTTTTTCAAATGCTTTTGAACTCGTTGTAAATTAAGAGAGTCATGATGAAATTGTAATAATCTTTTTTAATATCATTACAATAAATGGGAATTCATTACACAAAAAGGGAATGGCACAAAGTTACGCCAGGGGAGATTTAGACTGGATATTAGGAAAAGGTTCTTCACGAGGCACTGGAACAGGTTCCCCAGGGAAGTAGTTAGGGCACCAAGCCTACTGGAGTTCAAGTAGCATTTGAACAACACTGTCAGGCATGTGGTTGTCCAATATGGAGCTAGGAGTTCAACTCAATGATCCTTGTGGATCCCTTCCACCTCAAGACATTCTATGATTCTAAAAACCCAGGTTAGAAACAAGTAAATTGAGAAGGTCATTGCAGAGATGCCTCTTAACAAAATGTTTTTTGAAGTAAACATACACAAAGTCTTCTCTTTAAAGCATGATTTTCATTTAGGCTTCTTTTTAAAGATTTCATATTACTACTGGCCCTAAACACAGATTGAATAATTTCTGGAAAGCAAATCCGAAGAGATCAGTCAATAATTAATTGTAAACCTACAGAGGTAAGTGGATATCAACAAGGAAGGAGTACAACACAACAGAAGATTTCTAGAGCTTATCAGGTGATGCTGAGAAGCTGGTATTCTTCAGTAAAGAGGTTTTGGAGGGTTTTACTTTGGACTAGCTCTCATCTGACCATGGTGACTGAATTAGGAGTTGAAGTGCTTTTTAAATACAGCTTTTAGTCTAGCTGAATCTGAAAGGAAATTAGTTGGCTTCCCTGAAAGTGCTCTGCAGTGCAAACGCAACTGCAATACTACATATAAGTACTATGGGAAGGTTCGCCTCAAAGGTACACTTCCAATGACTTAAAACACTAATATTAAAGGCATGAAGAGGTTGAAGCCACAGGAACTGCTGTCATCAGAGAACCAAAAATAGAAATGAAATGTTAGTGTAAAAGCTCTCCTCTTACACTACAAAAGATAGAAATGTGTTGTCCACTAGAAACTGTGCTGCTACTACTAATGTTGGGAAATCTAACATTTCTTAGTATGCTCCTAGCAACTCACAAGTAATGATTGCAATACCCATCAGATTGTTCTATTACCTACTAAGTGTCCTTAGACAAGCCCCATGAGAATTAGTTCAGAATAGAAAAAAATTTCAAACGAGCTCATACGTGATCTTACAGAAGTGCCCCCTGAAAATGAAATCATTAGTTTGACATGTCCTCAATTTTCACTCACGAACCAGACTTCGTTGATGCATACCAGTAATAAAAAATTGTCAGCCTAATAACTCACTACTGTAGTTATAAAATCCATAATTCAAAACTTACGACATAGTCACAGAAAAGAATGAGTGCTCCTCTTCTCACTATCTCTCGATTGCACATTCCGCGTTTAGATTCGGAATCTGATTCATCACTGTCTCCACATATCTGAGGGCTAAGTAATTTAGTAGTAGACAGACTGTGTCTCCTGCAAGAAGCACATTATATTTTATCACTATGGCTATTGAAAGATCAAAAAAATTTGGAATGACCTACCAATAATAAGTCTTTATGCAGTATTTATTTTCCCAGAAATTTCATTTTAACATTATACTGCTTTGAAATAGACACCTTGCTTTTCATCGCTCTTTACTTTCTAACAAAGTTAGTACTACTTTTCGGTCAGTGTTCATTGCTTCTTTGAACAGTCTGAAGAAGTAAACAGGTTATTTAAGAGAAAAACATGGGCTATTGCATCTCTGGTAGAATAACACAACATAATTCTGTGTTTCTTCAGTCCATGAGGTTGAACTGAGGTCAGAAATTCATATTTGAGTACTTCTCTTTCAAAGTATTAATCCATTCATGTTGTAAATCAAAATCAGACTTCCCTAATATTCACTGCACAAACATCAGAAATTTCTCTCAGATGAGTTTTTAATCTCCCTTTACAGTTTATGGAGGGATACCCACCCACCCACATAGTGATCCCACCTTACACCCAAAGGAGGGATTATCCCCATCATCCCCATGTCAGAAGTATCTGACAGGTGGGGTGACCCAACTTCAGACCAAAAGTTCACCATTTTGGACAAGATTTCTGAATATCAGACAACTCATGTCAAGTGACATCACTACTAATGTCACTTTATAACAAATCAGCACAATGCTGACAGTATGTTTTAACATTCAGTGCTAGACCCACTGACAGGTAACAGATGTACCCAAATCTTACTGATCAGACACCCACAGTGTATATCATCTGCACTGGCTGGGTATCTGCTGGAAGGTGAAATAAGTCTCCACAGAGGCATGAAACCTGCTATATTGAATATTTTGTTACAGCTATTTACATATTTAAAAGTACACAGATGGGAATTTTACAGAGATGGGAGTTTCATAGTCTTCAAGGTGTAGAGGTTCCTTGACAGTTCTTTTGGGGAACAACTGAACACAGGATGCACTTCCTTAGTTTGAAAGACATACTGCCAGAATGGACAGTATGTAAATACACATGTACAAAATAAACGCAGAACTACCTACCTCAGAATCTAGTAGTACTATTCAAGAGTTGACAAGCTTAGCAGATTAAAGGCTAGATTTTTTTCCCCATACAGTTGTACCAAATACAATTGAGAGACATGCTACTATTTTTACAGATTAAAACAAACAAACAAACAACAAAAAAAACTTACTTTGGAGTTTGATGCACTTCTGACCACCAGTTGTAGTTGGTATAATTGACAAGAAGAAGGATCTGACACCAAAGAAGAACTAAGGAAGGATGTGTGGGAATCATGGACTGAACAAGGTCACTCAAACTTTCAAGGGTATAGAAACTACCATCGGATCCGTCTCCTGTAAAAAGCCTGGTGGCTGCAGCTGTGATTCTTCTGAACATTCCTGAAAATAATAAAAGCATATTAGAGTAACTATACTCTTGTCTGAATTCTGAAATTTCAAAATTTTCATGGTACTCTGATAAAAGAATAGCTGTTTCATAAGCCAGTACCATTCCTGGAAAGAAGGTATACTCTGCATTGTTGTTGTTGATTTTGTTTTTTAAACACAATTGTGAGGCAGGTCACGCAGTTTGCCCAAGGGCAGCGTGTGAACCACCAGCAAGCAGCTCCCAGTCTGAAACAATGCTTTAGGTAAGACTACAACTATAATGAAACCTATAGTCAACTTTATATCTATCATACATCAAAAGGTTTATCTAACACATGAAAACCTTTACCAAATTTAAAATCCTTAATTACAGACCAGGATATTTTTCTTTATAAAGTAAAACACAAATTCTAAATAAAAACCATGCTAAAACTACTATTGCACACGTTAAGGAAGATCACTTACAAGTTTCCTACATCAGTTGAGGGCTTCCCAAATATATTTATTTGAAACTGAACTTACACCCTTCCATCCAAATTCTGAGGTATAAAAAGTACGTCTTTTTAAGTGATGAAAAGTCACTGTCCTGCATACTGAACTCTTAACACAGAAGCTGAATTTTGCTTTCCAACTTGCTGCTACTTCATCATAATACCAAATGAAGGAAGGGAAAACAAGGAAAATGGAGACAAAGTAGTCTGAAGTTATATGACTTTTTCACTTTATCCATTCACCTTTTATTTCTATTCTACTTCAAAGTAGCACACTAGAAATTTTGATTTCTAATACGGTAGCTTCCTATAGTTGAATATACAGCAGTCAGCAACGCTCACATTCTCAGAAAAACTGTAACGAGCAAGATAAGACAAGACATCCAAGTAGCAGATCAAATCGCAGTTAAAAGTGAGAGAAGATAGTAGCCTATGTTCCCAAACACAAGTCACAATAAGGCGCAGCTGTAGTTAGCAGGATATAACTCAAAGCGAAATAAAATTACACAGTCTTGAACTGAACAAAAGAAGTAGTACAAAACCAGGCACTTAATTCAACCTAAGCCTAAAAGAAAATGCTAAGACATGAAAATATAGCTCACGTGTCCGAACAACTTTTTGTGTCCGAACTCTGTAACACCGCATAAGGTAACCACAACACGATTAGTCCTTACAGTGGGTTTGTAGTCTTAGATTAAATTCATTTCATTTCTAATGATCATGCAACACACATATCCTGGTGCTTAGCACAAATAATTTAATACTTAATTTTCATTTTGCATGGAAGTTTCTAGATATTTTTGGCAATAAATAGTGCAGCTTGGAAGCTGGTTGCTACAGAAGTAGCTGAGCCTTCCCTTTCCTTCATCGCCAGCTCCTACTGCTGAAGTACCCACTTCCCTGATTTTAATCACCAGCTTGATTTTCTAATTTCATTGGTCCTGGCTCAAACCCATTTAAACATCTACTCGAAATCACTTTGACATAGGCTATTTGTTATAATCTACATTTCAAATCTCTCAGTAACAGCAGCTGATGATACACATGTGCTTGTTACAGTACTTAAACAGTAACTACAATAGTAACAAGCACGTGGAAAATAGAGTGATCACTCACTACATTCAGAGCTGCAAGAAGCAGCTGGTAGCAATGACAGAAACAGAACAAAGCTTTTCACCAAGAAAGGAGTTTATAACTGAACTCCATAGGAAGAGCTTAAAAAGAGAAAATTAGAGGGTGTTGAAACATTTAACGTGATTCTGTGTTTGTACAACAGTAGTATTTTGTATTCCCTTTTTTTATTCACATCACTAAACAGGGAAATACCGTAACTCCCATTTTACAGACGGGCCTGTAGAATGCAGTGATTTGTGCAACATCCAAGGAAGTCTATAAATAATCAGGGATTTGTGCCAGCAACTTTTAAATTGCAGCCAACTACTATAATCCAAGATCTGCAACAAAGTGACAATGTCAGCTGTATGGACAAGGTGAAGAACTCAAAAAATAATATTCTGGACCAAGCAAAAGGTGCAAAGGCTTTCAAGGAATGTGGTCAGGAGAGATGCTTTATACCTTCTACCTCTTACCAACAAACAGAAAATTTAGGAAGAAATTTATGGTGATAGAGAGGAAAATATGGCAACAGCAAGTACCCAGTAATAACCCACTGGAGAGAAGATGAGGTTGTTTAGAGTGCCAGAGTTATCAGCAACAGTAGCTAGCAATACATTTACCCTCCAGAATACTACCAGCCACTTTAAGGTAGAATATGTTTTGAAAGCAAACAGAAAAAGCACGCCACTGAAAGAGTTAAATGAGATGTACACCACTAATATCGTAAGTGACACAGATTAGAAAATGCTCTCCCTAAAAGACTTTAGTCATGAGAACACATGTATCATGTTTAAATATAACCCCGCTCTTACTGTCGGGAAAAGCTAGTGGACTACTTAGTAAACAGGATCTCTTTCCAAAGCACCCAAATATATTCTATAGCAGCACTCGAAATCTTTCTCAGAAGAAGACAAAAGGAAATTTATCCAAAGGTTTGAAAGGAAAATGGTACAAGCTTTCTTCTCAGTGAAGGTTTACTTGTGTCAACAAGCTGAAGCAAGATACACAGAACTTCCTGTTCTTTCACCTTGCAAGTATATCAACAACAAAAGCACATTTGTAGATGTTTACAGAAGTATTGGGATCTGTGTGCAACACTATTCAGAGGCTGTAACACAAAGCTGTGATTCTCTTCCACAGAGCATCAGGTGAACACTAAGTGTTGCAAGCTGTAAACTACAAAGAAAGAGCAAAACCTCTCATCCTAACAAGTCTCTCAGCTTACGCTGTGTATTAGGAATGAGGCAATCTACTCCCATGCATGGAGGTACACAGGAGCAGCTGTTTTGGGATAGCTGTTCTTGACAAATCCTGGTCTACAGCAGCTTTTGGAATTATTAGACAGAGCCAGGCCTAGCAGAAAAGGATAAAAGTCTCACAGAAGCCTCAAGTCAAACAGCCAAAATAGGCACATTTAGAACTCCAAAAATTCCAACAGAACAAGGCAGACTCGTATGGCTCCTAACACTTTAAAAAGAGTATTTCATCAAGGAAAGGAGGCAGAGGAAAGAACTTTCTGAGAATTAGAATACGGCCAGGAATATGTCTCAGAATTTCAGCAACACAAGAAATTCTAGACTGCAAAAGATCTGCTTAACTTAGTGGGGAATGACACCATATTCCAGTTTGCTCCTTTAGAAGACCAGGCAGACTGGAAAGACTGCCAGTTAGAAAATGTGGTGGCTATAGCTGCATATACTCCAGCTGTACCTCAGATCAGGCCACTTCCTGAAGAAAAGAGGAGTCATAAGGAGAAGCCAGTGAATTAGGCTGATCTACAGATCAATAGATGGCAGCACTAGGAGAAGTTCTGCTGCTACCTTCGGTCAAGGAGAAGATGAAAAGTCACTAGTTGCATTTTATTTGTATATAGAGACAGAATATGAAAAACGGAACCTGCATTCGTAAGCAAAAAATTTTGGAAATTCTTTATATACAGAATGTCTTAAACACCTACTCATTCAACAATTTTCTCGGAACTCAAAATTACCTCGCTGCAAACAACAACATGAGGCAATGTTTCAAGTATTACCTGATTTGAAGATATGTATTAAGCACATAAGCAGCGTGCCCAGCTCCTGGCAGTAGAAAGTATGCTGCTGCTCATTCATATCCACTTTCAATTGTTTGGTGACAATATCTTCCAGTAGAATACCAACCAGTTGTAATAAGAACCTTAAAAAAAATATGCATACCATCAACAGGAAAACCATCACTGCAACATCCTTCAGAATAAGGTGATGTTTGCCTACGAAACTCAGTAAATTTAAAACCAAAATAAAAAATCCTTGTGCATTTATCCAAAAGAAAATGTTAAATTAAATACTATATAACAGGTTGGCCCCAAACAAACATGATGCTATTGCTATGGACAGGTAAGAAATTCAATAATTACATAACGGAACTGTGTTATCTACTCATTAGCTGAAGTCGTAAGTGACAGCATGCATACAACAGCCCACCTCACTCACACAGCAAACACTGAAAATGACATGGTGTCTTCCTAGTGATTTGCAATCAGCTAAAAAAAAATACGCCTTGACAGTTACTGCAGCTCAGCTAAGGAAGGGTAGCTTGGTAAGTCACAGGAACTGAGCTGCTGGCAGCCTCATTTATCCACATTCACTCTACAACATGGATTCCATATCAAACCTCCATCCAGGTATACTGGGTTTATGTGGCAAGGGTTGGGTAGTGAGGGGGTCTACAGGGATAGCCTCTGTGAGAAAAGCTCAGGAGCTGCCCCATGGTAGAGCAAAGTCAGCTCCAGCCAGCTCCAAAGGAGACCCACTGCTGACCAGAAAGAAGCCAACGAGCAATGCTGGTTGGACCCCTGTGAGAGCGGACTTAAAAAGGAAAAAAACTGCTGTGCAACAACAACTGGGAGAGAGGAGTGAGAAGCAGCCCTGCAGCCCCCAAGGTCAGTGCAGCAGGAGGGCTCCAGGCACACAGCAGCAGCTCCCCTGAGGCGAGGCCCCTGGTGTAGCAGGCTGTGCCCCTGCAGCCCATGGGTCCCACATGGAGCAGATCTCCAGGCTGCAGTCCATGGAGGAGCCCCCGGCAGAGCAGGTGGATGTGGCCTGGAGGAGGCTGAGGCCCATGGAGAGCCCCCAGGCCAGAGCTGCAGCCCACGGAGAGGAACCCACACAGGAGCAAGGATCTGGGGGAAGCTGCCACCCATGGGGGACCTGTGCTGGAGCAGTTTGCTCCTGACAGATAACCCCATGGTATGGATCCATGTTGGAGCAGTTCTTGAAGAGCTGCTGCCTATGGGAAGCCCCCCCAGGCTCAGTTCGGGAAGGATGGCATCCCATGGGAGGGACCCCACGGGGAGCAGGGGCAGAGTCACCATGAAGGAGCAGTGGTAACTGACCATAACCCCCATTCCCTGTTCCCCTGCACCACTCAGGAGGGAAGAGGTAGAAGGTGTATGGGGAGAAGGTGTTTTCAGTTTGCTTTTAGTTCTCACTATTCTTGTCTGCTAGTAATAGGCAATAAATTAATCTCCCTATGCTGGATTTGTTTTGTTCCTGATGGTAATTGGTGAGCAACCTCCCTGTCCTTATCTCAACCCTTGAGCCCTTTCCATCATATTTTTTCACCCTTTTTCTTTGAGGAGGGGGAGCAAGAGAGTGGTTGTGATGGGGCTTAGCTGCCCAGCAGGGTGAAACCACCACACCAAGTTTAATAAAAAAAAAAAAAAAAAAAAAAGAGCAAAACAGAACCCCAAAAAAGGGCGTCTGCAATAAGCAATGCTTGCTCCTGGCTATAATCATTCCTCGACCTACTCTGGTTGGACATAAGGTCATGTTAAGAGTGTCCAGATGCCCCTTTTCCTTCTATCCATCACCCCCACCAGTAAGCTGAATAAGAAGCAGAATTTTCTTTTTATCTGAAATTCCATACTTGAGTAAAAAGTTTTTAGTTTCTTAAACAAATAGCTATTTCAAATGCCTCCCACCACATTAAAACGTAATTGTCTTAATGACAAACACTGTGTCAACAGAATACGATCACCATCTCTCCATCTTTCATTTTGCTTAAGTCATTCTTGCAGAGCTTCAGCATGGGAAGCTAACTAGACAAAGCAAGCTCTTAAAAAGTAGAAAATAAAGAGCAGGACTAACTTAATCAATTGTATCTATTTGCTGCCAAGATTCTAGTACAGAACACAGGCTTCTGCTGTGGGTATGATTCATCTTTCAGGCCCCACAGAGAGAGGATGGAAAGGATTAAACAGTTAAAGCTTGGAGTTGATTTTAATAACACCAGGATTTATCTGTCATAATGGCTCCAGTAGGTCTTTCACTTGGCTTGAGAAGAGACACTGAAACAGTGCAAAGTCCCTACAAAAAACTCATCTCCTTTCTTTGCTGTTCAACTCATTATTCCCTCTTCCATACACCCTCCTCCCGTGTATCAACTTCGGAGACTTTATTTCTGTCAGATATGCAATATATGTGCATGCATAGAGTTGTTAATATATTTGTGACTTCTGAGAAATCTTAATCTTACACTTAAGTTATTCAAGACAACATACCTAGAAAATGTCTCTTCAGGCAGATATTTAGCCTGTTTAACCTCAGCACGATCCTCTGGTGTGGATACATTATTTTCTCCACGTCTCAGTCTGTTAATTGCTTGACACGAAATCAAATATGGCGAGAAAGAAAGCTCCTGAATACGGGATAGAACTATGTCTTCTGTGGATTGTGAAATCAGAACTCTAAGGATAGCTAAAATTCCAGAAATCCATAGCTGAACAGTGCTCACTGATGCCTAGCAAACAAACCGAAAAAAAAAAATGTAGATTGTTAGAGTGAATAAGCATGACCATTGCCAAAAGCACAGCATTTGGAAGACCTGAACACCAAAGTTTTTTGCTGCTTGCTCCATTCTCATGTCTAATTTTATGCAACAGCTAATTAAAATGTTCAACTTCAAAAGAATTCAACACAACATAGGAATATATTCAGCCTTCCTACAGCAAATCTCCAAAGAAATTAACAATCTCAACTATCAAAATAGTACTAGCACTTGCATAGGAAAAATGTGTTTTACGTAATGAATTGCAATCTAGAATTTACCATAACTGCATGTATTTTTAGGATCAGGAAGGCAGAGAAACAAAAAGAAGGTAAATAACCCAAAAGCGGAACACTTCTGTATAAAATGCTAGAGATAGTAAATCTTGTTAATTCTAATGAATTCTTTCCTAAGCTGTGCTTCAGGTATTTCAACACCACATTGCAAAAAAAAAAATAAGTAGAAATACAAGCTCTTTCATTTGGCATGAAGGACACAAGATTCTCTCTTCTCTTGAAACATCCACTTTTACTACTACTCTAGAAACACTTCACGTGTTTTAACAGGTTCCCCCCTGCTTACCATTGTTTTAGGGGTAACAAACATACTCCTTAAAAGCATGTCCACAGGGCGAAGGGAAGAAGGAGCCAAAATTTCAAACAAAGTGTTCAATACTCCAAGGGCATCATGAGAATCTATATGCATCTGGAAAAGAAAACCACAAAACTAATTTATAACTACCACCACACGTAAATGCAACACAAAATTACCATTTCATGTTTTAAACATTTCTGTAACAACCTGTATATAATAAGGCTGCCCTTTACAGCACAAAATTTACAGCAATAAAATCTATGAAAAGTAAATTGAAACTTTAATTGCAGGCCTTCCTACTTAGTAGGTTTGAGAACATGGGCAAAAATCTATCCCACAATATTCAATATATGTATCGTTTATTTTAGGAAAAATATGCCAGATTCAGAGAATGAGGCAAAAAGACTGATCGTCATAAAACTTAAAAACTTTTCTCTTCCCTGCACATCCTAGCAGACATATTATAGACAGCAGTGGTGACACAGGAATAACAATGTTTTGGCCATGAATAAGCTTAAGATGACAATCAGGAGGAACAAAAAAGTCCTAATCATCAGAGAAGTGAATGGCTACAGCTGAATTACACTGCAGCAACAGAGGCAGAAGTAGTAAGGATCAAGCCTGACTTGATCAGTTTTTTAGTTAAATTATAAAGCAATTGATTGCAAAAAGCAAAGGACTGGACTTTATCTGGACGAACCTATCTTGCCAGCCTAATTTGATAGTTGAGTACATGCACAGATCATACAAAACAAAGGCAACTCCAGTTTGCCAGCATTTTAGCTTCCCTCAAAAACTGCTGTCTAATCTTCCATACAGCCTACCCTCCCCCGCCATGCAACCTCCTCATAGGAGGGGAGAATCTGTCAAAGAGTGAAGAACATATTAAGGGCACAATTTCATTAGTTTTACTTTATATCCTGGAATTAGAAATAATTACTTCAAACAAAGTTGTACAGTAAAACAAGCCCTCTGTTGCTTAGGGACAGTACTCCCTTTAGGACAAGGATTCTCTGTAGACTCTTCTTCCCAGATACAAAGGATCTATAACCTATCCTCAATCTACAGTCCATTTCTGGGCTCCCCAGTAATGCAGACTCACACACACTGGAACAAGCCCTGCAGAAAGTCACATAAATGATTAAGAGCTTGGAGCACCTGTCATACAAAGGGAGGCTGAGACAGATGAGATTGTTCAGCCTGGAGAAGGCTCTGGGGGATGCTAAACTGTTAGAACAGGTCCAGAGGACAGCCACAAAGATGATCAAGGGGCTGGAGCACCTCTAATATGAGGAAAGGTAGAAAGAGCTGTGGCTGTTCAGCTTACAGAAGACAAGGCTCCAGGATGTCCTCATTGCAGCTTTTCAGTACTTAAAAGGTGGCTTATAAAAAAAGATGGAGAGCAACTCTTTGCTCAGTCAGATAATGACAGGAGAATGGGGAATGGTTTTAATCTAAAAGAAGGGAAATTTGGATTATAAATTAGGAGGAAATGCTTTACTCTGAAAGTGTAACACTGAAGCAGGTTGCCCAGAGAAGTTGTAGATGCCCCATCCCTGGAGGCGCTCAAAGCCAGGCTGGACAAGGCCCTGGGCAATCTGATCTAGCGGGCAGCATCCCTGCCTATGGCAGGAGGTGGAACTAGATGAGCTTTGAGGTCACTTCCAACCCAAGTCATTCTGTAATTCTATGATCTTAACAGCGTGTACAAATATCTGGCCAGGGGCAAGAAGGAGACAAGAAGACAAGACAAGTACAGTCTTGTCAGTAGTACCCAGCGCCAGAAGGAGAGGCAATGGGCAAAAGTTGAAATACAGGAAACATCCATTGAAATACAACTCTCTAAATTCTCCTGCATTTTTTCCTTCTCCCTGTGAGGATGCTCAAACACTGGAAGAGACCCAGACAGGTGATAGAGGCTCCATCCTTAGAGATGGTCAAGATCTGACTAGACGTGGTCATAAGAAGCCTGCTCCAGATGCCTTCTCAAAGCAGGGTCAATCTCTAGAAGTCCATTTCAGCCTCAACTATTCTGCAATTCTGTGATTTATAAATGCAGTTTTGGGTGATGCTTTTTCATTCTCCTTACTAAAACAAATGCAGTTAGACCCACCACAGTTATGAAAAAAATGGGAGAATATTCACATTAGGAAGTGCTCTGAGCAAGACACAATTGTGTACATACGAAAAACAGAATGAGCTTTATCTGGGAACAGCCTAGAAGATATCACACATACTGCGTGTATTTAAAATATGACCTGCATCATTTCAAAGGCTTAGTTTATCCTACAGTAATTATTTTTCCGGATATGGTGGCTACACCTTAAAGAAAACACAGAAATTATCCAAAGCCATAATTACAATAATTGGTTACAGGAATTATTTTACAAGTTTATAGATTAAAAAAATGCATATAGCAACCTGTTGTTTTGCAAGCATTGGGAGAATAATGTCAGCTATTTGCCGGGACAATCTCTTCCATTTGTCTTCATTTTCCTTATGACACTGCTGCAACACTAAGATGAACATTTCCAGCACCTGAGGGAAGTCCAAAAGAATGCAAGTAAACACCATACTATCGGGAAACATTCAAGTAATGCTGCAATGGGGAAAAAAAAATCATCACTTCATGCATTTGGCAAAAAAGCAACAAGAAAAGAAAATCCACGTGAGAAGCCATACAATATTTTAAAATTCCATTTTTGGGTTCAAAGTTTGTTCTTAGTTGTGACTTTATTACTATTGTTATTTTTAAAAGAATTTTTCAGTTACTTTTATAAACCAGAAATAAAATGTTTTCTTGATCCTTCTTAAACTGCATTTGTCAAAACACTAGTCAACGGGAAAGAAGATAGAATATCTGAGTGCCGTTGAGTGCATTTTCCCACATGTATGCTTTTTCTTATAGAGCTCATTCCCCTGGGATGCATCACTTTTTTATACATCATGTAAAAGTTTATAAGTCAGTCTTTAATGGTGGACACCAACAGCAAGGATCATTTTCAGTAGCTGAATATGTTACTGACTTGAGGGTTACAGAGACCATACTTTCCAGGATAGTCAGGCCAAAGACATAGCAGGCAGGAATGTTAATATATGAACCGGGAAGTGGGAAAGAAGAATTTGGTTCTGAAAACTAGTTATATTATGGAGCACTTCTAAAAGAAAGTCAAGCAGTTCAGAATCAGAAACAGACCATCAAAAAATAAATAAAAAAAATCACCAGACGACTTTCTTCCCAAAGAGCTTTCTCATGAGAAAGGAGATAGAAGCAATTCTGGGTTGAATTACTTTTACTCTCCATTCTCCAACTCTATGTAGTTACAGTTGTAAAAGGAAAAAAAAAAAAAAAAAAAAAAAAAAGGATAAAGATTGCAGTTCTTGGAGCCTCTCGAGTTACAGGAACACCACTGCAGAATGTCCCTGCCATAGCCAAACAATAGAACTGCCTGGGGTTAGCTTATATACACTGCATGAGCAGAAAAGGACAGAATAAGAGCTACAAAAGGGATGGTGTGGGATGAAGAGCAATGCATGGGTGGTCTTTAATAGGTTAAGTGTGTCAGAAGAGGATCTGCTAGCAATTACAGTACCTTATGTAACACAAAGTTATTCACTATTTTACATCATGTGTCTACAGAGTGTCATTTCATATAGTTATATTAGTCATTTTATGATTATAAAACTACAAATTCAAAAGAAAATGTGGATACACAAAATTATTCCAATCTGAACATGCAGTTCTAACAAATTATTTTGACAAGATGTACTGACTTTTCTCCAACTATTCTCAGAAAATGCATTGCTTACATTAGCATACACTAGAATTGCATTTTCACATGATGAGAGGAAAAGCATGTTAAGTTTGTTAATCGCCTGAAAAAGCAATAAGCTCCTGTGTTAATTATGTCACTTCCCTTAAAATTACCTTTATGTTTTTCTTTCAAAGTGTGTTGATGAAAGCCATTCTTACACTCCTACATGATATAAATATGTTTTCCATATCTGTGAGATCTGGGGCAAAGGGGTAATTGACAACTGTGTAGCTACCATCCTCATTACCTTATTCAAATAGTTTTTTAACATGTTATTAAGTTACTGCTATTGCACAGCAACGCTTACATTATTTCTAAACAGCACATTACCTCTTCCACTTTCCCCCCCAAATTCTTTTGAGTTTCTTGGTTTCTAATTTATTACAACTCTTCTTTTAACCTTCTGTTTAGTCAATCTGCAACACAACCAGGATCATGATCCTTACTGAAGCTTTTCAGTGCTTTGTAACCTAGGCTTGCCTATAATGTGCAACAGACATATTATTTAACTTGCAATAACTGATTTGTACCACAGAAGCTTTCCCCTACCACAATAGTCTTTGAACACTCTCCATATACTGAAAGATCACACACAGAGTCCAGATATTCAAGATTTGTGTAGAAAATTATTAATATGTCCTGAAGCATTTTTAGCAGTCAAAACAATGTTACCCTTTTACAGAGCATAAACAGGAACACTGTCTTCTTTTACCTGATGGTACTGGATAAGTCTCAGCAGCATTGACACTACCACCTCCTTCTGCGTTTCCAACTCTTTTCCAGCATCAGCTTTATTCGTCCCTCTTAACACAAAGAGATCATGAACGATGGGCTGCAGAGCTGGTATTGCTAAAACGGCAAGTTTTTGTTTGTTTTAGCATGAGACAAGTCATTCTTGAACACTATTTTCTTGTTCTAACAATTCAGCTACTAAAAGAAAATTGCTCTTTTTGTTTAAATGTTTTTCCCATCCCTGAAAAGAAAGACTTTCCGCACATAGATGTCTATCTTTTTAGTTCTAGTAGAACAAAGTTTATATTGTGTACATACTTACTCCTTCTCACAGAGCTAAACAATACTTTTCAAAAAAGTTCCTCAGCAGAATCACTAGCAAGTACAGGACAGATGCTTCTACTTAAAGGCTCAAAGGGGAGAAAACAGAAATGGGACTAAATATCAACATCAAAGCCTTTAAAATATTGCTGCATTGTGAACTAATGTTAACAGGGTATAATAAATTTCATGGAAAAATTAAATGAAACTTATTTAAGATATTAAAAATTTATAACCTAGTGTTTTCTGGAACAATCATTATGACCCCACTTCTCTATACCTTAGAACAGCAGTTATACTTTATTGCTGAACTACCAGCAATAAACTGATTTTTTATTTATTTTTTTTTTAAATTACCATGTGTAACAGCTTTCCTCCCACTGGCCATGATTCCATCACACAGCTGAATGATCTTAGGAATTCCGATTATCTGTTTGGAATGATACCGCTCGTAAGACAGCAACACCAGAAAAAAAAAGATATTAGGAATAATTGCTTCAGACTCCCTGAAAACAAAAAAACAAAAATGTCAAGTTTGAATTGCACAACTCTGTTCAGTAGAAATGAACCTGTTTCCACTAAAAAAATTTTAAAGAATGCATTCTGCTTTTATATAGCATTTTAATAATTTGTGCCTGATTCTTTACTACCATTTTTTCAAGGGATTTAATTTCTTTCAACTTCTGACCATTGCTCACAGTTACTAACATTATAACATATTATTTAATGTACACAATGAAAAGTAATATTTCTGTAGGAGACCCCACAGAGCAAAACAAAATTATCCTTTCATACAAATTCAAGTGTGAGAAAAACAGAAATAGCTGACAAATTCCATCACATTGCTTATGATGTGTTAGGTACTATAAAAAAAAAACACATAGCAGTTGCTCAGAATACAAAATGGATTCACACTGAATCCACAATAGGTCTCCCTTCAGCAGCTGAATCCTATTGATTCCTCAATGCAAAGCTTTGGTGGATTCCCCAAATAAATGGTTTTAAAATACCAATTTGAGAAACAGCACAACAGTTTAATTCTACTTATGCCCAATTTCTTCAACCACAGGGAACCTAAATCTTCTGAAAGGGTTACTATTAGAGACAGAAAATATACAAACACACTGCCTGGAATATAACACTCCCGTTCTCATAAAACAAACAAAAAAATGCAAAACTAATCCCTATATGCTTCAGAATAAGACAGTAGTAAATTCTCACTTGTTCAAAGGATCTTTGCTAATTGCATACCTGAACTGTCCGACTTCAATGTATTCAAACTGCTTTAGCACAAATCCAATAAACACCTGAAGAAAGAATGAAGTGTTAAAAAAAGTACACAACAGAAACATAAATTACCATCTGAAATTATTTTGACAGAATTACAGAAGTCTGTGTTTTAGGAGAGAAAGAAAAGACATGCACTGAAAATCGTTTATACTTATAGCTCACTCTGATATGTTATGGAACATTCTCTCCAGAGTTACAGGTCTTGAGAATCTTGATGTTGTAGCTTATTACAGTTTGCATGAATTTATGTTGTATTTTAGCAGTAAATGTGTCTACATATTTAATAATATAACTTCCTTTCTTGCTTATGTAACATGCTATTTGAGGCATTACAGCCAGAAAGCCAGGAATCAATCAAAAAGCCTAACTCAGCTCCAATATAAAATCCCTAATATTCATGCATTGAGAAGATTTACTGCATATCAATTCACAGGAAAGTCACCAGTTGCATCTTGTAGTTTATAAACCTGAAAATACTGTAGTGAATAAAACACTAAAAGTTTGCTATAGATTTACTTTTTATACGGACAACCACACAGGCTACCAGCTACCAGTGAATTTGCCACCAGCTTCCCCCTTGCCACTGAAATTGAATGCTGCTTGACAACCACAATGCTCACTACCAGTCATGCTTAAGTCTTTTTTGTTTTTTGTTTTCTGTTCTGTAAATACAATACTGATTGTATTGTGCACATCATCTTATTCCTAAAGTCAATCTGATGAACAGTTCTTAAACAGTTGTTGCAGAGTTTAAGTAATTTATATGCAACATAAAACCAAAAATCCAGAAGTTCCTTGTGTTTGGTGAGGGAACTAAGTTTCACCCTCCGTTTTGTCTTTGTTTTCAGCTACATTACAATGAATGGATTGTGGCAAATATATTTGCTGTAAATATTTAGCCTACTAGTGAGACGTTGTATCACAAATTTGCAGAAACAGCGAGGTACCAACCTGATCTGAATCCAGAAGACAGTAGTTAACTCGTAGCTGAACCAGTTGAGCAAGCAAGTCTAAAACTTGTCTCTGCAGCTGTACCGATGTTGTCGTAGTGTATTGTTTCAATGCTTTTATGACAAGGGGTTCAAATAAACGAATGTGATTGTGAATAGCATTCTGTAACAGAGAGATTTTAAAGTAATCTAATATCTGAACAGGTCTCATTCAAAAACTTTTTAAAAGGAGGAAGAGTTTTAAATGTAACATACAGGTCTTTTAAAAGGACTATAAAAATATGAGTACCTTATCAGCACGGTGTTTTGCTGCACTGCTAATGCTGGTTTTCAGCTGTGTAGAAACTTTCTGCAGCACATCAAACCATCTGTGATGAGAAACAACAAAAAAAAAACACATACTCTAAGAAAATGGAGGTATAAACAAGCTGTCTTAGAAACATTCTTTTACCTGATGCCAGCTTTCATCTACCTGACTGCTTCAAGAATCTTAGTAAGAGGAAAGAGCAATAGAAACAACCTACAATACACTTTGATCAGACAATGTAATCTGTGGACAATAAGCATCTTGTAAAGACAGAATTTCTGGTATCCTTTGGTCATTATTCTGCCTTTCCTTTAAGGCTATTGACTATTTACTACAATTAGAAAATTAATTAAATATTTGCATTCAAAGCTCTTTTTTTTTTTTTTTTTTTTAAAAAAAAAGGCATAATAATTTTAAGTGATATCTGTTTTAATGCTTCAACTCTGATTTGGAAAACACAGTAGCAATTGATCAACAGTGTTATATTTGAGACTCCACTACCAAGAAAAAAAATACTTATCTCAAATCTACAAGAAGTAATACACAATACTGTAATTGCAAGTTACTTTGCTCCCTTATATTCGCATTTAGGAAAAACAATAAAAAGATTCTAGTCTATTTCAAGTCAATATCATATCGTACAAGAATACAGAAGTTACCCTGAAGCATCGTGGTCCTGCTCAGCCTGAACCATGTTCCTCAGACTAGCATCAGCAAGTGCCTGTGTAAAATGTGTATATGGTGCCATGAAGCAGTAGTGATAGAGCCCAGGTCTCAGATTGGAAGAACCTAAACGCTGAGCTTTGCCTTGAGCTTTACTCGTATTTGAAGACAAGCCATCGTACTGAGAAGCCAGATTTGTCCCAAATAATGTTTTCAGTAACTGGAGAAGAAAATTGGAAAAAAGATTAATGTTTTAGGACTTCAGAAAACTTGACTCCTCATCCTCCCAAAGAACAAAAAAGGGTAGGTCATCACAAACAAAGCACAAACTGAGGGTCATGTAGTCAAATACAAGACAACAGGAAAAAAAAGCTAGGAGAACAATCCACAAATCAGCCAAGAAGATAAGCAAGCCCTTCAGTTGCAAAAATCTGTGACAACTCAAAACAGTCTACTAAAGCTGTTCTCCCACCAAAATGAAACTCTGGTGTTTTGAAGACAGATGCTCAACAGGAAGCCTGCAAGAACCCTATCAGTACAACAGGCCTTTGCTTTCCAGGTCTTCTCATGTAGTTAACTAGCTGTGGAAAACATTCAGGAAGGTAGAAAACAAACTTGTTTTCTTAGTACTCAAGTAAATATTTGAGTTGGAAGCAGTTTGAGAAACTAGTTATGCAAGTGGTATCAAGTTTCAAAATAAATCATAAAAAAATAAAGAAAAACAGTTTGCTCCACCTGTGACAATTTCCCAACACTGCTTCCCTAAAAAGAATGGTCATAAATGGTATCCAAATGATATGCACAGGACATGTTTGTTTCTTATAACACAAACAAATTACCTCCTTACCTGCTGTACACAAACTGTGGCCATAGTTGGTTCTCTGTTGAAACATGATTTCAGATATCCCAAAATTTCTTCCACACACTAGAAAAGCAGAAAAATAAGAAAAATGCAATTAAGTGACTTTTATATAATTAAGTATTAATATGAAAACTGGACAATAGCACTTTATTTTTACTGCATAAAAGCTACACTAAACTTAAGGAATATTTCTTTACCTATTTTCACCATATAAATGCAAAATTTGCCTCGAATGTCTTAAAATACAATGCATACCACCACAGTTAAGGAGAGAAAATACCAAGGCACAAGAAAGGAAAGGAGAATGGCTGCCTTCTCACATCTTGCATATTTAACATGAGCATATTTAGATGTATTGATACAGTGAGAATGACTGAAGGGAAATCATTTTGGTGGGAAAAATCTTCACATAAAATATAAACAGTAGAAAATCACTCCTGTTTTCAAATGCAGCAATGTAACCCAGAAAATCCACTTTTGTATCTTACACCCAACCTGGCAACCCAACTAGGACTACTGTCTCAACAATTTTTAAATCCATTATACTTGTTTTTTCCTGGTAAGGACGACAAATATTGGACAACTTAATTGCAAATAAACACAAGCAAAAAACAAACATCTCGTACCTTTCCAATGTCTTGAAGAGTTGCAAGTTCCAAGATTTGCGATAGAACATCTAAGGCAGACCTCAAGAAGCATCCAAACTTTTCATTACTGTTTTGGAGATCCAAAGTAACCTGGGTCACAGAAGTAAAACAATCTTTTTCTTAATAGTTACTAGACAAGGAGATAGAAATTGCAGAAAGGAACAGGTATAGAGACAAAACTGTCTTCTACGTAAAATTTCAGTGTATTTCATCAACAGCACTGACAAACTCCCCCCTCATGAACTGCTGGAATAGCAGTACTTCATTTTGACTAAAAATAAAAATGGATCTTCTAGCTTAAGGCAGTTACAGTAGGAAGGTCTAGGATATTGATAAGTAATGGACAAGGGATAATGTATTTCTCAAAAACATAGCAGGTGTTTAAGAATACACCCCCCTGATTTGTTAGTGTATAAATCAGAACACTAAGCCCTTATGGAATGCATCTTTTATTACCTGCACTAATGAGGAAAACAAACTTACCCATCCTGGAATAAACTGTTGAGAAAATAAGACATTGTGATCCATTTGGCACTACCAAGCCAGTGAAGGATCTCTTAGTATGAGCAGTAATGATAGCAGAGAACTAAGCAATATGGTGACAGTGCCCATCGGGTTTTAAGGTCTTTTTTTGGCAAAATAAGGCAATGTGATTGCCTTAATAAGGCAGTAAGGCAAATGAGAACCTCAATACAACACTAACTTTGGACAGTCTGAGCTTCTCAGAGGTGAATCCCGTGCTACAGTTTAAGTCCATGGAAACATTCCACCTTTTTTTTTTTTTTTTTTTTTAAATTTACTAACAGAACAGGTAGGGTTACTGCCTCAGCAGAGCCAGTTTTAAATGGAACAAAATGATTGCTCAACTACATTTTATTCAACCAAGTGATGTCATACAGTACCTTATAATTAGCATGAGTCGCTTTCAAGACATCATATAACTTCAGATATGATGGAAGATGATAAAAGCTTCCTACTGAAGATGATTTACTTGTTGGAACAGGCCCACTGGCATCAGTTTGCCTAGTAGCTTAAAGATACATAATATATTAGCACTATTTTTTCTACAGTGCTCACGACATGTAATTCAGTATTATTTTACATCCCCAATTTTCAGATAAAACATCCAAATTAACAGCAGAAATTTTTGGATCTGAATGCACATTTTAAAATTGCAAAAACACACTGTACAGCTAGAAAGTGTACTGGCATTCTAAAAAAGCATCCTTATATGATGCAATTTTACCCTGGGAGCTTATTGCTGAAGACCAAGTACAATTTACAGAAGAGAATTAACACCTATTTTCTTCATTCACTAATAAGAAAAAATGTCAAGCTTCATAATCTTGTTTCCAAGAGCAACATAAGCTGCTCCTGCCAAAAAACACAAAGCAACTTGAATTTCTTTAACTATAGCATTTGCAAAAATTACTTCATAGTCAATAGGTGAGTGGATTCAGAAAAAAGTGATGAAAAAGATTCAGAACCAACCTGCTCTAAACAGTACAGTCGCTTTACATTAAAAAGCGCATACAAAGATCTACCTGCACCACAGCTGCCTTTCCTGCAATTCAATACTGAGAAGAACTTCAACTTTGAGACAGTACTGAAGTACCTGACAGTAAGCCAGCCAGCCTTTTGATCTAGGATTTCAAAAAACAAGTTACTCGATTCTTTCTACCCTCAATGGTGTATCTATACTCCTATTAACCCTCCCACCTACTGTCCCCATGTAAGTATGTGTACCTACCTGGACTAGTTTCACCACCCTTTTTAGGGCTCATTGGCACAGAAGCCTGCTCTACTGGCTCCCTCTCTTTCCCCTTCCTCCGAATTGGACTAAGAGAAGGTGGGTTTGTGAGAGAAGGTAATGCTGCCTAGAATTAAAAGAAGTTTTGTTAATTTTGTATGTAAAAGTAGCTTTTCTTCTATAGAAATACAAGCATATTCACTTTCTTTAAAGTCCTCTTTATTTGACTGTCAATTTAATCAGAACATCTCCACTTTTAGGTTTGTGACACGGATTTCTTTGGTGAAAAGAAAGAAGAATAATACTTTCTCTAATTTTCTTCTCAACTTCAGCATAAGCCAGGCAGAAATAGGGCTCAACAACTGAAGGTTCCTTTGACTCCAGATAAAGGAAGAGAGCAGGAGGTGCTCCATGCACACAGCAGCAGCTCCCCTGTGGCTTGTGGAAAGGCCCCTGGTGGAGCAGGCTGTCCCCCTGCAGCCCATGGGTCCCACACGGAGCAGATCTCCACGCTGCAGCCCATGGAGGAGCCCCTGGTGGAGCAGGTGGATGTGGCCTGGAGGAGGCTGCAGCCCATGGAAAGCCCCCGCAGGAGAAGGCCCCGGGCCGGAGCTGCAGCCCATGGAGAGGAGCCCACGCAGGAGCAGGGGTCTAGGGGGAGCTGCCACCCATGAGGGACCCATGCTGGAGCAGTTTGCTCCTGACAGATGGACCCTGTGGTACGGACCCATGTTGGAGCAGTTCTGAAAGAGCTGCTGCCTGTGGGAAACCCCTGCAAGATCAGTTTTGGAAGGATGGCATCCTGTGGGAGGGACTCCATCTTAGAGCAAGGGCAGAGCGAATTTGAAGGAGCAGTAGAGACGAAGCATTATGGACTGGCTGCAGCCCCCATCCCCCACTTCCCTGCACTACATGAGGGGAGGAAGTAGAAGTGAGTGGAAGAGAAGGTGGTTTTTGTTTTAGTTCTCATTGATCTACTCTGTTATTAGGCAAAAAAAATACTATGATCTCTCTATGCTGAGTCTGTTTTGCCCATGACAGTTACGGGTGAGTGACCTCCCTGTCCTCATCTCAACTCTTGGGCTTTTTTCCCCTGTACTTTTGAGGAGGGGGAGTGAGAGAGCAGCATGTTGAAGTTGAGCTGCCTACCGGTGTGAAACCATCACACAAGAAAGGCATTAAATAGCTGCCAGTATCAACTCTGAAATGCAGAGCCTTCAACTGATCTGTATCACAACGGTATTTAAAGTCTTGTAATTTCATTTAGTTTTAATACATACCTTTACTGCTGGACCAGGAGCAACATCATCCATTACATGGGCACAAATATTAATGACCTTCAGCAGATGAGAGAAGAGCTGTTCTACCAAAGTAACAAGAGTTCGATCTGCCAGAGCTGGCCATGGTTCCTCCTGCTTTGCAGCACCTTGGTTTGAATCTTCTTCAGCACTCCACGGATTCTTTAAGCACTTGGGAGCACTTGCTGCAATAGGAACCACATGAATTAAAGAAAAAGAAAATGAAACTTGGAATTAAGTATAATTATAATCTCTATGAACAGTAGTTCAAATTGAAAAACAAAGCCTAGGTTTTTAAAAATAGCAGTATGAGCAGTTTTAAACAAATAAAAAAATATTGGTTCTTTTCACCCAGCCTGCAATAAACATACTAGACATTCCCTATGGCAATTAGTGGAAATTTGCAACTTCAAGGTAGTATCTAAATTGTTTGATTTAGCCAAGAGTACTAAAACCTAAGCAAACAGAATTCCTCTTCTTAAAAAGTTCTTTTTCTTCTACCATGAAAGGAGAAGAGTAAGGTCAAGAGATATGCTAACACTAGAACAACCAAACAAAAAAAGAAATCAACAGAAAAAAATAATAAAGAAAAAAGGTAGAACTACAGCTAGCTAGAAGTAGCTTCCTATGTACTAGGAGCAATATTCTAAAGCACTGTTTCAAAAGAATAACAGAAGCAGCTGTTTCCAAGTGCACTTATATGATTATACACTGATACATTTCCATCCAGTCTCATAATAAATCTATTCAAAAGCAACAGAATTGGGGAACTAAATGTAGCACACATAGCAAGCCACAAAACTGAAGTATCAAAACTGCACTGGGTTTACTTTAGTAGCTCAAAAGAAACAGATTTATAAACCGTAAAATAAATGGCAAAACACTTGCCAGCTATGTGACCCCTGGATGAGTCTCTCCACAGAGAGCTTTCTCCTCCTTCAGGAGCCCAAGAAAAACCCAAGATGCACGTGTCAAATGTTAACTCTTCTAACATGCGCAGGCTTTGCTTCCAAACAAAACAACAAAACAGAATGAACCACATGAGGGTCACCTGTTCATTCTGCTCAAAAGCATAGTCATCTACCTGTGTATGAACCCAACATAGTTTGAAAGACTGCTGAAATACTCTCAAAGACAGTTTCACCTCCACAACCTTCTACAGGGCTTCAATATTCTTACAAATAAAACAGGTTTCTGCAAGAACACTTGAGAATGCTTGGTAAGCAGCTGAAGTTCTATACCCTTAAGTGATTAATGGAGCAAAAATGTTTTCTTTGCTTTTGTTACGTCTCTGCTTTCATACATACATGTGAAGAGATATGAAGCCATTTATTTTGTGTAACAGTACAATCTGTTATGCATGACTAGCATTTAGCCAATTATTCCCTATTCTGTAGTAGCTTTAGTTCTGGGGAGTTGTCATTACATTTCTGAGTGCCCTCATTAGGGAACTGCATGTCTGTTTTCAGAAAACATCTCCAATTCGTTAAGATATTCTAAATACCCAAGTCTGTCATTTAAAGTGCCGGCAACCATTGCAAACTAGTACAGCCTACAAGTTTACTAAATACACCCTATCCAATCACTATTAATGAAGTTGTAAGCAATAGCAAACCAGTAGAGAACCCTGTGGAATCCTGATGTAATCTTTAAAAGATCATTCTAAACCTAAAAATGTATAACATTCTTACAGTGCAGGTTTTAATTTTTCTTTGCCACACCCTGATCTCCTGCCTTAAAGACCCCCAGAGCTAAAAACTGAAAAAAATTAAAGCCCTTACAAAACAGAGCTAGAACTTTCAACTTACAGAAGAGCACAGAGACAAATGGGAAGAGAGGACAACGTCCCAGTTACTGTATTGGTTCTCAGGGAAACAGAAACCTATGTACATTTCTAGCTAGCAGCTGTGAACAAAACTCATCTGTTCAGCTGAAACAAGGCCTAACTTCCAAAAATATTTCAAACTCTTAGATACAAGTTCCTACAAGTTTCTGTTCTGCCTTACCTGCAAGCAAATTTCCAGTCAAAATTAAAGCATCCTGATGGGCAGAAAGGTCCAACGGGAACCATGCTGATGAAAGAAGAGAGAGGACCATGCCGGCCATTCCAATAGTGCAGCCTTTCTGAGCTTCATCTGAAGAATTTGGCTGGGATACACTAGAAGTATAATTTTGGAATGTTATGACCTCTTTGAGAAGTTTAAAGTCTCAAGAATACTAACAGACTACTAATTTAAAAACAAAAATCAGTACTACAGAGCTATACATTTAACATATGAGTAGTTTAAAAAAAAAATAAAAAACCTTTGCAGCAGAGCAGAAATCTGACAACACTTGAATTAAATATTAAATAGCTCTTGAAGAGCTATTGCTTTTTTTTTTTCTTTTTAATAGCAAGTATCAAAGCTGCTAGTGACATCTACTGAAAAATGGAAGAATTCAATATTTACTTGCTAACTGCTATGGGTCCTGAACCATCACCAGTTAAAGGGCTTACTAATATTCATAGTTTGGATAGGAAACAAACTGTAACATTAAAATAGTATCTTGTTACATTACACAGTGGCAAGAATATTATCAATTGCAATTCAACAAATCATCTAGATTTATGGGTGGGCTCTATCCAAGTTTGTAATTTGCTGCTGCCTTCCATATTTTCCTTCACGATAATTTTAGAATCGGACCGTCCCACACAAACCAAGTTTCAAGAAGACCAGGCAGAGTTCACCAAAATATGTTTGTCAGAATACTACGTGAATCATATACATGATTTCAAACATGTAAGACTTGCATAATACTAACTTTCTTTCAGGAAAAGACTTTATGCAACTTCTGAAAAAACAAAAAGGTTTCTTTTAGATTTTTTTAATTCGAAAGTCTTTTAATCTAGTGGCTCAAGTTTAATACAATTAGAAAAATGTCATGAAATAAAATGTACTCTAAGCTTAGCTATTCTTTTGACAAAGCTACACAGTTAATTATAGTGCACTCCATTAAAATACTTTTTTTTTTTTTTTTTTAATGTACAAGTATTGCTTAATTTACATGAAGTTAGAATCCCATGAGTTAATCCATGTTGAGTTGTACACAGGTGGTATGCAACAGCTCCAATGGCTGTTTAACCACTGGAAAACCAATACTTCAAGACAAAAGAATTGTGGTAGCATTCTCATGTCTCCCATAAGATAGCGGATACAGGCTTCTAGTTATCTGGTACAATGAATGCTCACATCATTCAACAAAAATAAAATTATCATCCAAATTAATATGAATATGGGATCAAAATTTGTAAAGAAGGAATCAGAGGACAGGACAAAGGCTATGTCATTACATCAGTTATGAATGCTAGCTGCATCTGACAGACAGCTTTTTTTTTTTTTTTAAGCTGTGTAGAACAGAAGATATATTGCTGCTAGTCTGCAATAAGAAAGGAATATTCAAAACAAAGCAAACTAGCTTAGAAGTTGAAAGAATAAAGGGCATAGTTCTAAAATTGGTGGTAAGTTGTTTGGATGAGAAACACTAACAAGACCCAGACAGACACACACTACTAAATAACCGGCACTGTTCCTAGAAGCATTGTGTATTAATTTTATTTTCCAGTTAAGCATTGCTCACATACAAATTTATTTCACTTATCACTGACCTACAGCCTAGTCATCTGTGACAAAACATCTCTTAGAATATATATACGGAGCATGCCATGCCTATGCCCAGAAACGGAAGGAAAGACTTGATGACAAGCAAGGGAAGGGTTATTTAAAAAGATAACAGCAGAAGATCAAATTTTGCAATAGACCTTCAGGACATTTCAGGACATTAGAAGAGTAAAATAAGAGTAGGTAACTCTTTAGACTCGGACACAGAAATGGCAGAACATCTTTGAGAAGAATGCATATGAATAAATAATTGCATACATATGAAGATAGGATAAACTAATGATGAAATACATAAACTCTAACAGGGCATGACCTGAACATTCTTGTAAAGGAAGATCACTACATATATACCTCTGCAAATCTGGCAAATACAGACACAAGTTTTAAGAATTGCAGAGGCAGCAGGTCTGGTAACATTTAGTAATAACTCTCCAAAAGGCGAACCAAAACAATGACAGCAGTGAAGAAAGATGAACACAAATGATGTTCAGTCTACTGAAAAAAACAGTCCGCATATGTGCCCATCTTCAGCAGCTAGTCTTACAGCTCATGTGGCACAGCACATTGATAGCCAGATGCAACACACTTTGGCACGAAGTTCTTTGATAGCTCCTAAGATAAATTTAGCAGCAAATACCTGAGGCAGGACTTCTGACATCTGAATGAGGGTACTCTGCTTTTGCATGCACAAATTTCAGAAGATTGAATATTGGATGAAGGAACATACCCACAGTGCCATCCCACAGTCCAGGTACAGACTGGAAACGTTGTGGAGAGAAGACACAAAGCTTCACAGCAGCCAAACTGAAAAGTCAACACCAATTATGAATCAGTTTCATCACTGGTAGAGTTAGCAACAACAACAACAAAATATCTTAAGAGTGAGACTTAAATATGTTACTATTGCCACAGTACCAAAGTTGCAGACGCATATACCCAGGAATTAAAAATAAAGATAGAAAAAAAAAAAAAAGGTCAGCCGCTATAGCAACTAAGAAAACTCACTGTAAGTGCTCTTGTAGTGGATATTGTCAATGCATGGGAAATTGCTGCAACAACCCTTGAAAGATTGTTTTCCATAGTGACATCTGTTGGACTTTGCAGCATATTGTAGCCTCTATATGTTCTGAAATTAAAATATTTATAGCACTAAAACATGTACTTGAAAAGCTAAAACATACCACAATAAAATGATTATGGCCTAAGTTACTATAGACAGCTTGTTGAAATGCAATGAGAAGGTATCAGATGAGTCTACCATTTAATTATATTTTCATATTTTTGTTTCTGCACTAGCAAAAGAAAAACAGTTCATTAATCAAATTTCTTTGTTAGCAAACAGAAACTCAACTTTTAACTAGGCTCTCCAGAAGTTGCCCTCCTCAGTATAGTATTGGTCTTTGCTTTTGATCATACTCTCTAATGTTTTTGCATGTTCACAAACTTTAGTTATTTCTCTACAGCAGTAATCTATTTTGTGCATCTCCACAAAGCTTTGTTTCCAAAATACAGTACATAAACCTCAAGTCAAGTCCTCAAGGTCATGTATGGAACATGTACACAGTCAAAAACTTGTATCTGATAGATACGGGGGCAAAGAGTCTCCATATATACACACAACTCAGACTGTCTTTAAGACGGAGAATTAAACAGGAAAGTTTAGGAAAGTACCGTTGGCAGCAAAAACACAGCAACAAGACCACACTGCCAAAACCAGAATTTCATTTTGAATTATATACAGTCTTCTGCAACCACAGTCACTAAATCAGATGTGTTATTTAATGGACATACAGGGTGACCTTCTTGAAGAGAAGTTTATCACAGAACAATGACTCCACACAATTAGTGAGTGAGCACGTAACTCGCACATCAGTTTATCCATTAAACCAGAGTCCATTTCCATGGAGCCTAAAACTACCACATATGCTACTACCACTTGGAAAGAGAATGCATAAGCACATAAATTTGCAGGATTGAAGTACAATTTTAGGCATCATGAATTGAAACGTCTCTACGTTCCTTTACAGCAAGACAAGTCACATAACATACCTGGTGATAGTGCTCACTGCAAAGTGAGACGGAGGCTGTGTTTCATGCATTAGTAGCTTCAGGTAAACACTGCTTTGATCTCTTGCTACTGCCACCACTGGATCAGCCTGTCCTTGATCACAGTTATAAAACAGCTTTGGAACAAGCCTTAACGACAATTGTCAAAAGGAAAACATATTCAGAACTGTAATCACAGTTCAGAAAGCTGCACATACCAACTGTATACATCAAATTGGAAATAAAAGTCCTTACTAAAACTCATATTGTGTTAAACATTACGATGAATTCATCTTTACACAATTGGTCTCTACTGTGATCAAGCAGTTAAACCTCCTATGCATACATGGTAGTTGAAAAAAATCTGTTTTAGATCTTTTTAGATCTCTATATATACACACATTATAACTGCTTCTCTAGGGTATTTCTCTCAGTATTCCCCTTTCTCCTCAAATATTTTCTCTACAGTTATCTGTATCAACTGAAAAACAATTCTACCTCCAGAAAAGTATATTTTTCCATCATTTGATTTTCTATGCTGGAAAATTTAAACACAATAAAATCAGGTTGTCAACATTTTTGACTTAGACAATAATAAATACTAATAAAAACACAGTACACATTTATTTTTAAGTTTGTTGACATTGCTTCCAATGAATGCCCATATTGGGCACTCAAGGGGGTTCTAGAAGCTAGCTACAGCTTTCTTGGGCAAGTAAGTCTTTTCTGACTTTAACACTGATGCTATCACTGAATCAGCATGAATACGTGGAAAACTGAGTAGTTAGAAGTTGGAGTTAAACAAAAAAACGCAATTTCAAAATCAAGTCCCTACATAAAAACAATTAGTACTAACTATGATGCTACAGTTGATGATTTCTCCACTGAGCTCTTTCTGCAATATGGAATGCTCTTCAGTAGCACAATTTTTAAAGTTTCACACTCAATTATTTGTTATCAGGAATGGACAGCAATTAATAATCTGAAGAACTAGGAAAGAGACTCCTCTGACAAAAATATATTCCAGGAA
The DNA here is from genome assembly GCF_009819795.1 of Aythya fuligula. NCBI lineage: Eukaryota > Metazoa > Chordata > Aves > Anseriformes > Anatidae > Aythya > Aythya fuligula. Next base: position 67,446,007 of record NC_045562.1, read on the forward strand.
TTCAATATAAGATGCTCCTAACTTCTTTAAACATAAAACTTAAGTTCTTGAATACAAATAAACCAACTACCAACTAATTTTTTTTACTGTTCGGTGCCTTTATATGGACAGAAATTTTAACTGTAGTAGCTTACAGCTAGCAGCTGCTTTTTTTTTTTTTTTAAAGCAAAATCAACCACCTTACTACAGTCAATGAGCATGAAAGTATATACTATTTATAAACACCTAGAAACAATGTTTACAAGTTAGGACAACCCAGTAGAACATTTTAAGTCTGCAAGAATACTACACAAATCATTCCATCATGAAGACGACTAACTAGAAATTTAAACTGAGAGTGACCCTCTGAAAGGAATACTTAAATTTTAATTGTGCAAAGCATGATTATCTGTTCATTCAGAATGATGCATGCTCTAGATACCATAAAGCTGCATTAGTCTCCCTTCTTTAAATAAAAATACAAAAACAACACTATGAGGTTATTTTAGTTATTACGTACACAATAAGCATGAAAATAACATTCTAAACTTTTTTTTTTTTTTAAGATACATACATACACACCTCATTAGTGAAGATGCAGCCACATGTCGCACTCTTGGATCTTCATCACCAAGCAGAGAGATTACAACATTATTGAGCACTCTCTCTTGCAGTTTTAGTAGCTAGAAAATAAATCAGTAAAGTTCACTGAACATTTTCATTGTTGGACCAGATTGCTACAAGACTGCTAAACAAGTGAGATTTCTTCTGCCATAAAATTCTGTAAAATCATTTTTACCCCAAACTGTTAAAAATACTATTTAGACACAGAAATGCTAAAAAGTTTTAAGAATAAAAAAGTCAAACAAGACAAAACAGAGAACACTAAGATATTTATATCTTAGTAGTAAAGCATCTTTCCAATTGTAAGAAGTGTCAGACAATGAACCTCATTTATACAAAGCATACCTAAATCATCTATCAATGTTTAAAATTAAATTCTGTCAACACTATTTGGCAAAATCACCTTGGTACCTTAATCCAGAAACACAATATAATGACTGTTTACTTACACCAGTATAATGATGAACACCTCTGTGCAAGCTGTCAGTTTTTCCTTCCAAGAAGTTGACTAGCCTATGATAAAAAAGAGTTTAGGATACAGTAGGTAACATTCTAAGTTATTTCTGCCTTCAGTGTTCTGAGTGCTATTTTTGTTTATATTGTAAGAACACCACTGCAGGGAAAATGTGAGAAGTAGACACCTTTGGCTGTCTTTAGGAAAGGCAAGTTATTTGCTAAACCACTATCTGGCTTGCACAGCAGAAAAATTACTTTAATTAAAATACATTTACACATTGAAATTTTTTTTTTCCATGACAGTGAAATCAGACTGTTTTGAAAAGATTGTAATAAACATCACCATTCAGATAGAGCCCAATTTTATGGCTACGGATATAAAGTTTTTGCATAAGCAACTTTTCTTTTTCAGGCTCAGAAGAGCCTGTAGAGAAGGAGGGAATGCAAGTAAAGTCTTGTTATTTCAGTATAACAAAACATGATAAACTTTAAGAGAGCTCACAATACTGGAGAACATGTCAGGAACTTTTTCATTTAAAAAAAAAGACACACAAACAACTGGACATGAAATCTAAATTAATTCCCATATTCTATGTACTCTCTTTTATCACAGATTTACGGGAAACCTGGTAAACAGACCATCAAACTAAAAATTTTTTATACAGTATTATTAGGCTCTAACTTCACAAAGAAATTCACATATTCCTTAAACAAATGATTGGTCTAAACTAGTTTTATGAAACTGGTTAGTTTTTCAGAAGAGAAACCTCTCCCCATTATGATTCCAGTATCCTGGACACAACTGCTTTGCATCACAGCTACAACACTCGTGGAAAAATATAAACACTTACCGAAAATCTACCTCCGCAAGTGTTTCCAGAAGTTCCGTCCTTACTAGCCAATATGAGCTATTCTTCAGCGTAAGGAGGTCAACAATTAATTGTAAACCTAGTTCACTGTAACTGCTACTACACAAGCTCATGATGCAATGCTAGAAAGAATAAATAACTTCCAGTTATATTACAGAAGAGGTTTTCTAAATCTAAGTATGTTTGACTATAACCATCTGTTTTATTTAAAATACTAACAAATAGTTACTGCTCAAGAGAAAGTACTACACTTTTCAAGGCCAGAACACCAACCCCATGTGAACGGCTAAAACCTTCTCCTGAATTTAAACTCTGGAGAGGAATCCAAATTTCAGAGATCAGAGGACAACTGCCCCCCCCCCTCCAAAAAAAAGTGAGGGGGCATAATGAGCACAAGCACTATATTTTTATCTGTTCAAAAACTGTATCACATAACTTCCACAGAATATTTTTAAATACTTGGCTCCAATTTCTGGATTTTGAACAAGCCATACTTCATTTTAATGACTTTCAACAACATGCAGAATGTGCGATTTTTGGAAAACACTGCAGAACCTTAAAGCTTTAAAGTCTTATTTTACTACATGAAAACACGCTTTCCTGTTTGCAGATTAGCAACCCAAAATGTTTCTGAATATTTCTGCTGAAGGCATGAATTCAGGCAACTTTATCTATTTAGAGGGGAAAAAAAAAAGTCAAAATTGACAAACATATGTTATATGAACAGGGAAATACCTAGTGAAGTCTTCTTTAAAAAAAAATTAAATCTTAAGTGAAACCATTATACATAGCTAATAAGATAATGGAACAGAAGTTGAAAGAAATAGCATCGTTTCACTAGCTGGATTTCCCTCCCCCAGCTGCATCACAGACCCCTCCTATCATCACATGAAACCATAATTTAATCCATCAAATATTTGCATTTTACACTTTGCCTCACTGACCCATAAGCTGTAATACAATCAGCCACTCTGTGCCTGGCCCTGATATATTCATTTCCTTGGAGATTCATTTTGTCCTCTCTCCTACTTTTTTTTTTTTTTTTTTTTTTTTTTTTTGGGGGGGGGGGGGAGGGGGTTGGAAAATTGATCAAGGAAAAAATCCTTCCTGTTGAGAAGGACAACTTCCCCAGAGTGTTTTTTTTTTTTTTTAATTACAGAAATAACATCACATACTCGAAGTTCCACTCACAAATTCAGCTATCTGTTACAGTTACATGGTGAATTTTTCACCCAATTTACAACACTTACTTTTCTGAGATTTATATGTTTATTTATTTACCTCAGAAAATAATCATTTCACTTGTCATTTGTCACATTTCTTTTCTGATTTCTAAATACAGGCTATAACCAGGTGCTAAACGGTCAAACTTCCCTGTTTAGCTTAGATATTCTTCATACTTAGTTCACTCATCCTATCGTTGGTTAATAGAACATTATAGCTCATACCTGTGCATTTATCACAACTGAGAATAGCTTCATATTATACCGCTACATGATCTAACCAACATAATTATTTTCCATTTATTTGTTCAACATTTCTGTGCCTGAATCTATATACTTCACAATAAACTTTCTTGAGGAAGAAGTCTTTTTTGTTCCATATTTATAAACCTGAGCATAGTGGATCCTAGACAATGAGTAATGCCCCTGTGATCTCTCGTAGTGCAAGTAAATTATTACTTCTGCTTACCCTCACAGCTGTACAAGCCAGTTTGCATGTTACAGAGGACTCATCTTTCAGCGTTTTCTGTAACAGAGGTATGCAGTCTACCAAGGAAAAGAGATTTCCTAACAAAAAAGGAATTTAAAATAATGAAACAGAGAGTTTTGGACACGCATTAAAAAAAAGAGACTCTTAAAAAACTTAATTACCTGTTGAGCTTCTGATGTTTATTAGCCATTTTTCCACATCAAAGCGGGATTTCAGTAAAATAGAGTTGATGATTGTTCCACAGAGAATAGCAGTAGCTCCTCTAATCTGGGGATCTCCATGGTCAATGTAGTTCAGAATATCTGATACATACTGCTCCTCTAAGAAAACAAGTTGCAACTACTTTATTTTAAAGATACTACTCTTAGACTTAACTGATCCCTAAAAATGTTTCAGTGAAGGTATTGATCACACAAATCACAAGCAGCATATTCACACTAAGCTTTTCTTTGTTCTACCTTACAGAGATATCTTCCATGTAATACACACAATCACACCATTCACACCAAGATTTGCATATAAAACCACTAACATTTTATTGTGATTGTACCCAAAATGCTCTGGTGAATCTAAAAAGAGATTTTTGTCAACACTCCATCCTTTGCTTCTATCAGCATCAAACCAGCTGAATTCTCCAGGTCTCTATTGATTATACTGTATTATTCATAAAATTACATTGTATTATTCATACAAATGAACCAAATGCCTTAGAAACCAGCTAAAAAATGGCCTGAAATAAATTAGAAGAAACTACAAGGGAAACAATCAACTTATATATAGCAATTGTGCTGAAGAAAATACTTCCATAAAGATGTAAGTTCTTCCACTAAAGTTTAAGTCTTATTAGCAAAAATAAACAAAATCACCATACACACTATGTTCAATAACATTATTTCCACTGGCTCTGTAACTGACATCACTAGCACAGATAGTGTATCAATATAAATTGGTGCAATATTTGTTTGCAAATATTAAACTGGATTTAAAGAGTTTTCAGTGTAAATGCTGCTTTACTTACTTGGAAGCCCAAAGACATTAGAAACGAAGATTTGAACTACAACATACCATACTCTTCTCCCATTGCTTCAAGGGGTGTTTTATACAGTTTGCTGAAGAAAGCCTCAGGGTGAAGGGCAATGGCTGCTCCAACACAACTGACTGCCAGGGCTTTTACACTGACTCTCACATCTCTATCTGGAACTAAAGCTGGGAAAAGGAAAATAAAAGTATTAAAAAGCTCCCTAAAGTATTAAAAGCTTTCTGGAAAAAAAAATACAGCCTCACAAAAGGGTTCAAATGCACAACAGCCCTAGAGGTTTATCTCACAAGAGTTTACAAATGGTAAGTGCAATTGAGCATCTGACAAGATGACAGTAATATGTCATATGCCAAATGGTTCAAAACTGGATTCATCACAAAAATTGCATACATTTAACTGTTTCTCAGTTTCTCTGTACTCTGCTGTGCTCATCTAAAAAAGGACTGTTAAAAAAAAAAAAAGCAACCAGAATTCTTTAATAATGTGATCTTAGAAAATCAGAGTAAGTTAATGATGTTTACAACTTTTTAGCTTTGAACCAATGAGTGTTAGAGACAAACTTACCTCCTTTCTCTCCAGTAAGTAGAAAAGAGGCTGACAGAAGTCTAACACAGTGCACTAGAGGAGCAGAATTTCCATCTGTATAGTGGCCTATGTCTCCTTTTATCCTGGAGGGCTATTGAAGGCAAATCATAAGTCTTATATAAATAAAACTTAATCTTCAATTTAAACAAAATATTAAGCATAACAAGTTTTAGAAATACTGCACATTCCCAAAATTTCAGAGGTTCAATATGAAGCATGTTTAATACATATTCCAAAAGAAGGTCTTAAAATATTTTCTTAAAACATTTTTTGGAAAGTTTTTGGAAAGTCTCCAGCATCAGATTTCAATCTGGTTTAATTTTAATCAGAGAAGCAACAATCATTCTGTATACTTTCTGAACTACCCAGACATGCTGTTTACATCAGGAGGAGTCTGAAACGTTTTTTTTGTTACCAACCAATGATCTTTGGAAACTTTACATGAAAAGCAATTCTTGTTTTCAAAGAAGGCTGACAACATTCTGCACTTTTAGCCCAAATTAATCTGATTTCTGTCTCCAATAAACCCAATGTCTCTTGACCCAGCACAGAATAAGGTCCAATACTGAAGTGAAATACAAGAGGAAATGATTACCCATCAGAGAAGCCCCTCTGCAGAAAGAGAGGCTCAAAGAGTAAGAAAGACATACATAACTCCTGAGGAGATGAAAGTTACCTACACAGGTAGCAACCAGTGCAAAGATATTTCAGGTAGGAGTGTACACTGTTAACACACAGACAAAACGGTTTTGTGTTCTCAGCAGTTTAAAAGTGTTATCTGTTTTCATTTTGCTGGCAATTGCATTCAGTATAAAAGTTTGTGTATTTACCTTATGTTAAATGAAATTCAAGTTACAGCTCAGGTTTACTAGTCAACATTAGCTATCCTGACCTACAACCAAGTACACTATGTATATATGCTACCCATGCTTATCACCGATTTACACATCCACAAATTATTTTTAAAAAAACAAAACGTAGTTGTTTCAAACTTTGAACCATACCACCGTGACCGCTTCTCACCTTATTCTCATGGTCACCAGGATCTGCTGCATCCTCTTTTGATGTGAATCTATCAACACTGCCATCAGAAGGCTGCCTACTATGGCTCGTGGTTTTCAACAGGTGAGGCTGCTGAAGAGCTTTAGAAGAAGGCAATTCATTACACATCATTTTAGATGCAAATTAAAAACACTTTGAACTTAATTATAAACATGAAAAATAAATTAGCAGTGATCAAAACAAGTTATTCATTAGAAGTGTTAAAATATATTTATTTTACATTTCAACCTAATTATTTATTTTTCACTTCCATTTAAGTCTTCAGTCTCTTACAATAACAGATTCACCTGTAACGTCTGCCCTAAAGGTGTAACCAGTTCTGTATTTTTTCTCCTCCTTTATTTATCAACATACCAATAGAAGAATTTCTGAAAGACTCCGATGAATCATCCTGGAGAATATTTGCAGATTCATCTTCCTCATCTTGCAGCTGCCCAATTTGCATTCCAGAATATTGTCCTTCAGCACCCTCCAAAACCTACAGAGTACAAAGACACTACTTAAAATAACTTAACACACAGTAATAACACTCAAACATGCAGTGTTAGTAATCTAGAAATACTTTGAAAGCAAATGTGAGCCTGACAGATTAGTGTACAGCTGCGTGCAGGCCCCAAAGCAGCTTCCCTCCCTCCTCCAGCATTTGAGCCGCAACAGGACATGGTTAGATCTGAGAGTCTCCCAGGTAAGCCATGAACTTGGATGTGAGCACTGAGAAAGCTGAGCATGTAGTGCAATACCTCCTCTACAACTCCCCACACTCCCTTATTCCAAAGAAAATTATCTCACTAGTTACAAATCAAAACTGATACCTTTATTGTCACAAATCAAACTTGTTCCTTGCTGTCACACTCTCCCATAACCTCACTCATTGTGAATAGACACAAAAAAAACAGAACACATGTAGAATTTTTAAAAATGACAGGTGAGGTTGAACTCATTTTAATCCCTTCATCCTAAATCAGTGCTAAAATGGACACACATGGAAAGGATTTTAACCAATACAGCATACAGACAGTAGATACTTGTGGAAAATAACCATAAAAGACTAAAAATTGGTAACCATAAACTTTAGTTTTTTTACTGTCTTTTTTTTTTTTTTTAATCAGGAAATACAAGATACAAGTCAGGGAATAACCGAAGAAGCGCCTTGAAATCTTTCATTAAAAAGCCTGCATGTGGATAAAGGGGATGCCACTTAGCCTGTCAGTTGGGGAAAAAAGTAATTTTATTTGTAATTACAGTTAATAAATATTATGAAACTTGACACATGCAACAGTCTGACAAGAATCTGCAATATGCACAACTTGTTAATCTCTGTAACTTGCCTTTAAATGTCTGCACACTTTGACCTCTGCACTGCCTACATTTTGTTCAGAGACAATGCAATTACCATCACTCCTTTAGTTCCTCTATTTCATATTTGTAGGAGTATTTGCTTGTCATAACTGTAAGTTTACTATCTTCTGTAGGTGTAAAAGACTATTACTCTTTCAAACTATCAACTTCAGTCAGAAGTTCAACAATATTTGGAAAAAAATGAAATATTTTTTCCTCTTGTGCATTTTTCTCTGGCTTCCAGAATTATTTTTTCCCTTTATTATTTTTTTTTAAATTACTGCCTCAGGATATACTTGCCTAAAAGAAATCTCATAGCTGTACTGTATGCATACTTCAAATGTTTATTTGGTATCTGTTTCTTTAGTAAATCATGCAATATTTGCTGAGCATAGGAAAAATTGGAAGATGGAATAAAAAGAATAAAAATGAGTTGTGCTGCCAAGTAAAAAAGCACAGGCAGAAGAAAATGTGAAGTGTTAGGTTTCAAAAGTACTCCTTTAGCATTCCAAGTATGACTGTTCACCCTTTAACACTTCCGTTAGTTCTTCTGCACCCAAACAATTAGTAATGGATCTATACAAACTGAAGGATACGTTATTCAGAGGATATACTTATATCAAGCCTCTGATATTGGCATTTTTCCAGTAAGCGACAAACTGTTGATGCTTGTCTTCGCATGACCTACCCACTGAACAGAATGATTAGAGCCTTGTAGTTTTTAATTACTGCTCAAGTGAAAGTGTTAAAAGGAGGTCAAGCTCTCCAATGGGGGTGTGAGCTGCTAACCTTTCCATTGTTACTAGCTGAGGATGGAAAAGTAGAAGACGAATAAGGAGAGGAATCCAAGTCTGGGCCCTCCATGGAAGAACTCTGAGATATGTCAGGCCCCTCAGTTGAAGTGGATCCCCCCTCTGCCCGCTGCACACTTACAATTTCAGAACTGTCCGAAGGGGTTACAGCTGAGTCTGGACCTTCTGTAGTAGTCTGAGAGCTATCACTAATTGGTGAGGAAGCCTGTGTACCGTCATTCAAGTCCATAGTGGGATCTGACTGGACAGCACTGATCTGACTGGAGCTTCGACTAAGCACATCATCATCTTCCCCTTCTGTAGCTGTGCTTGTCAGATCACAGCTCGTCAGGTCTACAGAGTCTGACTGCAACGTATGTTGAGAACGTGGCTGCTCGGTAATGATATCGTGTCCGGTAGGATCAGCAGCTGAACTCCCTGCTGACCCAGCTGTTGATACACCCGATGAAGAAGCTAGTTCACTGGTAATCTCGCCCTTCACAGAAGCTGCAAAAAGACATTTATAGGTCAACCAAACGCTTAAATTTGTGTTTCACTCTTTACACGAGCATCTTTAAAATACTATGCTCTAAATTAAATTAGGCTAAGGAAAATTCATGACTAAACAGCTAAACCACAGTAAAGAAACAATCACCTGTCAGATCTCTTAAAATACTTCCTCACCTCTATGCCATCCATCTATGCCAGTGACAGCCTGATCCTTTTTAAAAAAATAGGCAGTCAACTTCGTTACTTAAATTTTACACCCAAGAGCATTTAAGGTTTCAGTTTTTCCTATCACATCCTTTGAGTGTCCATCTACTTCGTTGTCACCATAACACACGCTTCTGTATTTTATGTACTGTCAGAAAAATAAAGGTTTTGTAATGTAAAGTAACATATGTTTGCACTGCTAAAAGGAAAGGCAAGTACCTGCAAATGATGCAGCACTGACATCTGATCGGGTTTCAGAATCATCTTCCAAACCTTCTTCTTCACCGAGAAGTATTTTACCTGGTAAGTGTGATGTAAGAAAAGCCTTACAGTTTACCAAAGTTAAAGCCGATTTGAAATGCTCAACAGTTGAAGTTATTAAAAATAAATAAATTTTGCATTTAGAAGTTTATACAAACAACTTTTCAAAGCTATAGCAGGCAACAGATGGAAGAAGAAATGAAGAAACATCCAGACCCTCACTATCTGGTCAGGAAAGAAACAGTAATGAAGACACACAGTTAAGCAAGTTTATTGAATGGTTGTACCATTCTAGTTTATTTTTGTGTACTGTGACCAAAATCCCAGTAATTTCTTCAAGTATGTCCCATTACTAAGGCATCCACATGTCTACCCCCAACTCAGAGGGACATTAAGCACCACAAATAATAAAATAACTTCTCTATCCTTAAGGCTGTGAAAGTCATTAAGTAAAGGCTACTCTTATTTTGGGGCTTGGAACTCCAATGGTACAAGGAAGGAAAATGCTTCAGGGCTACTAAGGCAAAACTTTTTGGGGAGGCTTTTGCCACAGGAAGAAAGAATCATTTATAACCTAACACAGTCATCTTAAAAGAGTTCACTTACTCACAGTTTAATGTCTATTTAAAATAGAGGCAGTGGAGAAAGATACCTGCAGATACTCACTGCCTGGGAGCAGAACAAGGATACAACTGTACTGAGAAGGAGAGGAAATAATTAAGGCCATTGGCTTATGAATCTCATAAGCCAATTGCTCAGACAGAGGGATTCATGACAGCAAACCTCTTTTGCACTTTAGAATAAACCTCATTGGTAGTCCAAGATTTACTACGTAAGATACCAGTGTTCTGACAACTTGACATGAATTCTTTTATATGTCATTTAAGTTACCAGTAGAAGAAAAGCATTAGACTTTTGTATTCATTTCCCTATCATAACTGCTTCGTATATATGCAGAAAAAAAAACATTGTAAAACTGTCTCCTTCATAAAAGTATGTTTTATGCTATTCAAGACTGTAAGTAAGGCAGAAAGGTAACCACAACATTTCAGTGTATATTCTATATAAAATAACAGCAGCTCACTGAGAGCTACACATCCTCACAGGAGTGAGTAAATCTGTGCTAAGAATTCCCAAGCAAAAGCATGAAAAAATGGCTTATTTTTCTCGATTCTTTTCCACGTTTATGTCCATTTCACTGAAAGAAACTGGGGTATTCTACTTTCCACAGCTGATCACCTTTAAAAGTGAAAGAAGAAGAAGGACACTGGAAAACACTTACAAGGCATATTAGGCTTTGCGTGTCTACGTAAGCCTATAAAACAAGCCACAGAATGGCGCTTCTCTATTTTGAGGAACAAAAGTCAGTTAAGATGCAGAACATATTCCTTCATTTAGAAACGAGTTTTCAGCCTTGTTCACGAATAATTTTCTGAAGCTGAAACAAAGTAGCATAGGCCAGCTGCTCCAAACTAAAGTTGGTCTGAAGCAGAATGATTGAAGAGACATAGAAAATCCAAGTTCTAACATAAGGCTAATAGCGGAAGAATGTTACAGCTTGAGAAGTTTCACCTATGGCTAACCACAGAAGCACACTACTCTATGCCAAGACACTGCAAAACTACATTGAGCAGGAATTGGGAATAAGCTTAATTTTCCCTCCTTTCTTCAGTGGTGAGCAATAGGAAATGAACAATTCAGAATTTGAGATTAAACCTGCATGAAATTCAAAATCACGAACAAGTTTCCACAAATTCATTTATACCATTTTCAGACCACAAAATAATCTTTGTATCATGATCTTGAAAGATGAAAACTGATGGCTCCATACATGCTTTCCCATAAAGTGAGGGAAGGTTAGTGTTTATCAAGTACTTCAATTGAATTTATACTATTATTAAATCTTCACTAAAGACCATTAACAATTTTAATTATCAAAGTGATAATTCTACCATTTTTCATGTAGAATTGATAAGCATTGTTGTTCTGATTTCTTGCAGTCTCTCACATTCGGATGTTGCAGCAATACCTACTTCCAGAGCACCTTCTTATTCACTCTCTTGCTTTTAAACTAGTGCTTATTGATGCAGAGATTATTTCTTATTTTATTCAGCTCTACCCACTAGTTCACATTTAGGCATATTGTTACAGTATTGAAGCATAATGAGATTCTTTGCACACAAAGATGGAAGGACATAGTTGGGAAAAAAAAGTAAGCTAGGAGCTACAGCAGTCCTCTGAGTCTGAATAACCCTATTGAGTCTTAAGCTATCTTTCCCTGAGGTTTTCCTTTTTACAGTATTGCACATCTCTCTGCCTACTATGCTTGCACTGACTGCACTACTTTCACACGCTGTTCTACCGCAGTACTAACATCTTCCTCAGCTAAAACAGATGACAAATCTGTTGCCAGCTGTATCTAGAATGATTCCTTTGTGAAATAACTTAAGTATATAACTAGATACAAAGTAATTTCATGTACAAACTGGGAAATAATACTTCAGAGTAAATTTTATTATTTTTTTAAATCCTGCCAAACGAGTTACTTACTAAAGAAATTAAATATACACAGTAAGACACAGAATTAATAATGCTAATCGTCAAAGACAAGGCATAAAAAAATAAGCAAAAAGCATCACATCAAAGCATGCAAACAAACACACATTAGCAAAAGAGGAAGAAAACGGGACTCTCAAAAACAGGAAGGTTAACTATTTAGTGAGTTACGTTAAAAGTTAAATATTACTGTCAAAAGAAGGAATGCCCTGTTCAGACAGTATTTTTAAATAAGCTCTTTAAAACTGAAAATTGCCTCAATACTCATCAGCATAATTTTGCTGTGTTACAGCAAAAATAAGACCAATACTGCTTCAAATAATTTTAGAACGTTTTGGTTGCAATATCAGAAATCTCATCAGAATTCTTTTTACAGTGATTTACAGTGATGAAGCTCAGCTGGTAACAGGAAGGAATTTATGAACAAAGACCAGAGTTCAGCAAGACAATGAAGGGAGGGAGGGAGGGGAATCTGAGGAGAACACAATTAAAAGATTGATTTTGGAAATAATCACCTTTATGCTTTCTTGCAAGAACAGGGCTGCATGAAGACCCCCCTCCAGCTGCAAATCACAGAAAGTAACATATCAGGGCAAAGACAGAGCTGCTGAAATCACGAAGGAATTCTAAAAGCCTCAAATGGGAAGGAAAAAAAAAAGGCCAGGCCAGGAAGAAATAACAAACTTGATGCTTTTGAAGCTCAAGTTTTTTGGGGGTCATTCGCCACCAAGTAACTTTAATTTTCTGTGCAAGTTGTGTGAAGTTTACTTTTAAAAAAAGCGTTCCAAATTTCACTGGTATGATTGTTCCTGGCTAACGAATTACTTCTAAGAGCAGCAATACTAGAATGATCCATTAGTTCAATGCAGAAGTCGTTACAGAAAATCCAATCAGAGACTGATTCTTTTGAAACAGGTAAGTAGCAGTTAAGAGACAATTTTAAGAACATGCACTTCACAAACAGGAACACTAATAGCTGATTTTAAGTTACAGATAAAGTTAAGACATGCTTTAATTTCATGCTGGTTTTGACATTTAGCAAGGAGCTCTTAGTTAACATAAATTCTGATTAGATCAGCTTTCTATGAATCACAACTGTCAGATGCTTGGTGAGAACATTCATTTTGTGAAAAGTATCAGTCACCATGGTTAACTTGCTCTGTGTAAACAAAAAATCATCAACACAAAACAAAATACTCTGGAGTTCCACAATACTGAATGAATGTACACCCACTTAAAGGAAAATAAAGTGGGAGAGGATCTGTGACTGTACAAGGAAAAATACCATGTATACCTTTACACTATTTATTTTATCCTTTGTACTTTTGAGTAGCATTAAGAAATAGAGCCTGCAATCATTTCCTTTTACACGAATTACCAAAAACATAGCTTACCTATGAGCTCCACTATGCTCCCACTCCGGTTCCTGATGGTGGATTCATCTTTGGATACACTGACCTGTGCAATGCCACCTGTAGTGGTCAGGGCATGGAGAAGTTCAGGTGGTGGTGTTCTGAAAAGCTGCTGTAATAATTCTAAAGCTCCAGTCACAACGTTGTGGTCCTGATGCTGAGTATAATGCAGAGTCAATTCATAAACCTAAAAAACAAAGTAATAGAGTAAGTATGTGAAGATGCAACATACTACCTTCATTCTCATATACCACATTAAATTTCAGTGGTGCATTCAAAGTGACTGAGATATGCTGTATCTAATCATCATCATCCTCCTTTACTAAAAGGAAAAGCTCATCTCAATGAAGCCATTTAACTGCCTTCTTGGTAGTAGTCTCTTATCATGTTTGATTATTATAGGAGGAGGAATCACATCCAAGAATGCAGTTATTTTTATGAATTCCTTTAGGAACACCTAGCAAGCATTTTTCGAGGATTTCATGTTATTAAAATTATTTATCAGGAATTCCAACCACTAGACACCAAACTAGTGTTGCATCACACTGTTTGAAAGGTTCCCTCCCCCATAGTCCAAATAGTACTCTTTAGGTTGGGATTATTATTTGCGTTTTACCTGTACAAGCTGATCTGGTGAAGGTGAAATCTCTGCTTCTTTCCTTGTTACACCAAAACTGCCTTTCAGGCTGGTATCCTTCACTTGTTGTTGCAATAAAGGTATGAGATACCTTAGTGTAAGTAAAACACCCAAAATTAAAAGAGTAGGATGATCATCATCTACAGGAACCAACAAGCCTGGGGGTAGAGCAGAACAAGCCAAACCGCTTACTAACAATGGTAAATATCAACACGAATGTACAAACACATCAACTACACAAATTGTGTAGTCAGTGTAATAGTTTCTGTTAAAAAACAAAACAAGAAAACACCACCTAGCAGCAACTAAAGAATGTTTTTAAGTGTAGAAACACTTGAATATACGTATTATTTAACACTCCTGACAATGATTTAGGCCATGTGGGTGGATGATCGGAGGACAATGGCTCCCTTCCCCTATTTCCTACCTCTTCTGTTCAATAACAGCACAACTGTGTTTTATTTTTTAAATAATCCCTGAGGCTCGTACTGAGTAACTTCCTCCCTCCACTTGGCTATTCAGTTCAGGCCCAACATAACTCCCCCCTCCAGAACACATGCTACTGTCCTGATGAATAACATTTATACTTTTGCTGCCTCCTTCAACTGGAAATCTTGCTCTATATATTTACCCACTAATCAAAGAAGCAAATTCAAAATACATGAAGAATTAATATAAGTTAAGTTCCTATTAATACTACTGTCTAAATTCAGTACCATTGCTAGGACATTGTAAAACAGCACCTTTGAGGCAGGAAAGAACAACGTGCACACAGAGAAAGAAGGACTGAGAAGTAATACACCATTTTCAAGTCAGAATGAGAAAAGTCACTACACGGCCATGGCATCTGCATTTTTCACCTCGTCTTTTAAGAAGCAAGGCTAACAGGATAATACTTCACACACCTGCCTGTCTTCCTTCCCTCTCCATTTGCATTATAGTCTACATATGAAAGAACCCTTGCACAGTACCACAACTGAGGCAAAAGCTTCCACTACAATTCAGGTGTTTCAACATCAGCTGCAGATCTCCCCCAAAGACTGCAAAAACTTCCCAGATAACGGAATATAGAAGAAATTACATCACATGAACTTTTGTGCTTTTAAATTTAAAAAAAAAAAAAAAACCACCTACTTCTAGTAGAATTAAGTACCTATAGCACTTAAGTTAGGCCTTCAAGAAAAGAATCAATGTGGTACCTGTTCTTTAAAAGGCTACATGATTATAACACTAAGAATAGCCATATCTTCCAGTTCAGACTCTCTGCACTAACAACCAGGCTGCTAAACAATACAAGTCTTCACAGATTCCAGAGCAAGGTCTTGCAGAAGAACACCTAGACCTCCTCATTTTCCAATAGGCTACTTACTTCCTTAGCTTTGGCTGTTTCTTTTCAACATAACTGAATTAGCATTTCCAAACGCACAAGATACAAATAACATGAGTATCTCTATTTCCTAACTACAAAAAATAAAGCAAGCACAAGCAGGGCAACTGATAGTCTAAGTATCCTTTCTTTGCCTCAAAAACCATTCACATATTTAGCATATTACGTGAGAAATTAAATTCACATTACTTACACCTGAAGCAAAATTATTTTCCCCCAGAATCTTACCTAAAAGTACATTCAATAACCAGGCATAAAAATACTGCATTCTTCGTGAATGTTGACAGATGCTTACTGCTGATCCTGCCGCAGTTCGACGGATAGTAGGGGAACTGGATTTAAGATTAGCTATGAAAGCCTTCAATAAAACCTAAAAACAAGATAATGTTATTTAATTCACTTCTCTCTCTTTTTCTTTCTCATTAAAAGAGAAGTCAAGCATCTTTTCCATCCATTCCAAGCATTACATCAAGCAAAGACAACTTTTGCCTTAATTCATACATGCAGCTAGAATACTGCTTTCTGCAACATGATTGATAGTAGTGGTAGTTTAACTGTGCTTTGAGATGTAACAAGGAGCACTACTAGGTTAAAGATACCTTAATCTCATTGTCGTTTGCAAAATTGCCAAATGCTGCCATGATTTTTGGTATTGCTGCAGCTAGTGTTTCTTGTACCGATTCTTCAGGTCTCTTACTTATTCGTGTTAAACAGGGCAAAAGGTTCACTAAGTATGGCCTAAGTACGACAAAGGAGAAACAATTCGAGGTAAGAACAACTGTAGCCACCAAAACCTTTTTTAATTCATACACAAATTCTTCGTTCAACTAAATCATACAAAATATTTCCATTAGCTACATGTAACATAGAAAAACAAGGTGAATACAGTTAGCAGACATTAAGAATTAAAAACAATACATGAAAAAACTCATCATTTTCACACGTCTTGCCCTTCTCACAGTTATGTACAACACAGAATTAAAATTCTGCTAAAAGAAAACTAGCTACTCAAATTAAGCTACTTCAGAGACAACGTGACAGGAATATAACTGGGGGGGAGGGAGGGTGAGAAGAATATTTAAAATTTGAGAACAGTAAAAAAATTTTTAGCATCTGTATTTTGGTAAATGTTCTTTGGAAAGCTCACTACTAGGATGAGTTTACCTGCATTTTTGAGGCCGAACTAGATGAGCAAGCTCAGCAAATCTCCAGAGTGCAGCACGTAGACTTCGGGAAGCACCATTCTAAATAGAGCATACAACTGTTACATTTCATAAAGCAAAACCATTCCCTAATAGAATGTCTACAATTGCTTACATCTTACACAATTTTACTTAGATAAAAAACATAAGGTATCTGGAAGTCTTAAAATTCTTCTAGCTAAAAGGAAGGAAAGTCAGATCCACAACTGCCTTTATTTTGCTAGCTGGTATTAGGAATTTTCCAAGTGACCCAAAATGAGTAAGAGAGAACATCAAGAAAGAGAAGGAAATGTCTGAGATCTCCACTCTGCTGAAATCAGCTTAAAATACCACAGAGACAGTCATCAACCAACAAAGAGACACTGATGATATGGGAGTCTAAAATCACTGGAACACTTGCAGAAATACAAATGCAGCATAAAATTGACAGCAGTGGAAATATGCAAGTAAATAACCTTCAGCTCCAGTGAACACCAAAAAAATTCCATGTAACAACCTACATCATTTCTTAATGGCTCACATTCTGAATTTAGTAACTATTATTCTGTATTGACATCTTCAATAAAGCACATGACTTGAGCCAGAGTGTATTTAGACCCAGTGTCTGAGGATATAGTAAAGCTCCTCAATATTGTTGGAATGTGGAAAACTATAGAAGTTGATAGGTGTCATCTTCTCTAATCTCCCTATTTGGATAAATTGCATACTTTACTTAGCTTGAACCTAACCAAAATACTTCTCAAGTCAAGCCTCCCTGAAAACTGAACTGAGGTGTTTAGAAAGTACTTTTTTAGTTTACTTAGCTAGTACATCAAAGGTTCATGGTGCCATTGTTAGCATAGCGTACACACAACTGAAAAAAACACAACTGCATCTGAATTACAAATTGGACATTTTCAGATTCAGAGCAATGTTAACAGATTTTGACATGGCAAAGTGATCTAACTGATGCAAGAACCAAATTCTGTAAGCTTTAACTTTGACCTTTAAAAAAAAAAAAACAAACACTATTTTCATGAATTCCACGTTCCAATATACTAAAACACTTATTAAATACTCTATTTCAGAAAGACAAAAGCAAGGTAAACTCACCTTTTTAATCTCTTTATACAATTCTAATTGTAACCTAGGGAGATTGGAATCCATCAAAACCTGCAATAAAACGTATCATGAATATATTGCATCAGACTGGAGGGACTTGAAAGAAACTAAGTTGCACTTAAAATAAAAAAAAAAAAGTGTAGAACTATTTAACTGCCCGTACATATGATGCATAGGAGGACAAAACTAATCAGAAGACAGGAAATGCCTTTATGTCTTCCACAATAACAAAACAGAAACATGGACAATTCCACAAACTGAGGTATTTGCAGTTGACACTAGCTACTTGTCCCACCTGCCTAAAAGAGGCCACGTGGCATCAGACCCCAGCTACAGTCAACTTAAAGTGCCTTCTGGCAATAGCCAATAATAAATACCCAGGAATAAACTATTAAAACAAAATAGTAGTACCCACAAGCAGCAAGAGCTATTCCCTGCTAGACACTGCCACTTTCAAGCAGCCTACTGTCAGGTATTTCTGCAGCTGAGGCTGTATTTGTAGCATTACCTACAGCAGCCCTTGAAAACCCCTTCTTTTATAAATTATTGTTTTCAGCATCCATTTGTTGCCATGAGGTGTTTTGGACACCAGCAGTATCATGTTCCAGGATCTAATCACACAGAGTGTGCCAGAGCATGCATTTTAGTTTGCTCTAAGCTTGTAGTACAATTAAGAATTAGAGAACACGAAATGAAAGTAAGCACTGAGGAGTACAAATTTTCTGTTCACCTCAACTCAATCATTCTACCTCCACCATGGCAGAAAGGGAAAAAAAGGAAATAGTTCCACTATGTAAAATCCTTTCCTACAGAGCATTCTGTATACATATGATCACCCCTTCTTTTCCATTTGTTTTTTATCTAGCACGTGGTAGAAATGTTCATGAATAGTGGCACAACTCCTTCAGCTGAAACGAGAACTTCATGCAATATGCAAGTATCTAGCTTATGAATTTATATAGTCATTTAATGTTTCATATTTCATTCAATAATTTCTGGTTTCTGAAATTTGCCTTCTTGACCATCAACCAGTAAGCTCACATCTTCACAGGATTATTCATGACGACTACAAAATCCTATGTGGCACGTGCTGATGTGGAAGCCACAACTGCTTATGCACAGTCAGCCCGTGATTCTTCCAGAGCACTATTTCCTTATTGTATGCCCAATAACTTTATGCCACAATTACACCAATCATCACAACAAAATACTACCTTCCCAGAAAAGTCTTGCTTGCATCTCTAAACTGTTATAAGCACCCCAACTATTAACTGCAAATGCCTAGACTATACCAGGTAAGGACTAATTTCACTTCTGTAAAAATTAAGCTTTCACAAAGGTCACAGCCTCTGTGCGTAATTGTCCTGGTTTCAGTTAGAACAGAGTTAATTTTCTTCCTAGTAGCTGGTGGAATGCTGTGTTTTGGCTTAGGATGAGAAGAGTGCTGATAACACCCCGATGTTTAATTGCTGCAGAGCAGTGCTTACACTAAGCCACGGACATCTCAGCTTCTTGCTCTGTCCTGCCAACGGGCAGGCTGGGGGTGCAGTAAGAGCTGGGAGGGGACAGACCCAGGACAGGTGACCCAAACTAGCCAAAGGGGTATTCCATACCATCTGACGTCATGCTAAACAATATATAGGGGTGGCTAGCTGGGGTGAGGGGGGCCGGACTGCTCCGGGTTAGGCTGGGCGTCGGTCAGCAGGTGGTGAGCAATTGCATTGTGCATCACTTGTTTGTACACGTTATTATTAGTAGTACTATTATCACCATTGTATTATTATTATTATTATTTTCCTGTCTTATTAAACTGTCTTTATCTCAACTCACGGGCTTCACTTTCCATCTCTCTCCCCCGTCCCAGAGAGGGAGGGGGGAGGGTGAGCGAACGGCTGCGTGGTGTTTAGCTGCCGGCCGGGTTAAACCACGACAGTGATCAACACACACACAAAAAAAGCACCAGCTACTATTCTGGTTTCAAGGGTTACTTGTCCTTATACTACACTCAGCTGGAGCAACTTTAATACTTTTGTTTGTTTACTTATATTTTTAGAAGGACAGAACCTAAAAATTCATCCTAGTCCAAAAAAAAAAAAAAATATAAGCAGAGTCAACTGCAAATTAACATAGCTAATAAATCCTAATTACTGCGACCAACTGTACTACAATCTGGAAGAGGAGTCCCACCAGTGTCGTTAGGTCAGGCAGCACTACAACAGCTTTGTAGTTCAACTTCAAAAATGAGATTACTTCAGTAACAACTAACTTGCAAGTGGTATTTGCATAGATAATTCCCAACTTAATTTTTTTTTTTTCTTTCATATAAAGATCTCACCAAAGCTGTTTAAATTTTAAGCCATTTATGCTCTCTGGGAGGTTCTGACAGGTGAGTGGAACGGTATTCAAAGACCACCTACAGAGGTTTAACTAAATTTGTCACTGCAGTTTAAAGCCTTGTCTATACAGAAATGTTAATGTTTTAATTGCACTAATGAATACCGAATCCAGACATGGTTTTACAAATAAGACTTGATATCTAGATTCTTATTTCAAAAGAGAAAATATAAAACATCTTTATAGCAACAGAAGTAGCCCTAAATTGCCTGAAGTACCAAAAAAGCTGAACGTTAACTAATTTGCAAGGTTAGGGGCCTGATGCCTCTGTTCTACTTATCACAAGCATCACTGCTCCTTGAACAACCCAAAAATAAAAGTGCATGTCTTTTTCCCCTCTACATTTATACACCAAACAGGTCTGCTTAAAGACTAAGCTGCTACCACAGAGCATAGATATGGAAACAAAATACAAACTGTGACCAGCTTCAGTAACAGTCTGACAAATACCTGTGGTCTGAATACCACAACTATCAACATTTAACAGCTGTGACCAAACTGCAAGCTTAGTGACTGATAGCAGACTGTCATTTGAAAATCACTTTTATCTTTACAAGAACACCATCTACCATACAAAGATTCAAAAAACCTGAAGTTTTTCAAGTTAACTTAAAATATGTCAGAAAACAGTAACAGTATTAAGTAGACAGGTGAACCTAAGAGATTAGCTTTACACCAAGCCTACAGAACAGTTTCACAGAAGTAAGCAAGCTTGCATTCTTAAGACAGTTTCAGAGCATCTAATCAAATTCTCTCCGTACTACTAATTCATACAGATACCAAACGAACAGAACGTAACTTCGAGAAATCCCTACAGAAATAGGGATTTGTCTGCTTGCTTCTATACAAACTCCCTTCACGCTAAAAAATATATATGTATTTTTTGCACATTCATAAAGTACTTAAAGTTTCATATCAATTAGATTAATTATGCAGCTACATTACATAATTCAACCATTACAGAAAACAGGAAAAAAAAGGAAAGGACAGATGAAGGTAAACCCATTATGGAAGCAGCAGCTTACATCAGTTATTCAAAAGGTTCATTTTGTGATTTGTTGAACTGAAATTTAGACCTTGCCTGACCTCCTATCAAAATCCGCCTGCTGTCTCCAGCAAGCCTTTCATTCTGGATCACAGTAAGGTAATAACAGCCTCCAGAACACTACATTTATCCTAATTATGCCTACAAACTTCTCTGCCAAGTCTCAGCAAATCACTACCAGAATTACAACACACCAATTGTCTGGAATGAAGAGACATTACATCTTATAGACAGCTTTTTCATAATATTCTTTACCTTTCCTACATGTTAAGTAACTTCTTTTTTACAGAATAAGAGTATTCCTCCAATACCACAAAATGTTAGAAAAGCCCATGTTCTTGTTTTGACTGTCTTAAACAGAACAAAGTTAATGAATGACCAAAGAAGAAAAAAAAAAAAAAAAAAAAAGAACAATGAACTACAGCAGACAGGTTAAAATACACTTATCTGATATAAATTTTACATCCCTCTGTGCAACTCACCTTAGAGGACATACAGAACTTCCTAAAGCTTACTTGACCTCTTGCATTACAAGAGATTATCAAGAAGAAAAAGCAATTAACAGAGTAAGTGTGAATTCATACAGGATGCTGCATCAAGAAGAGGTAAAATCTGGTAAGACGATAGAAATTCTTACTTTAATAACTTTATTAAGGCATTCATCAGCAACCATCCGGACATCAGATTCTGCATCCTCACTGCAGAGGAGAAAGACTTCCATAGCAATCCCCAGCAGTTTCTGAAATTCTGGAGAATTTCTAAACAAACAAACATTAGACAATTACAATGGGCACTAGAAGCAGACAACATGAGAGCTATTTCTGATGGGGTTTCAGAATCCAACAACATATCCGCAGATTTACAAGAGGAGAAAAGATCCAGCAGATAAGCACTTCCTTAGGAGTTGGGAAATCATTTACCTACTCTTTACTACATAATCTGGCAAAGGTATTTGACCTCTGTGCCTCAGTTTCTCTGTCTGAAGTAGAAGGATAATACCTACTCTACCAATGCTCAAGGAAAATTACTTCCTAGATTTTGGCTTAGTTAAAAAAGCACAACCAAACATTTTATCATTTTGGTCTTAAACTGAAGATGAACATTTAAAATCAGCAATTATCAGGAAGCCGATAAGCATCTAGCACTGCAAAGAAGCTATTCACTTTAATGCAACAAATTGTATTAATGTAGTAAATTAAAAATAAACATTGTCTTACCTTAAAGACTGAGCAATGATGTTTTCACATATTGTCAGGCAATGATTCACTCTATCTTTCTTGGTAGTTGAAAGCTCTTTCTTTCTAAAATGAAACAATGAAAATAAATCTGAGATAAGACTTGAAAACTGAGTGGTAACTATAGACACTACTCTAGCAAGTGTCTTTATAATAATCACACACACAAAAAAAAGAAACCACTTCCCTGGCCATGATATAAATATCCATATACCAATTACCTGTAATCCCAGGACTTTGCATACTAACTGCTGCTGAGAGCACGCAGGCACACAAGCAAAGGGAAGGATACAAACTTAGAAAAAGCATAAGCCTTTTAAGTAGGATTATCATATTAATCCTGTAACTGATAAAACAAACAAACTCAGAATGAAAAAGGCTGGGGAAAATAAGCAAGGAGAACAAGTATTGCAGACTTAAATATACCATGATGATGAAAAAAAAAAAAAATCTTTTTCATCATCAACTTTGTCTGATGACTTCTTGAAAAG
Source organism: Aythya fuligula (assembly GCF_009819795.1). Classification (NCBI taxonomy): domain Eukaryota; kingdom Metazoa; phylum Chordata; class Aves; order Anseriformes; family Anatidae; genus Aythya; species Aythya fuligula. Next base: position 67,468,898 of record NC_045562.1, read on the forward strand.
TAAGTATTTGTATTAAATCATTTTTCATCTGAATTAAAGGATGCTAATGCAATCCTGTCATAAACATTTGGAGGAATATGGTATTTTTAATTGTCAAAATAGCAAAACTCTAGGCACAGTCTCTACCTATCAAACACGATGTCCCTATAGTAGCACTTAGCATAGTCCAGGCAAGGACGAGCTTAGTTAACTTGCAGCAATTAAGTGTAAAACAAAAAATAAAAGTCACAGAATAGAAGAATGCAGATGCACAACTGATGCAAAGCCCAACCTGTAAAGCTTACAATTTGGAAAACTTCAGTGCTCACTTTCACCTGGTCTAAGCTCCTTTACGCCTGTGTCAAGAACAGAAGCTTCTTCCCTGCTCCACCCCCAGCCTTGCCAATAAACGAGCTGGAAAAAAGCACTAAGCCTGTGACATTTTATTTCCTCATATGCACCGTCTCCTACTTTCAGCTCCATTGACACAGAATCACTCCTAGCAAAACAGAAGTTACTGTTAAATAATTCACTAGTAGCAAGCCAGGAGCTGAGGAACACCTCTCATGTGTCCTGCCAAGGAAGCTCCTGCTGCTTCCCTCAGATTCACAGAGCTGCTCTTTGCTTTTGCTTTCTAAGTGAAAAATAATCTTCTGTACACTTAACATTTAACTGTCTTAGCAAAACAATAGCAAAACTATCAAATAGCAAACACGTGTTTCTAAATTAGAAGTTGGAAAATGATCATTGATCATTACTGTAACCTTGAGCTACAATAACAGAGCTTAACACAGCATTAAGGACCAACAGTAATTAGCCGATAACCACATTAAAGTAACTAGAAATACATTGGTAGACCAAAATTCTACAGAATTAAGCTGTAATAATTAAGACCTTCTGCTCAAATACTACCACAGGTTTTGAAATAATAGGCCTGTCCTTTTCCTCATCATACTGGAAGTGGGGGTTGTTTCCTCCCAGCATTTCAGTTCTCCATGAGATTCTCTCATCTTACTCCAGAAATACTTTCCAAAGTTTAAGGAATAGTTCTTAAAAAAAAAAAAAAATAAAAAAAAATACTATTTTCTATTAGACATTTGACAGTATGTTGTTTAGGTAAGCTTCAGTGCTCCTCAAAGAGGATCTATTCTTCAGCTAATACAGCCCTGGGCAAGGCAGGCAGCAGTGTTCAATAGCACACAGAGCAGCACAGATCAATCTCTTTGGCAGATTTCTGTAAACAAAGAGCTCTCCCAACACTGAATAATAACACAAGTAACTCAAGAAAATTAAGATTTTTTTTTTAAATGGCTTGAAATGTTCAGTGAAAACTCAGGAGTGCTTATAGTTGAGTAGATGTTAACGATTAAACTGAAAGATAAGAAACCAGAGGTGAAGAATAACTGTCAGTCACTATTAAAAGGAAAAGCATTTGGCTCTGTTTGCTGTACTGAATCCTTCATCTGCCATTTGGTTACTCACCTTCCTTAAAATCAGCTTCCAAAGGAGTAAAAGAAAAGGTGGAAGACAAACATAATGTATGTCGCGTGCATGCACACATTTACTGTGTCTACAGAGGGGGAAAGATAACACAATGATATTCTGTGTCTCTGGAGATAGAACATGGTTTTCTTTTTTTGCTTTAAAAAGATGCATTCAGACATATTATGAAGACCTCAGGCAAACTACTGTGCCCAGGGGGCACAACAGCATCACACATTTCTTAGAAGAGAGCTGAGGCAGCAAGCCTCGTGTGGAAGGTCAGACATCACTTCATGTTTCCAGAATAACAGAAGGCAGGAGATATTGAAGCAGCAGGTATCTACAGGAGAGCCTCATCTCACCGACACAGGAGTTTAATCTTCTGCACGCTTCCATGGGCAGCCTCTAGCCAAGATTAACAAACAATGTAAGAAAAAAACAGCAAGTCCTGATAATTCTGCACTCCCAGCCTATGAAGAGATCCAACTCTCTGATGCTGATTTTTTTTAAAAAAGCTTTGGAACTAAGGATGTGTAAATAGACAACAGAAGCATTAATGCTGAAACACTATTTTTAAAAGGCAAAGCCTAACAGCTTGACATTACCCTTGAGAAAAGTATTGGAAATACTCAAACTTCTATTAGCATACAGAACTATCAGGGGATCAAAAAATAAACAAATGAAGCTGAACTGTGGCAAATGATTTGAACACGTGGTAATATAGCCCATGACAGACAGACGACAGACTAGAACAGGAGCTGACCCCCCAGGAATGGTAATTTCAAAAACCCATCCAAGAAGCAGGCCAACGGGTATTATCCATGCAGTTCAGTCTTCAGTTAAGCAGAAAAGATACGGCTACAGATAGTGCTGATAAAACCTACCTATGTCTATAGCTTCACTCAAACAAAAATCGAGAAAAAATAATCAGTGAGGACTGAAAAACTTCCCTTTGCTGGAGAGTGCTTGGGCTCTTGCAGCACCTTTTACTGCAAATGGCTAGAGCCAAATGAAGACAAAATTGAACTTGTGACCTATTTCCAATTTCAACATAAAGCAACTATAATAATTAACTATTAGAGCAAGTTAACAGGAGAAAGGGTGAAGAATCACCTTTGCAACAGTCAAATCAAAAACTAGATACTCTCCCAGAAGAAACATTAGCACTTCATTCCACTCAGCTCAGTGACAAGAGGTAAAAATGAATAAAATATAGGATGTGGTGTGACAGTCCATCTGATCTTTGGTTTCACTGAGTAAACTCTGAATTTTTCCATCATGCTGATCAAAATTTCAAGTTAGTAGGAGCTCTGCAATCCAAAACAAAATGAACAACCCAACTCCAACCTAAATTTAAGAGCCTGGAAAAAATAGAAGTAGATATGGGAGACAATGAGGTGCATCAGCAGAACCTTATAGAAACAATATGATGAGAGAGATCACCACCTCAGTTTTTATAGAAGGAAAAAAAAAAATATCTAAGAGGAGATGACAGGAGACTAGAAACTGACATATATCCGTAGTATATAGTAAAAGCTTAACACATGATTTCTGCTGATTAAATCTCTCAAAACAGAAAAAGCTCTTAAGTTCTTGGTAAAATCCTGAATTCACTCAATATTTTAATAATAAAACTAAAACCAGAATATCACTTTTATCAAGATCTAAGAAGTCGTTGTCTTTGTCATATTTCTTAAATCATATAGAGGTAATATCACCTTGTCAAAATTTAAGGCATAAAAAAAAAAAGAATAGGAAGTAGAGATAGGTACTTAGTTTTACTTTCACTGTATAGCATAAGAAGGTCCAACAAAAAAAAAGTCTAACAACACGTGTAATAATATTACTCAATACTTAAGGAATGACAGCATCTCACTCATCTAACTTATGCAACAAGACAAGTTTCAGCTAATGGACAATGCCAAATACATATCTAATTAAATTTATTTATTTATTTAGATAAATAACAAGTCAGCAGCACTTACGCTGCAAAAACTCACCAACATCTTTATTCTCCCATTACTGACAGGTAAGGTAGCATCTGTTTTACTACAGCAAGCAAGGACAGGAAGTTACCACACAGAATTACAGAAATATTTAAGTGCTATTTGCATGGCACCATAATTAAGATGAACACCTCTCCCCAGACACTACGAAAACACATCAGCATTTCTCCTTTATAGTTCATTGAATGGAAAATGCAAATAATACCACGAGTTATGCTCAAGATGTCACCTGGTAATACACTAACAGTTTTGGAAACTTCACCAGAGACTGCCACAACATCCTTTCACAGGCTTTCACGAGGCTTAGTGCTGTTAGTGAATTCGTAAAGCTCCTAGGGGCATGCAATACTATCAGCTTTCTGAAAACATCCAGCCTATTTTTAAACACAAAACAAAGTCAACTAGGGCAATTACAAGCCTGATTTGTTAGTTCTATGAATATAGCATGCCTAAATGCAGACCCCCAAACCAACCATAACATTCCTCAGCCAGTATCCCAACAGTTTTCTAGCCTTTCTTTTGAAATAACACGATCTATCCCATCAGGAACTTCTTAGATAGATTTTCCTGCTACACATAGGAAAGATTAGAAATAGCTGTCCACCCATCCTTCATGTCACATGAAACAGTAACACAAAAATGCACAGAACAGAGCAATTTGTCTTTGCAAAACAGTAAGTCAACTAAAACCAATTAGATCACAAAGGACAAAAGGTTCTTCACCTATTATGCCCCCAAAGCATCAACCACACATCGAAACCATTTGAGACAAGAGTCTCCAAACAGAATGAACCATGATAATTTAGTTGGCATCCATATCAAAACGTACTGTGGGAGCAGGTGGCCGAGAGCCCAGCTCCACCGTTTGTCATCTCTGCCAAAGCGGCCTGAAACTGCCAACGGAGAAGTTACCTGCTCCTCAGCCCTTCTGTTTCTCCTGTCTCCCTGATGTCTGGAGAAACAGCAATAACATGACTCACGTATTCATCCCGTGCAAGCCCTACTGCCTTTCCACCTGCTCAGTAAGAGTTATTTTTAGAGAGAGCAAACCCAACAGGCAGCACTGGGGCACTGAACAGCTCCTCGCCCTCGTTTGCTGGTCAGACACCTGAATATCCCACGGACAGAGGCAGATGCCTCTTCGGTCCATTCACCCCTGATATTTAAGGACACAAAAGGATACCACAAGTATTTAAACCACCTCCTCCTAGGTGTCAGCGCGAGAAGTCACCGCATGAGACTTTAAACGAAGTTTGTCACAGAGATCAACTGCACGGAGAGGGTGAGCCCTAGACTTTAAGCTAGGCTTGGGATTTTTCTCCCTTTTTCCCTCAGCAGCACGTTAAATGAAAGGGACCCTTTTCTTCCCAGAGCCACGAAGCCCACCCTGCACCCCTGCACCTCCTGCCCAGCCCCCGGCCCGCTGCAATTCCCCGGCTCCCCACAAAGTTTCCAGCACCCGGAGGCGACGCGGAGAGGTCCCAAGGGCCAGCCTCCAGCCGGGGCTGCCCCTGTGGGGACCCTCCCGGTTGCCACCCGGCCCTGTGACCGCGGCAGGGTCCCGGCCCCCCCCCCCTCCGGGGCCGCCTCAGAGCCCGTCCCCGCTCACTCACGGTCTCTGCAGCGGCTCCTCAGGGATGGCGGCCGGCCCCTGCTGCTGCTGGAAGGAGCGCAGCGACTCGAAGGCTTTCATCAGCTTCTCCATCGTGGCCATGGCCCCCCCCGAGGGGCGCCCGGCGGTGCCCGCCTGCCTTCGCCCCTTCAGCCCCGCCTCAGCCCAGGCCGCGCTGACTCAGGCGGCCGCCGCCGCCGCAGGGGGCCGCGCTCGCCGCCCCGCCGCCATCTTGGAGCCGTCCCGGCAGCCCCCGCGCCGAAGCCGCGCCGAAGCCACGCCCCTGCCCTCCCCTCCCCTCCCCGCTCCGCCCGCTGTGCCCCGCCCGCCTCGGGGCGAGGCTTTTTAAGCTGGCCGGGAGCCCTGCGCATGCGCACAGCGCCCCCTGCCTCATCTGCGAGCAAATGAGGAGCCGGGAAGGAGAAAGAGCGACAGGCGCCGTGTCCAATCGGAAGGAGGGAGCCGCCTCCTCCCGCTGAAGGCGGGAGCGCCCCGCGGCTGCTGGGTCCTAGCGCCCGCCCTCTGAAAATCGCCTCAGGAGCCCCGCGCAAAGCCCAAGCCCTCCCCACGAGCGTTCTGACAGAAAAATTTAATTAAGGCATTAAGTGATAGCTGATAAGAGCTGGCACTTCAGCTGTTACCTCAGAAACGCATGAAATGGGTTCCAGTAATTCCAACAAGAGCAGCTCCTGGCTCTGGCTACTCAAGCCAACAGAGGTGGTGACTGAGTCACTTGGACAGGGACATTAGGAAAAAAACAAAACAAAACAAAAAAAACAAGTGCTCCCACACACCCCCAAAAAGCTCCAGAACCCCAGCCCCTGTGCACAGGTTTTCAACCTCCCCCATAAAACTCTGATTCCAGCGTCAATGTGAAAGCTGAAATACCCCAAACAGCCTTACTGGTCACGTTCCTGCCACATGCTCAGTGAAACATTGCTCTGCCAGTTAATTATTGGCACGCAAATAAATGATGCACCGTTTGTAACTTTCCTCTGAAAGTAAATCTATCTATTCCTGAAAGCAATTCAAGCTATAAAGGGCACCATTTCATTATAAAAGTCTTAACAAAACAGGAGCTTTTAAGGCAAAAAGGATCAAGTATTTTCCTGATCATTTTATAATAAAGCTTGCAGAGAGTTTTCTCTAGAACATATGGATGATCATGAATTTTTTATTTGGCAAATGACACATGAAAAAAGATGAGCGTGCGACTCCAGTGTTGCACGCACCATGCAATAATTGCACACTGGGAACTAAATTTAAGCACATTAAAGAGAGCATAAGCTTTTATCAAAGATTAAACAAGCCACCGACCCAGTCAGCCTCTGCAAAATTGTTTTGAAGCTTTAGATCAAGATGTGCACCAGTCCCCTAAGGGTCGCTGACTCACCGGCAGAAAGGCAAAGGCAATGCCTGCCCACAAGCGCTCCTCTTTGCTCTCCTCTTCTTCCCAGATCGTGTTGGCAGCATCTGCCCTATGGCTCCTTATCCAGGAGTTGGGGTGACTGGAAGGGCTGTCTTTGGTCGGGGGGGTTTCTTTGGCAAGTGCTTTATTAGGAGGCTCTCCCAATTTAAGTATACTGATACTCACAAAAACATGGATTGTATCACTGATCCTATTCAAATAGCCCCACAAACAGCTGCACTGGCAAAAACAAAGGTGTGTACAGCTGGCAAAGGGCAATAAGCAGCAGAAAGGGTTAGAGAACGGGAGTTTTTCCTAAAGCCATTGTTACCACAAACGGGGAAAAAAAAAAAAAAAAAAAAAGTCAGTCTCAATGGAGTAATAGCCAATACCTAAAAGGTTATTTATAATTCAGTGGATGACGATGGATACATCTCCACTTCAAGGAGAAAAAAGATGAAACATGCTTTTACCTTGTTTGTAAGAAAGGCACAAATGCTGCCAATGTTTCCTAACCATAGGCTACCAAGAGCATAGGCTACTTCTTCATTCTTCTAGCATAGGCTACTTCTTCATTTAATGGTTAAGAACAAATAGAAGATCATGCTAAGAATATTTTTTGCACTGTCCTGAAGTTGCTATTAAGCCATTTCCAAACCCAGTTCAGCAGGTCTGTGGTTCTACTCACATAATCCAAACTTCACATGACTACTGGCCTGCTTAGTTCAACATATGCACAGGTAATCTGCAATGTGCCAATAGCATGATTATATTACTGTTACAGACACTTAACTTGAAGAAGATCTGTAAAACAAATAAATGCTTAGCCCATTAACTCATGTCATAAAATTACAGTGAAAGTCTTTACATAAATAGGGCACAACATTAAAAACGCAAGCAGCTTACTGTTGAAAAGTATTTGATACAAATAAAACACAAATCCAACTAATGCCAAGGTATAAATTCTTTCATGGAGAGTTGTTAGTCTGTTTTGGCAATAATGGAAAATTCAGGTTGAGGTACAGCTATTACTGGCCGATCTTACATCCACATCGTAATGTTACCACAGTAACATTACAGTGTTAATTGTAACAGTAAAATTACACAGTAAAATTACAGTGTTAATGTAAAGTAGCCCATCCCCACAAATCTGTTTGAAATTAACATAGAAAATAAAATTGTGACCAAGAGATATGATATCAATTAAGCAAATATAACAGAGCTAGGGTACTTTTTCCTGGATCCAACAGACTCACACATTGGTTAAAAATAAAAAATAAAAAATTAAAAGCACATAAAACACATTGCTATTTCAACAAATTGTGATTTTTCCTTTATTACAATTTTTCCTTTATATATCCCTGCTACCATGATAGACATGGTGAATAAATCACATTAGACAATAATACCTGTGGTTGATATGTGCGGCAGTGTTTTGCTTTTATTTCAGGTACAACAGTGATAGAACATCCAGGAAAACAGCTCATACAAGAACAATTCAGTGGTTTGGAGATTCTGAAACTAACACATCACATTTAACAGTCAACATCATTACACGTGAAAAGAATTCTGGTATTTTGGACACGTGTGGAACATGAGAGAAAGGCTACCTATGTGCCATGTGCGAAACTTGAGTTACACCATAAAAACAAGTATGAAATAAAAGAAGTGTACACTCAGCAGAAGAGACATCATCATCACCTAAATGAGCCAAGCAGGTAATTCAAATCAAAGTAAACATAAATTTAGTTTAACATTCTTCTCCTTTAAAAAAAAAAAAAAAATCCCTTTTTACCATGTCTTGAAAAGAAGCACTCTCTGAAAATCTATGCAAAAATGAAGGAGATAATTCCAATGTTAAATTAGTATAATCTATGCAAAAATGAAGGAGATAATTCCAATGGTAAATTAGTATAATATCAAGTAGTCAACCATAGTAAATAATATTATTTCCGTTGACTTATTTTATCAACTTTTTACAATTGAATATATCAAATCATCTGTGAAATAAGATCTCTTGCTTATCATGACTACAAATATGATCTGTATCAGATTTTGTCTGAGAATTTTGAAAGATATTTTCTGACTTATTAAAATTCACCAGAGCTGGCAGATAGATCAGAATTTTGCAACTGAACTAGTATTCTTCATTTGTACAAATGGCAGTGAGAAATTTCTTACATCTATATACTTGGAAAAATAATCGAAGTGCACTACAAAAATGGATTTTTAGTTGTTTTTAATAGCTTCTATCACTGATTTCTCGAATCAGACAATTTTATTCTGAGATTGCTTTATAATTAAAAACATGGTATATTGTCTGAATTTAAATATTTGAATATGCAACATCTTTTATAGGCTAAGATATACTACTAACTATCTCTTTGTTATTGACACACCACAGTTTTCCTATTTATGATTATACAGTAATTATTTTTGTCCTCTTTTCTTCAGCTGAGACTGTTTTGTTGGTATCCGCTCTAGATTATAACATCTTTATTATGAACACTACAACAATGAGGAAAAAAAGGTGACAATTTCTTTTAAAGAAAGAAACCAACCCTGAGGCATGAAGATTCTATTCTGTTGGCTGCAACATTTAAAAGCATTAAGAAAGCCAGTAAGATCCTGGTACCTTGTTTTCACAGTTTCAATTTCGAGCTCTCTATATAGATTGATGAGGTATGCGCAAGCAGACATTAAGACTTACATACACAAATGCTTGAAAACACAAGCCACAGAAAAGAAAGATTGATCTCATACAAATAACTCCATCAAATTCATAGATCTTTCCACATCTTGCACCAATAGAACAAAGCACTTGTGCTGTGGGATTGTCTCACTGCTATTAGAACATTGTAACATGGATCTGGAACCTGAATTCATGGAGCTGTAATGAAGGCAGAATGACTTTTTTTTTTTTTAATTACAGCCTTGTGGAAATAAAAGGCTACATTGTGAGTAATCACAGCCTGCTGCTTTCCCCCCTTTTTGTCTCAGTTGCATTCTACTATAAATCAAGAGCAAACTTCATATTACATTTATCAAACCACAGTATTTCACTTCCATGTGCTCTCCCTTCTCCTTACCCCTTTCTTCACTTTCAAAATGAATCTCCAAGCTAATCTCCAAGCTCTAGTAAAGACATTTAAGCAATATTAATCGCCTTACATTACACAGCATAACATCTTAATCTCCATGTACCGTATAAAGAGAATGATGTTGATTTTACTTTCTTGTCCTTTCTAATTCATTAGGGTATTCACAGTAGACAATATTTAGTCATCATATGCGTGGACATCTTTACTAATTGATTATATTTTAATACCTTGATACTTGCACAGATGGCAACAGCTTTAATGTATTTATTATTATTACATAAGGTTAGTAAGTTGTGCAAAGAGTAAGGTCATACACACTGAATGACAAAAGGAACAAACTTTTAGGTTGAAAAATGCTATTTTGACCCTACAGGAAAGAAAAAAAAAAAATAAAATAAAAACAACAAACACAAAATTTAGGTCTTAACCCTGCAAACATGTAGTTACCCTCAAAAAGAAACCAACCAACCAGCAGTATTATTCATAACACAAGGGAAAACTTGTGAACTGAAAGTTTCATGAAAACACACACACAAAAAACCACTTCGTTGCATGGTCAGAGTACCTTGTCCAGAACAGCAGATGTATAAATAATTGAAGGAACCAGCTCTTAGGAATGATTTGCCTTTTCTCTTCATCTAGTCTCTTTTCTTCACAGATCCCTGAAGGATAAGTGTTAAGCCTCAGCACGCCAAAATGCAGGAGTGATTCCCCACACACATGCCCTATTTTTAATTAAAATCCATCTCTCTCCAGAATGAAAAGAAGGTTTGAAATGCACATTCAATTTAATTTCAGATTTCCTATATTTGTTAAAGCTAATTCCTGTATTTTCTTCATAAAATTTCCCAGCTTGTGTCCTTGGTATTCTTGACCAAATTTCAAGTTGCTCTAAGCAGGCATTAAATCCAGACTGTCACTCCGTATGTCTAGTGTCAATATACCATCACCTTTGCCTCAAAACAGTAAACCTAAGATCTTAAAAAATAAAGCCTGTTGATAAGAGAAACATGATCAATAGCCCAAGTAGGTAGGTATTTATAAAAATTTTTGATACTTCTCCATTTCTCCATTCCCATCTTTTTAGATTCCTTCTATTACTGCGGTACATAATAAAGAGGGTCAGGTCTTTTTGTGGTACATAATACGGAGGGTCAGGTCAGACCATGGCAACTCACTGTCTCACACGTAATGGTTCTAGCCAACACCCTTACTGCAGGTATTTCTCTTTGTCAAGTCTCTGATCCTTTCACTGTTGCTTCAGATTTGTCATCCTGTAATTTATTCAAACTCCCCTCCCGACAATTTCTCTTTGTACTTTCTGTGGTAGTCATTTTGCTGTCCTCTGTGCCATTTTAGACATCAGGAAACATGCACCAAAAACAGAGTCATTCTCAACATGCACCAAAGAAGAGTCATTCTGCATTTCTGTGAGACGATATCCAAGAGGAATAATTCCAAACAGACACCAACTCAACCCCAGCAGAATTCCGTAAAGCACTGGTTTTCCGACTCATTTCAAATTGTAACAAACTAAAACATTTGCCACTGGAGACAAAATACTGTGAATTTACACCTGACAATAGGCTTAACTACCACATATATCATCAGAGCCTTTCAGAAGTAGCTTAAGTTTCTCCCAATGGGTCAGTGGATCACAAGCAAAAACCTGTTGAGGTAGAGATATATTCAGTTGGTCTGTGCATATAAAACATATGCAGCCTGGTCGCAGCCCTAGAGACAGGAAAAAAATGCCTGCTCAGTGGAGACAATCTTCAGAATATAGAACATAATATATAGCAAAAGTCCGATCTCCAACTCCAAGAACGTTCCATTAGATTTCAATACTCTAATTGAAATTTTGAAAACAGAAGATGTGTTCCCTAAATTTATTCTCATACACAGATAAAATGCTTTACACAAAGCCTTACAAAATAAAGTCTGTCACACTTTGAGCCCGTAAGAGTGGATGTTTGACAAGTTTCCAAGAGAATGGAAAGAGTTTTACTAATAAACAAAAGGTAATCTTAACTAAAACTCCAATACCAGCTCCACATCTCTGTTAAGTGACCATAAAAGCAGGTTTCATGTGTAAGTTTTTAAAGGGTATAAGTAAAGATTGTTTACATAATTTAATTCTATACTTAACACTACCTTGTCCTTCCCTCAGTGGCAGTGATTACTGTCAATGCTACAACATTGCACATTACAATGTAATCAGCAGAGAATAAGGTATTAAAGAAGAGCCTGTGCTTTGCTTTTTAACCCATTATAAAACTATAAACACCCTACATGGAATTGTAAACAATTTCATTTGCAGGAAAAAATAAAAATGAGTCCCCACGGGTAAAAAAATCCTTTCAGTATGGGCAAAGTACTAAAAAATTACAAAAATTTTGGCATAGGTCTACTTGCATGTAAACATATGGAGAGAATGTATAAGATAGGTGGAAATGAAAAGAATGGGGTACGTACAGTTTGTTACAAGATTAAGCTAAATGCCCAGAATTCTATAAAAAAGTAAGTACAGAGCAAGGCAATTATCAGATCTAAAAAGTAAAGAGCATTTCATAATAGCTGGCCATGGTGCACTGAATTCCTTTTTTTTCCTTAGCAGTTTCTTGAGAGATGCATTAAATTATAGCACTGCCATGATTCCAGATAACAACAGAATTACAAAATTTATCAGTACAGTAACTTTGCTGTTAAGAAAAACAGCTAATAAAGGTCCTGATGAACAAGAAGTGTTTTACCAGAAGCATAAAGTCAAGTTAAATTTATGACATGGGTATTATCTCTGTGCTTGAAAATCCTTTTAGTATTTCTAGATTCATTCCACTGGGGAGAAAAAAAATAAAAAAGAAATGAAATACATACAGAAACACACTCACTCAAATGGCACTCGGTTTTTGTACAATTAAGCTTTAGTGAAAATATACATCTTAAAACAAATGAAGTACAAATGTACAAAAATTCTTGAACTCAGATAAAAAATATATATAATACACTTTGCTACAGAGATATAAAACATTTAAAGTTTGCTCATCCTTTCTGATGACAGTAAAATGACTTAAAGTCTGGAGGACTCCTGTTCATCATCACTGCAATCAGATTTAAAGCAGACCTGTAAGAAAAGACAAAGACAAATTTAGCTGCAGAACTAACACTGTTGTTGGTTCGTATGTGTTATGGGGCACAAAGGCTGGGTGGCAGGGAGGGGGTTGGATCTGTTTCCAGAACATTTTGCTCCATACTAACTAAATGCTTTGGGAGTATCAAAGGAAACCACAGCCCAGCCCCAAAGCTCAAGTCATTAAAGTTTCATTTAACCTTAGGTTCTGTACTTCTTTTAACTTCACAGGACAAATAACTGCAGTGTCTTTAAGAGCTCTCAACATACATTTTAGTATTTTTAGGACTCGCAGTACAAAGAACAATACAAACCCTGCTGATTCAGTTTGGTAAGACCACAGGTAAGACCCAAGCTTTAACTTTAGCTATGTGAGTTGGACTCGATCCTTGTGGGTTCCTTCCAACTCTGATACTCTATGATTCTATACTTAATTGTTCCTTCCGTTCTCTTACTATGAAAGTGGATGAAGTGAATTTGGAAAGGTGAACTAGAAATGGCAGTACTATTATACATGCCATTAGCATTGCACCATTTTACAGGGGTGAGTTACCAGCTGATGACAAAAATCATCATCATGCAATTTTAATACACAGCCCTGTTGTGGCTACTTACTGATATGCTCCTAGCAAATTTAAAATTCCATTTCCGCTTGAAAGCAAAAGTAGTTTCTAGAGAAGTGTTGTCTACTGGAATACACTCATGCTTCTTAAAATAATTCCACTCTAAGTGCATGCATACTGAGCAAGCAGAATTCTGAAATACATCTACAGAAAAACTTCAGAAACAGCCTATTTCTCACTGCCTATAAGCAAGCACACTGTCCTATCTTTTAGATAGTAAACATTTGGGGATTCAATTCATGTACATCTAAATGTTTATTAAAGAGGAGAATTCATGTCTGTATGAAAGGCTGTGCATTATCAAAAGCTATGTAAACATTTATGTTGTTGTTTTGGTGATAGCATTAAACTTCCTAAAATATTTTAATGTTTGTTTCGTAACACTTCTTCACACTCATTCATTTAGGGGTTATCTTTGCTTAGCTTAATACACTGGAATGATTCAGTGCTAGGTTGAAAGTTGGACTAGATGGTCTTAGAGGTCTGTTCCAACCTGAATGATTCGTTGGGAATACTTGCTCCTTTCTAAAGTAATTCTAAAGGAGCAAGTACTACAAGTTGCACTGCCCAATCACACTTCTGAATAAATTACCCAGTTCTATTTAAGATTTTACACAGGGGGCCCTCAACTATCTCTCAAATCACCTAGTCTTCTACAAAAAGCTGTCAGAATAGGTAAGGAACAAGACTTGAGTAAATACCTTCAGAAAGAAAAGTCCTACAAGACAGTTATTTATTAGCAGCATACACTACCTTTTCCCCACAATCAACAGCTAGCAGATACTAGAGGAATACAGAACGCTGAAGGAGGAAAAACTCCTGGAGTTATAGACTGCTATAGTTTCTGAAATGCAGTGAGGGGCAAAGCCACAATAAGCCAGGTTTCATTTCTCTCTGTATTCATGGAAAAACTATTTTTCCTATCAGATTATTTAATGCTATAGGTGAACAGATGTTAAGGTCTCACTGGAAATTTTATCAAAGAAAAGAAATACCCTTACCTCTCCACTAAAAAGTCTGTGAAAGAAGCCTCTCTTTGGTTTAGGAGACCTCTCTCTGTCTGGTGACACAGTACCATCAGTTTCAAATGCATTAATATCTTCAAAGCATCCTGTTTCAATCATCTTTGAAAGACATGAAATAAATTAAATATCCATACAAGCCTCTCAAACATATTCCATTTATCATCTATTTACTCTGACTGTACTCCTAGCAGTTACTTGCTACCAAAACATCATTTGCAGACCTACATGAAGGAAGGCAAAGTCTACACTCACCTTGACCACCCAGAAAACTAAAACCCCACCAATATGCACGTAAACACTGTGATGCTTCACTTTGGGAAGGCACTTCTCCTGCCTATGATGCCATAAGCAGTTTTTAGAACAAGAAGTGGATTTGCTTTCTGTATTGTTATATATTATTGCTATATATTTGTTTTTCTTTCTGTCTGTTCAGCTCATTTCAGAGCAACTGAGCTTAACAAATTGAATACCTTTATGGCATGGACTGAACTTTATTAATAAACATGACTGAGTAGGAGAAATGATCTATGCAGAATCCCAGACTGTTCATTGTCAGAGCAAAGAACCTTAATAGAAAGTCTGAGTTGACTGATGCTGAATAGTTTGTTTTGAAACCTTAGAAAAGGTAAGCCTGCTATTACTACATCATTTGGATACTCTAGTGACATTTGGGCATGAACTGCAATACTCCATAACGTATGTTAGAAGAACAAGGAAGGTATGGTGACACTGATGCTGAATACTGTTCTGTAGGCTGCAAGCATGACAAGATGCCAGACTTTATTTTATGCAAATTTATGGCAGTCCTTCCATTTTTAGTAATTTATTAATGTTTTGGGAAAAAAACTTTTTCCAAAGTCTCTAAGCAAACAAGTCTAATGGAAAAATTTCTTCATATTCCACAGAAGTTAATATCATGATTATATCCCTTAATGAACCTTCACATTTTCTGTGCTAAAGAAAATCTTCTATGAAATATACAATACCTCATTTTGCCAAGGGATTGAGACACAACCCGTAACAAACTTGGAATAGAAGTCATCATCTGTAGTATCCAGGTTCACTCCTTTTACTGTTGAGAACTGCTCTATATCCAGAACATCTTTACAATACACGGCACGTGGCTGCAGTACAAGACAATATTGCTTCATTAAGTATTTTTTTTCCTTTTTCTTTTTTTTTTTTTTTTTGTCCCCTAGACGAGCAGAGCGGGGCATGAAATATCTGCACTTTCGTTTTGTTTTTTAACATTGCTAATCACCAAATTACACTATACAGATAATGCAAAAGCAGAAACTTAAATAATCTCATCATAATGCACCTGAGAAGTTCTGTCTATCCTGCAAATAACACAACAGGAATACTGAAAACAGAAAGAGGATGCAGCATCTCTGACTTTCTTACTGGTTGTCATAATTCACTTGTCCTCTGTTACCTTCCTTTCAACTCCAGAGTTATTTCCTCAAAGCTAATCTTTATTTATTCAGCATCTGATACAGGAATGCAGAGTTTTCAGGGCTAAGAAATCAGCTACAAAGCTCCACAGTGCCACAGAAAACAATTTACAATAGTGGTAATCTCAGATAAAATGCCACAAAACAACTAGCCATCAATAGCTACACAATGGCATTCTTCCGCCAATGTAAATAACTTTAAAAGTTTCGCTGGAGGTCACATGATTACTGACACAGAATTATGACAGTTCATGCCTTTTTTAGATACTAATCAAATCTGTCTCACCTACTTACATCTGGCAAGAATGGAGGCTCCAACATGTTAGCTTCCAGTCTCTTGAAGTTAATATTCTTGAAAATAGGGTGTTGTTTTACAACAGCAGCTCCATTTTCAGTGCAGCCTAGTCGTTCACCTGGATTTTTCGCAAGTAACTGCAAAGGTATGAATAAAAAAAAAAGCTGAGCTAGTGATATTATCTCAAAATTTAAAGAAAAAAATCTGTATCTTTTTTTTACTTGGGCTTTTACAAGATGAACCTTATTGTGGTATCAAAATGAACTGAAAACCTAAACTACAACATTCCAGGAGCAAAAAGATGTTCAGGAGACAAAAAACAAAACAAAGCAAAACAAAAAAAGACTGTTGATTATCCTGATAATTAAGATTAGACCCAAAGTTTTTTTTATATATATATATATAAAATATTTATTTATTTATTTTATTATTATTATTGTTTTTTAATTGATGCCAGGTTGAATAGCTTTTGCAGTTGATGTTACTTTCAGGAAATGCAGATTTACTTTTTTTTTTTTTCAATGGGTTAAGTAATTTAACCATTTTGCACAAACTAGAAAAGAAAACTTTTGAAGCTTTCTGCATAGGTGTGCTTCTTACTAAATTTAAGAGTACAAAAGATTAAAAAAAAAGCTGCTGTCTTGTACAGACTCTTTTTAGGCAACTAGTATACTACTCTGCCATTTCTCCTCATGCAGTATCAAAGTTGAAGATGTTATTGTGTTCTGTCACATAATCATGTGTGCTCTAAGAAGTGTTGCATTTTTTCATTCACATGAATGAGAAATCCATTTACGCAGTCTCCCTTTGTCTTTGAGAAAAAGTTCTGAATTCTCAAAGTCTGATAAACAAGCGACTCACAGAGCATCAGAAATGTCCATCTGAACCAGAGAAAGATTTAAGAGCTCTTATTCCACACTAACCCAGTTTAATAAAAAAAAAATACAAAATACAAGTCTTCTTCAACAGAAGACTTTAAAATAAAGCAGTTCATCTCTTAAAAGGATTAGAAATTTAATTTTCAAACCTCTATGTCTCTTCACCCACCATCCTGCAGATGGATTTTGCCTCCTCAGAGAACTTGTCTGAATATGTTTCTTGGTCTTCCTTTACTCTCCGGTCAATCTCATCCCGTTTGACCCTTTCCTTATGTTTCCTAAATGGTGACTGTCCTTCAATCATTTCATAAATCAAACACCCGAGACCCCACCAATCTGGACTGAATGTGTACTTTTCGTTTTTGAGCACTTCTGGAGCTACAAGACAAGACAAACAAAAACCATGACAATTTACTTTAATTTGTTAAATATGTTAAATACCGAAAAACCCTCAGGTACTCTTTTGGCTCTGTGCAAAAAGTTTCTAAGCAACTCCTTTGTACTCTGAAGATATATTAATTTCTATGGTGAGGACTCTATGGGTATCCAATAGAAGCATCTAAGCTTTTTAATGCTTCGGTTCAGAAGAAATTAAGTGCTTTCTTTGCTTTCTTCAACCTAAAACTAGAATTTCCAAAGTTAATTCTTCATGTTTACTGGAAGGCTTATAACTAACATTTTCCACCATGTACTGTAACCTTTCTTCCCAGACCCAATATAGTTCTTCATACAAGTCACTCATATATTTGCAGAAGTTTAACCTAACTTGCTGGTGAAACATAACTAGCAAAGGATATTTCACATACCCATGTAACCAACAGTCCCAACCCGTCCTCGGACTGTTTCTCCTTCTGGAATCTGCACAGCTAATCCAAGATCTGAAATTCTTATATGTCCTGTTCATGTTAAAAGATATAAAATATGGTCAGCAAACAATAAAATATCGTATTTAAAAACAAATTTCTCTTGCATACCTCATAAAAAGATACCCAAAATATTAAAACATTCATATACCTCACAACATTAAGTTTCTATAACCAGAAAGGAGTGATTTAGTTGTCCCTCCCACAGCTTTTTTTTTTTTTTTTTAAATTAAAAACACGTAAAAGGAAGAGAGGTAGAGATCTAACTCATTTCCTGAAGGTCATACACACACACACACAAAGATATTGTCAAGTACTCTGTTCCTAGTTTTGGCATGGGCTGCAACTCTAGTATCAAAGAAATTATCACTGCTTATTTTGATTTCTGGATCTACGTAATAGATATGTGTATTTTTCCATTCTGTATTCCCACACACAAACACCTAGCTTTCTCACTTCCTAACAAAACATCAGAATTTTCTCCATTCATTCCTAATATAACAAAGCTATAACTTGTACTGAAACATCAGGTTTTCCTCTAACAAAGTACCCTAGTAATGATGAGTACAAGTAATTGGGATTGCTATCCCCACTTCTACCCAAAAAGAGAAGTAGCCTGACCAAATCTACTTAGAATTACTTATAATATAACATGCCAATTCACTATTAGGATTTCCCCTTCTCATGACTCAGTCTACTGCAGAAAACTTCAGCTTTTATTTCAATTTATCAGCCAAACTTAAGCCAACTCCAGTTAACTGCCTCTCCCATTATGCGTGCCATTTACATTAGGACCTCTAATGTAAAGGCAGGCTTATGGAGAACTGTGATTTGTCATGAATAATATTGCTCAGACGGGGAAAGTCCAAGAATGGCAAAGGAAGCAAGTTCACCCCCACACTCCCTCACATCTCCATGAACAAATATAGCTCTTTGCTGGACAGACTCAACAGAAAATAATCTAAGGCAATTCAAAGCAAGAATTGTATTGACATTGTTCTAATTTGAAAATATAAAACCTATTTTCTCACTAAAAATAAAAAAGGCTAGATAGAAAAAAAGACAAGTTCGTTGTCCACTGAATTTTCAAACTGAAAATTGCTCCTTAACTGTGGTAGAAAGATTTAGGGGTGAAAGCAACAACAAAAAAAATCCCAATACATTTCGAATACTACATACAATGTCAGGGACAGTGTTTTTTACAGAACCATCACAGATTCACAGAATAATTCAGGATGAAAAGGACTTCAGGTCTCTAGCACACCCTCCTCCAGATAAAGCAGTCTGCTCCACATTTTGTTAAAAAAAATCTGTTTCTAGAAAAAAAGCCTTCTAAAGTGTATCATCTCTCTGGGTAGCCCATTCAAATATTTGACACAGTCCTTTGCAAATATTTTGTCATTCAAAAAGCTCAGCAGCATCTGTGCTAAATATTAGCATATCCATTTCTTATTTACATGTGCTAGATAATCGGGGGGGGGGGGGGGGGGGGGGGGGGGAACTAGGGAGAGAGAGACAGAGAGAGAGAGTAGAAAAAGTTAAGTGTCACTTTTTATGTTGGTTAGGAATAACTACATACTCTTGAGCACCAAATGCTATGTTAAATACATGCAGATGCTCTTCTTTTCCCTGACATCTGATGAACCCCTTGTCAAGTGCACCATGTGAGCTCCTGAAGTGATTTTCTAATTAGTCCCCTCTGCTCTCTGGAACAAGATCTGAATATCCCTGGCACCGAGAAAGCATTCTCGCGCAGTACTGTAAGGCTACATTTTCCCTCAAAGAAACCTTCTGCTTTTGCAAGACTTTGCTGGGGAGAAAAATTAAAGAATGCATTTGATGTCTAAGAAAGCTTTAGCTCTTGCAAAGTGACTTCTCATAAGCTTTTTTTTTTTAAGCACTTTATCAGTCAGAACATGCTGACTTTCAAAAAAAAAAAAAAAAGAAAAAAAAAAAGCTAAGCTTTGTGCTAATCACTCCAAATGCAAAGTTTCCTTTAATACTCAACAATTACAAGAACAAACTGGTAATATTCCTCCACAGCTTAGAAGAAGGTGATTGCTGCACATGTTCTACAGTGAATCCAGAAGATTCTGACAGATTTAATACAAAGGCATTATAAAAAAAAAAAAAATGGCTTTTGGAAGAAAAATAATACATAAAAACATTTATTCATATTTTTCCTTACTTCTTTGATTCTCCTGAGCCATATCTACACCAGTAACCAACCAAGCTGTTTTAGTTAAGTGTTAAAACAAACACTCATGCCTCAGATTTTTTCCTCGTTATTACTTAATATTATATTTTACTGATTAAGTGTAATTCTGGCACTGCTTCTAACAAATTACGTTTTCATAGGAAAAGATGAAAAGACAAACAAAGAACAAATCCACGTAAAAGTAAAACAAATCCATGCAAAAGTTTTAGCCAAATTACATAAAGAGGGAGGGAGGAGGAGGAGAAAAAAGGAAACAAAGTCATTCTGAGGTAGGAAACTGACCCTTATAATATTATGTGTTGTTCTCCTCTCCCACGGCCGCAGTATTTTCTCATACTCTCTAAAAAGCATGGACACCTGTGTTTTGGTCTTTTTTTAATTTACTAATTAAAACACATTAGAATATTAACATTTGTCAGTCAGGTCCCCTCTGTTACGAAGATACTAATTCATTTGATTCCTGGCACAGTGTTAATTAGTTTTGTAATTCCTGATTTCCAAATTTAAAATTTTTACTTACCACAGTCATCAAGGAGTATATTCTCAGGTTTCAGGTCTCTACAAATTAAACAGAAAAAAAATATGAATTATATAGAGGTAAAATTATCAGCCATCATGAATGAATGGTAACTGAGGCAATGCAGGGCTTCTTATAACTGTTCTGATAAAAGGTATTTTTCCAGCTTTCACCTATAGACAAAAGAGTTGTAAAGTTGAGGACCTGTAATACAAATCGTTTAACTGTTGAGTTTCCCAACTCTTTATCCCATTTATGCTTAAAAAAAAAACCAAAAAAAAACAAAAAAACCTATTTCACAGATGAGAGACACAACACTAAAATCCTGACACGAAGAACCACCATCTTACAACCAAGTTTGTGCTCACAGGCGGAAGACCTTTCTCTGAGCCATTAGCCATGCAAACCCACACCAGCAAGACAAGTCGGTACTTGCTGCAGTTTGGTGCTCCATTTCATCCTGTTGTGGCAGAATATCAACAAAGAGAACTAAAAGCATACACTTAAGTATCATCAATTCAAACTCAATTCCTTTATTTTGACACGCAGCTCCTGAAGCTTACTAGGCACTTGTATCTAGATAGGATTGTTTGCAATCAACTTTCTAAGAGTCTCTGCTACTTCTTTTCCTGGGAACAGAAGTTTCACGTGAAACATTCCTTAGCTATTAAATGTTAGCAAGACTCAAGAAAGAGTAAAAGAGCAATTCATTTGCTGTGTTGCAATTCTGCACTTTAGAGACATCTTGTAAATGTTTCCTTTAAGAACAAAAGAAAAAAAACCAAACATGTTATGGGATATTCAAACCCTCCCTGTCCCCCCCAGATTAAGAGGTTCATTTAAAAAAATAGATTTAAAAATATATACTTTTTTTAATTGGACTAAGCATGCAGTGGTCT
The DNA here is from genome assembly GCF_009819795.1 of Aythya fuligula. Taxonomy (NCBI): domain Eukaryota; kingdom Metazoa; phylum Chordata; class Aves; order Anseriformes; family Anatidae; genus Aythya; species Aythya fuligula. Next base: position 67,490,388 of record NC_045562.1, read on the forward strand.
GTTTTTGCTATAGCTTACAGCAGCCCTCCTACACAGAAAACTTCTTGATAAGAAGATGTGAAATAAATGTAATACTCTCAAGATTATCTGGAATTATTAGCATGTTCTGCTAATTCAAGGGTTCTCTGATGAAGAAGTGCTTCATGTAGGGACTGGAACTCAGTGCAGTCACTGAACAGCACTGAATGAAATCCTTCCAGGGCTTTCAGTGTAAAGGCGTCTGCTCTGAAGCAAAAGCAGGAGATGGGCAAGGAGCTACTTCATTTATCCACTGTGTATTCAACAGGCAAACTTTGGCCTTGCAGACACATTAAGCAGTGGAGCTTTGGGCACCTCCATGAGTTTGAGAGACAAATCTAGATCTCACGACAGCTTATGTGATAAAAAGAACACTACCACCCTTGCAGAGACAGTTAACTCCGGCAGTAAAACTGCAGCACCGAAGTCCCTTTAAGAAAGGAGGTAGTATTTATTCCCCACCCTGTTCCATGCGAATCCTGATTTTGATCTACATAGCAAACGTTTTCTGCAGCATACGGAAGAACAGCTCCACTACTTGTTCCTGTCTGTTTGCTTATTTTTTCTAATGTCAGCAACATACGGCAAGTTACAGATAGTTTCACAAGCTACTACCGAACACGTAAACGGGCTCAGTCCCTTCCTTGGGATAGGGCAACAATAAGAACTAGCTTTGGTTTTGGAAATTCAGTGGTCCTTTCAGTATTAAATACTTTTTAAATGACAGCAAGAGACAAAGAACATTCCTTCTGTTCTTGCTCCAGAAAATGAAATATATTAGTTACCACAATTAGGAAAAATAAATTGTAGAAATAGTGAAGATGTACTTCAAGTTGTCCTGTTCCTCACAAAAACATGATTACTGCAGGTTGCCAGCAAAACTTCTTTGGTGAGGGTAAAATAATTATGGTCAATTCTTCCAGTTTTCCTGGTCCGTTTATTTTACATTGTCACTGTATTGATTCCTAAATGCACTTCCTTTGAGTTGCCTGACAGGGAATTTTGATCATGTAACCTATCACTGTAAGCAGCGACATCCTGAACACATCTATGACCACCTTTTTTGGCTTCTTGACTGTAAAAATGGAAAATGTCAAACTAAGCTCCTGAATACATTATACAAGAAGAAATACATATGGAAAAAAAATAATCAGATATCAGGAAAAAAAACCTACTTTCAGCAAAGGAGAAAAAAAACAAGACTTCCTTGCATGGAATTGGTCATTCTTTATTAATAAGAGCAGGGCCAAAAGTAATTCTACCGAGACCATAAAATTATTCAAACATTTTCTAGTTTTAGTCCTCAAGTGCAGCGGAGTTGACATGGTATAATCAGTCTCCTTTCATCCATTTATTTAGTGGGCAGTAACTCCCCTAGTATGTCCTATACTGAGTTGTTTAAACAATGTCATAACGTCTTCAGGTATTATGACTAAATTTAAGCCCTTTCTTTTTCACCCTGAGCATACAGATTATTCTGGTACTAGCACATGCACTGACTCTTGGTCCATCATTTCATTACTAACAGAGAACTAAAAATAATTTCCATTTTTTTCAGTAAGATGCAATTTGACTCACAAGTTGGTTGTGAAACTACTTTTTCGCTTACTCACAAACCAAGTTTTTGTAGCAGACCATAAAAACTCCCAATAATTGGAAACTGATGAAAAAACAGAACAAAAAAAAGGACAGATCTAGACACCATGACCACTCTGAAGTCTGGAATTTCAGATAACGCTAGGATTTAACATATGCACTTGAAGATCTAGTATGCAAATAGCTAACAAGCTGAACTTAAACACAAGGGCTGTGGGTTTTGTTTTTGTTTTTAAACAATCACATTTGTTTTCACTTGGGAAGCAAGAAGTTACATACTTGTAGCTGATCCATATGAGAATAACGAGTGAAAACATGACTCTTCAATTTATCCTTGCTTCCCTCCTACACACACGAAAACACATTGTGCATCATCACAAGATTGGCCAAACTCTTTAGGGAACAATGTGTAAGTCCAATTTACTCTGTGGTTCTGCTAATTTCTGAGACTGACTGCTGTGTGGGTATGTTAGACTTCCACATAGAGGATGGAAAAAGTCTAAGACTCACTACATGGAAGCTATGCAAGATTACGACTGACATGGGTGTAATGAGCAACGCAGCAAAGGACTTCAGTCTTCTGTGAACATCTACTTCAGAGTGGACATGAATGCAAATATATTTTCCTAAAGCTTGCTTATTTATTTGAATTGCTAATCAAATGGCTTTGCAAATCATGATTTTCTATGAGTTTGCAAACAAATCTTGAATTTATTTTTTTTTTAATGTTTTAGAATTCAGCAAGTACCTAGACCAGAATAACCAGTAAGAAGACAAATACGATCAGTAAGTCAGTAAGTTTAAGGGACACATGGTGAAAAAAAAAAACTACATTTTTTTTGCTTCTTTCACTATAAGTTTGAATACAAGTATGTTTTAATAGAAAATAATTCTTACGTTTAATGCCAAACAGACATGGAAATATCAAGGTATGAGCTGGTACTAAAGATGGTACTCACCTGTAAACAATTCTCTCCTTCTGTAAATCCTCCAGACCACAACACAGTTCTGCAGCATAGAAAATAGCTCTTTCTTCATCAAAGCCAGGATTTCCCATGTTATATATGTGAAATTTCAAATCCCCTCCATTCATTATGGTTAGTACTAAACACAGGGCATCTTTTGTCTCATATGTATAGGATAAACTAACCTGAAAAGGGGACAGAGGAGAAGATGACCATTATTCGCTTGTAAACTCCAATTCACAGCTCCTCTTTCCAACACAAGCAATATATGAATTCATTGGGGGAAAAAGAAAAAAAAAAAAAAAAAAAAAAAAAGAAAAATAAAAAAAACAAAGCAGACAATTTTTTGCTGTCCACTAAGGTTACACCTTGAGCAACCCCACCATGTTTATCTTCCTGGAGTAAAGTACTTGAAGACAAAGGAATCCAGACCAGCTTGCATGTATAAACAAACCCTGTATCACCACACGCAGCAGTTTAGCAACATATTTGTTTAGACATCCATAGAGCCCTATCCAGACAACAAATTTATTGGTGAGACCATTCAGCTGCACATTATATGTATAACTCTTTATAAAATAACATGTGCATATACATGTATCTTATTTTATTAATACCTCAGCATTTATGGATTGTCAAACCGTCTCCCTGAGCTTCAAGACTCAAAGCTGCCCTATGCTACAGAAAATGAGTAAGTTATTTAAGATCAAACGTGCAATTTCTATCTTATTTATTTCAAATAATTATATATTTGCCTTGCTTAGAACTTGCCAACAGCAAAGATTCAGTACAGCTCCTTATAATCTATCTTCTGACTGTACTTGGAATGAACTGTTGATGGGGCTGGAAGAATACTACAGTTTTATTTCCTTCAGTTTTAGGTATATGCTTTAAAAGTGCATTTGAAGTTTTAAAGCAGAATTCAAAGCACATTCAAAGAAAAACAATTTTAACACATTGTAAAATAATATTAAATTTAATGGGCACACTAAAACTAATTCAATACTGGGTATAAAAACTTTCTGCACTGAACTACTAACAATCACATAAAACATACTAGTTACTCTATCAAATCATTTATCTTAGTTGTCACACATTCTCTAAATCAATTAGAAAATATCTTATGCCAAAAACTCCTGGAAAAGACTGAAATGAAGCAAACAATGCCAGACAAACTCACGAGAACAAGATCAGAACTAGATACTTACTACAAACCTACTATTCACTTTTTCCAGAATTCTTTTTTCATTTAGAGCCATTGATTCCCCTTTCCTCTTCTTTATTCTCTTTTTTTCTAGCTTCTTACATGCATACATTTTTCCTGTTGCCCGTACTTGACAGGCACACACCTAAAAAGAGAGAAGGCGTGTCAGAGACTAGTTTTACATCAAATTTTATTTTTCTTAAAATATATGCATCTTTTTTTTTCCCAAACTCTTGAATGATCTCAGAAAATGAAGGCCTCTAAGTATGAAAAGTGCACTTTTGCCCACAGAACAACTTAAGAGGGTCACAAAAGCTATAATAGAAGTGAAACAAAACATTATATAGGAGCCAATGCACTTTTGCTGAGATTGAATAATTAGTAAAACTGCAGATCTTGTATTGGTGAAATACCCAACTGTGATAACAATATGTTTCTAGGAAAGCAGGACAGAAGACTAGCGTCTTCTGTAATTTTGTAACCCTCCTTTCCCTTCAATATAGGGATACAGTTGAAAGATTAAAAAAAAAAAAAAAAGTGAATTATAAAGGGAATGAAATAGAGATTTTCACATAAACTTTATGAATACACTATGTAATTATTAAGTAGAAACAAAACTATGTCCTCAATGCCAAGTAAAAATTCTAAACAGAAACAACAATTGTCATAGTCGGGGGAAGTTTTCTCCAATTTTGTGTATGATCTACAATAATAAGACTAGCACATTAAAAGAAAGCAGTTTGGGCTGATGACAGTTTGCCAGTTGATGTCAAAATGTAGACTGTTAGAGCCAAGAGAAAAATAAATAAATAAATAAGCAAACCTGCTTTTCCTCTGTATTAATGTTTAAGGTTAACACAGTACCTTACAATAAGATACCCCTGCACTCACCTCTCCAAATCCACCTTTTCCTAGTACTCGGTAATGCCTAAATGTGTGCTTGGTTACTGGCTGCCTGATTAACAGAAAGAAATAATTACTGTAACAAGAATTATAAGAGTTTGTAATCCCTCCCCACCCCGAGGTCTGTCCTCTTTTTGTCCTTCCTGTTCAATGGCATCTGGCTGAATAACAGTTGTTTTGATCTCGTGAAGACAGCATTATAATAAGCTGAATTTAAAGCGAGAGGGGTGCACTGATTGGAACCATGGGTCCCTTCATGTGGTCACCAGATATTCAAAATAGCATGAAAAAAGCTGTGTCATTTAGGGTTAGAGCCTTATCTGATCTCATCAGTAGTCAAATTATTACCTCCAGTTTTCTTCCTTAGTTGCAGTACGCTGACACGTAGGCTGCTTTTCAACAAGATCATGCTTACAACGCATTTAAAAAAAGGTAAACTATTCTTTGCTTTGCTGTTTCACTTTTTCAAAAAAAAAGAAAAAAAGTTGTGGTATGCAATAGTGATTCAAGAGCAATTTAAAAAATTGTTCAGGTTTTGATGTAGTTGAAGAGGAAGAGGTAACTGGAAGCAGTAAATATGTCAGCCATTCTATGCTAAAATACTGCTAAACATGCATCAGGGCAGGGCTATTTCATGGTGGTGGTGAGCGGATTTTTTTAAGGAGCATCCACTGTTAATGCAGCTTTGTTCTCAATACAGCAAATGGATGTTCATTTGGTTTAATTGTTTGAGTAGCTTCCCTAGTTCCCTTCCTGGCTTTTGCTGCTAATTCAGTCGGAGACACAGGGTAATTGGAATTTACCATAAAATTCATGTTCAAACACCTTAATGTTTGAATAGGTGATCACAATTCCCAAAAGCACTGAATAAGAACGAATTTGTACCAATTTCAACCTTGTGACAAAGTGTGGACATTCATTTAGTATTGATTTAAAAGACTAAACTATTTGCTGATAAAGAAATATCTTGCTCTCTTAATTACTAGATCTGTCTCTACCACCTTGAAAAAAATGATTAGTTACCCAGTCACACAGCAGATTAATCTAGTTTTATAACATACTTATTAACTACTAATTAGACTACATTTAAAACTAAAGACTGACAGAATTCCCAAGAAAGATTGTTATCCCACTGCACACTTGACAGCCAAACATATAGAAATATGATAATAAATTTGCATTTATGTAATACAAATTCACTATATAAAGGCTCCTGAACAGATACTCAGAGTAGTGGCTCTCTCGCTATCCCATGAACATGATCATTTACACATTTGTCTTTCAGATCATAATTTCTCAAATAAGCAATGGTATTCATTAGGGCTCTACAGCATTATTGCCTTACAAGCAGAACTGGTCACAAAGCAGAGCAAAATTATCATACACACATTATAAAACAAAACAAAACTTACTTTTCCAGCCATTTCCACTGTAAAAAACGGGAAAAAAACACACTTTCTTGGTAAGCTTCAAAAGGTCTCCTGCTTAGGTATTCATGGACAATTCTAGAAACAGAAAAATAAACTCAGTCAGAATTATACTGGAAAACAGATGAAGTAGCAGATCAATCTATTAAAATCGACATAATGGAACCGTAGGCAGAAAAACCCGGTCATTGTCTTTACAATGGTTTTAACCTAGATATTTCACAGAGTGGCTGTCACAGAAAACTGTTCCTGCCAAAATACTAGTGAATGCCAAACCACTGTTACTTACAGCAACTAGAAAGTTTGACCACTGTATTCTCACTGTCTTCAAGCCCCCCTAAACATTGGCCTATCAGCAGTTATGCAGTGTAACTGTGGCCCCACAAATATGACCTCTAAAAGGTATTCACAAGAACGGATCTAAAAGCTTTCATACATTCTTTGGAAGCTGGTAGGTGAAGTTTTATTCTAGGATTTGAAATTGGAATACTTAATAACACATCCAAGCCTGAACTCCGTACATCTTTATCATTCTCCTTAAACTAAACACAAGGAGATGAAACAAAATTAGGAAGTCACTCAAATTGTATTCAGGTATTTATTGGACGAAGGACAGGGCATGACTACAAGACGGATCTTCCATTTGAGACATGTTTTATTAGGTGTTCTCACACATCCCTTTCAATCTTCTAATCTCGGGTGGTTATAAACTATGCTGATTTTTGTTGCCAGGGAGATGACCCAAGCAGTGACAAAACATAATGTAAGTCTTCCGACATGACCAAGCACGCCTTGAAAAACCAGTAGTATTAGACGCATGAAGGCTTTAGAAAGACATGCAACACTTGTAAACAGGTACGGTCCCTCCAAGAAAAGCCTTCCCTGCTGCAGCTGTGTGAAATATCACTGCGTGAGTTCAGAACAAAATTAGTTTGTGTTAATTACCATGATCAATCTTCTAACCAGCCACCTTAGTTGAATATAACTGTTGGCATCAGCTCAACCCATTTTCAAGAACCACAAATTGTGCAACAGCGTTCACAAGCCTTTCAAGTCCCAATCCTTAACTTAATTTTAGATTTTGTAAGTACCTTTATCATAGAAGAGAGCTCACTCAAAAGTTAAAAATATAATAAAGAAATACCATTCTAATGTAAAGAATACTTGGTAGTAGCCACACCACTTGAAGATAATGCAATTTTCAGCAAAAACAGCATTTAAGAAAAAGTTCTGCAGAAGTTAAGCAATGTTTCTGAAGGAAAAACCTAGTCTTTTCAATTAATCTTTTCCAAGCATCTTACCTACACTCAGGTCAGACACAAAATCCTTCTTGGTGTAATAACTTCACCCTTCATTTGTCTCACAAATGCATAAATTTCTCTTGAGATACATAAACACAGCATTATGCATTTTTAACGTACCTAGTACAGTCCACAAAAAGGTCTTTAGAAGGGTTCTTTTCCAGTCTTGCTTTACATTCATTTACTGTTTCCTGAGGTATTTCTGGCAAGTGTGCTGCAGACTTTACATTATTTGAAACAAACAAGCAAAAGACAACAATGAAAACAATTTTTAAATTAATAAAGTGAAAGTTCTAAATTCAAAATAAAACTGGCTACTATGGGAAAAGGAAAAGAATAATTTGACCACTGAGAAAACTATAGAAGTCAGATTCAGATAAAATTTCTATTTGTTCCCCATTAAAGAACTGCAATAACATTCAATGCATTTCTATTTCAATATCCTGGGAACTAGATTTGGCAATAATACAAGCTTTTTCTTTCAATAGGTCTACTACTACAAGAGCAAGTTATCTACTTGCTTTGGCAGGATGGAAGGGAGGAGAAAGAAACACCCACACAGTTTGGGAAATTATTTCAAACCAGCCCAAACAAATCTGTTTTTCGCCAAAAGGGCATGCGATTTATGGTAGTTCCAAAGAAACTATCTGAGAAGATGTTCCAAACTTGGAGTCTGTCTGGTTTTAAGGCAGAAAGACATTCATATGGGGTAAAGCCTTTTTCAGGGTGACTGACGTAAGAAAGTCTGTTCATATAAAGCAGATATGTAATTACATATTCACTGAAAAGCTTCTCTCAGACATCAAAGAACAGACTGAGTTTCTTTGTTAATAAGTCTTCCTTGGAGGCTAAACAAATATATCTTTACCTAAAACCAGTATTTTAATTTGAAAACATAAGAGAGTAAGTCACAATGACAATAGTGTTAACAGCAAAATATCTGCTTAAGCAGGTAAATGTCACAATCTTAGAAGGCAGTATACATTTCAGAAAGCCAAAAACTGGACTAACAAAGTTTGAAGGTCAGTTTACTAAAAACATTGTGACAATTTAAGTGTCTAGTGTATCTCAAATTTACAACACATTTGACAGTATCTTGCAGTACAATGTATTTACCCCATTAGTGAAGTAGGTCTCTAAGACTTTCAGGCCACAGTCTATACGCTTTTCATCTGAAGATACCTCATATTCTGCCTAAGGGAATAGATTTGAAAATTAATTTATGTTAGAGATATTTAACACTCCAGTCTTTTACATGATACTAAGTAAATCATTCCCCCCCCCCCCCCCCCCCCCCCCCCCCCCCCCCCCCCCCCCCCTTTTTTATTACAGTTTTAGGTAAGATTGGAAGAATAAAATTACTACTTTCTAGAAGGCATGTTAACTGGAAGAAATGAGATCTAAAACTGACCCTTCTTCATTCCTTGAGGTAATAAAACTGAGTAGATAGAACATCTTGTGACATTTTTGACTTGGTAAAATATGGACTGAGATGTAGAAAAAGAACACTGTGACATTTGGTATATTTTTCAGATACAAAACTGGCAGTTTGATAGAGCTCCAGAGGTAACTATGTTTGGAAAGGAAACATCAAACACACTGGTACTGAAAAGCTCCAAGGACTGGTTACTATTAATAATTTTAAGGAATAATCTAGAAGCAGACATCAGAAGTTATGACATTTAAAGATAACACAGGAGCTGAGGAAAGATTAATTGGAAAAGAACAATCTCCAACAGCAACCTGTGTTAGCTTGGTAAGCTGGGCCAACTCAACCAAAGTTTATTTCATATCTCAAAACGTAAATGCAAGCACCCAGGAACAAAGAATATAGGGCAGACCTCCAGAACAGAGGACTGCATCACCCATAATAACACTGGCACATTAGGACAACAATCATTAAAAACCTCAGAGGAAGTTCCAAGTAATCGATCTAATCAGTAGAGAAGAAGTTGTATACCTTTATAAAGCAAGTCATTAAATAAAAATGACAGCTCAAGAGCCAAACAAACATACAATACTGGAAATTACAGAAACCTTCATCTCGAGTCCTGCAATCAATCAGCTAAGCCACAGTGACTCACTGCAACGTCATCAACATCTTCTGCTGAAACATTATGGTATCAACCACTTCAACACAGTGCTCACATCCATAAACAATTCCAAGCCATTGGTTTTGCTACTTTAATTCCACAACGATCAGTCTAATGGCACACAACTCTTCTTCATCTAACAAACAACCATACCAAGTCGGAAAACTTAATCAACCACAGCAGTGCACTTAATGCTTTTTAACATTTTAAACTCTGCCAATGCCGTTGGCATACCGTTTTAAACAGATACTGTATTTAAAAGGAAGTTTAAGAGACCGTCTTGTCAGCTAAGCTCTGTTACTCACTGAGCTTAAGAGGGAAGTTTGAGTTGCCACCCATTCTTTTTCATACTTGAGTAACCTTGTCCCCAGCTAGTGCAATGAGTCACTGGATGATTGGATAACTTCAATTCTTCGCTTTAATTTCTGTTAGTTTTATTCAACGATTTCACAACTTTTCTTTTCTGTAAAGCCACAAGCTGACTCCAGACTTTAAGGTCACACCTTCACAAGAGTTAGAACTTACCAGTCTTACTGCTCAAAACATGTAGGCAGAAGTAGCACAGTAACACCTTGATTTTGGCCTCCTAACATAATCATGACGCTGAAACCACATTGCTTCATATAAGAGGATCAGAAAACTCTTAAAGTTAATATGCCAGGCTCTTAAGACACTCTATGGTCATTCTATGCCAGAAAGTTTATTCTCAGAAGGATTAAGTCTACAATTTAAAATAAAAACTAATTAAAAATAAACAAACAAAAAAGCCAACATGATCTGGCACAACCTGATATAAAGACTCCACAGCCATAGCCTTCCTCTGCACATTACCACCTTACAGAAAGAGTAAAAAAGAATAAGTGGGAAAGCAGCACTTGAACAAGCTTGCTGACCTTCAGTCCAGAAAGGAGAATCAGGCTAGCTCACAAACCTTTTGGAAGAGATAGCAGATATTTTATCTCACTTTCTTGATCAAGGGAGCATACTAGCTTTTGGATCATGAGACTCTGATTAGAGTTATCTTAGCTTTTCAGAGTCTTCTTGTTTCAATGATTCCCAAGTGCACTTCTTCACCAAGATTTTTTCAAATGGAAGTTTAAAAAAGTAATCTACTAAAAGGGATGATTTCATGAATTATCTCAACTATGACAGACTTTTTAAAACTTATCCAGGTGTTGCAACCCACGAAACATTATAGGTTGCATATCTGAAAACAATTCAATATATTCAGTGACTTCTTAGAGACAATTTTACCTGAAAAATAACACGTGCAAAGACACCCATGTCTTAAAGTTACATGCATAATTTTTTTCTTTTTTTGTGCTGTTTAAGATTTTACTACTCTTTATGTAAGCTCTTAGGGAATAAAAACATACAGAAATTGTAACCAATGATGTTACATCTGCTATTGTCAGTGGTCTCCCTGCTGTGTCTGGCTCAACAGCTTGTTTGCATTCCCTCAGGATCTTTAACTCCAAATAGATTTCCATTCAATTCGTTCTACATATACCATTGTCAAACTGGTCTCTGAAATCCTGTGCTAGAAATAGCTCCTGCACTTCTGAAGAGTATAATGAAGTGCACCCAGAGAGTCAGCCTAATTACACAAAGATTCATTGACCACAGAAAAATGGTCACTACCATTGAGTCTTCTGAGCTACATCACCACGAAGAATGAAGATGAGATATATTTATTCCAATAAAGTAAAAATATTGTTACGGACTCCAAAAATTAAAACAGGTACCACATGACCACAAACAGAAGGCAACGCTACTTTCTGTTTCACACCAAAAGTTCCTTTTAGCTGATGGAGTGTCTCAGTTTATACGCCGATGCGGAGAATGGAGAAATGGTGGAGAAACAGCAATAAACCCATGTACTTGCTTACACCCTGCACCTTTCAGAAGCATCCCACCTTCTAAGACTGCAGTTTAGCATGCATGTAAGCAGCACTACTACCCCGATTCTCTCTTCTTTGGTCATTTGAACATAAATTAGAACAAAAAACAGGTGGGATAAGAGCTATTATTCTCTTCTCCTAAGGCCTGTTGTGTGCCTGCCTGCTCTTCCCGTCGCTTTTCTCCTCCCCTTGTGGGCTTAGTTTAAGGATTTTTACCAAACATGGCTGTAGGGGCACTTCCTCCTTCCCCTCATTCTTTAGAGTTAGATACCAAAATGCAAACGTATCAAAACACTTCCTTTTCCCTTGCTCTCTAGAATCTGTTTTCCCTCCTTCCATAGTTCCCTAAATTTCCATCTCCATTGTAGTTTTTAAATAGCATGCTGTGACTACCCCAGGGCCAGTTAGCCTAGGGCTAGACTAGCCTGCGTGCCAGTTGCAGCATTTTGAAATCTGTTTATAACATTTTCAAGTCTGAGTAACGTAATACTCCTTGTAAACACATCCTTTTAGGCTCAAGAAGACAAATAGCACAGTCTCTCTAGAATTCTCTTATTCCCATCATGCCATCTTTATACCTCTGAGCATGCCAAGATGGCAGAGATTTTAGAGTAAACATCTTCGTTTAAGAAGCAGTGCCAGAATTTATTGACATCCATCAAAAGTTACAGTTTTATAGCTGGCAAGTATAAACTTGCTAATACACGAAAAAGAAAAGAGTGGTTTAGCTAAAGAGGAAACCAAGAAAGTCAGATTCAGATGTTGTATGGAATACAGCTTTTGTCAGCTGGCATCAGCCACCTGAGCTGTGTCCCCTCCCAGCTTCTTGTGCCCCCCACCTGCTCACTGGTGGTGCAGAGTGAGAAACAAGAAGGCCTTGCTGCTGTGTACGCACTATTCAGCTATAGCTAACACAGTGGTGTTATCAACACTGCTTTGGTCACAAATCCAAAACACAGCACCATACAAGCTACTCTGAAAATACATCAACTCTATCTCAGCCAAAACTAATACAAAAAAAAAAAAAAAAGAGTATGAGCTATCGACTATGGATACCAATGTCCAATTTCTCACTGCTTACCACTGCATCCAGAAATTCAATGCATCTTTTCAAGTCTGGTCTGGAGTCACAAAACTGCCTGAAGAGAAGTCTTCCTATTGGCTGTTTGTCGCAAAGCTGGTTATAATCTCTTTCTGAGAAACAGACGAGAAGTAAACATCTCTATTTTAATCTTTGCCACAGCAAGAACCTTATTCCCATTTGAGAATGGGACAAAAAAACACTAAAGCATCAAGATTTTACGTTAACATGTTTAACAAAGACATCATCAAAATCAACCTGAAAAATAGTGAAACACTCTTCCTGCCACATTTGTCTCTGACAGACTATCATATTTATAAAAACTAAAAACATATTGAATGATTTAGTTAAGATTCATTTAGGATGAGGTTGGAAATTAACAATACTGTGAAACAGCAATACCAATGCAAACATGACTGTTTGCAAAGAAGGAATATAGACTAACAACAGAAAAGACTGAAAAATTATTACAAGACTAAGAAAAAGATTAGGAAATTTACTTCCATACCATTCAAATTACAATACAATTTCCTTTTCTAGTTCATAGCTTTGCAAATTCATCTTTCAGAAGCAGTTTCCTTTAATAAATAAGGAGCTATGATGCAGCTTCTATCTTATTGTAAATTTACTTCCCCATAAATTCTCCATCATGTTAAAGGTCTGAATATTCTGCATTCAGAGCAAGACAGAAGTCTTTCATTTAACACCACCAAACTTACTCTCTTCCTTCTCAAAGATAAGACAGACTGCTCTGGAGGATACCTACCGATTGAGCATCTAATGCTTTCACATTGACTAACAGGCGGCAACTTCAGCATTTCTCTCCATTTTTTGCTACGCCCACTTCGTTTGCCTAGAAGAAAAACAAAAAAGCAATGTAAAACACAACACCACATCAAACTAAACTCTGATTCTAAGCAGCATAAAATTAAGTCACTTCTGCACAGATCTGTCAGGCTGCTTTTCACATCTAAAAGGAAATCCATCAACAAGGATATCCAAATCAGTAACAAACTTTATGTAGAGAAACTTTTATATGAAACACTAAAAATGCAGAAAGGTTTTTGCAACACAAACACTGGCTCCGGATGCGCATACAGAATCTCTCTGCAAAGAAAAGGCAAATATCTAGGAATTCTGAAAATTGCAAACAAAACCGAAACATCAGCAAAGTCAGAAACCAAAAAAAATTGGGCGTTACATCTCAACCAGTGAAGAATGGAAGGCATTAAAGTCAAGTAATAAAACACATCAAGTTTTTAAATGCATTTTTGAATAATCAAGTTGTTTATTTGTTTTCAAAGGGTGTAAAGATAACAGCAGTCGACCCCTAGGGATAAATGAGTGGGCACTAACCAAATACATGCTATTTATTGAAGGCTATGTTAAGATACATAACAGCAGACAGAACTTAACTGTTGCAGAGTCCAGATCTTTTCAATGCTTCAGATTTTAGTACTTTAATAAAAGTGATTAAAAGATGCTACAATATTTTTTAGATTGGATTGCAAAAATACACTAGTGCTCCATTTTCTATGTTAAAAATGGAATTTTAGCACATCACTTTGACCTGACGAAGCCAACTGCATTTGCAGAAGACCTGCACACTTATCAAAAAAAGCAGAGACGGATGGACACACAGGAACACGTTTCTTTTTCATTGCAAAACATTTCAACGGAAGAGAAATTTCTGTGCTACAGAATATTTTAGAAGAAGATTTTACTAAGTGATACGGCCAGATGCATTTCCACATGACAGAACAGCAGCAAAAGTGCACGGAGAGTTTCTAACTGTATCAAAGCACTGCATACTGTTAACCACAATGGGAGAGGGAGGAAGGGAGTTACCCTATGTAACCCGAACAGAAACCAAGCAGCAAACAGTGCTCTTAGGTCTTTCAGAACAAAATTGTTAGGGAGAAAGGAACTAACACCTTCATAATAATAAAACAGATCTAAACGAACACTTCACTCAAACTTGCATCTTCTTGAAGGGTTCCACCGCTGCTGCCAGAGCAGCTCCAGCTCAGTGTACCTTAGCTCTAATCAAATTTAAGTGATCTTTGCTAATGGGAACATTGATGTCTCACTGTGCCGCTGCAACAAAACTCTCAACTCCAGTATCAGTAGAAAAGTAAACAAATACGAAATACAAAACCATAGAGATCTGTCTTGCAGAGGCTCTTTGAACTGATGCATACTCCCTAAAAACCTTCTACAGCAAGATTTCCTCACGTTGCTTTGTAGGTCGTTCACCTTCCAAAATACTTCAGCACAAATACACCTACTTTACGCAGTAGCAGAACTATACATGAAGCTTTAACATTACCTGCATCATTAAAGCAAACTTCCAACAGATTAATAAAATACTTTTGATGTTTAAGAAAAAGAGTTGAATACATACTTGAAAAAAACACACACACACACAGCCAAGAGATGTATTTCTTATAGAACTGAACACCACCAAAATCAGGGAATACTGAACTGTAGCCTGTACACGTGCATTGAGTAGAAAAGGACTGAGTCTAGATTGTTACATCAAGAAAAACATTCGATGGAAGCATCAACCTTATTTTTAACCCTGTCACTGAAACTTACACTAAGTGGCAAGGTCCACTGAAGTTAAATTTGTTCTGAGCAGTTTCTGAAAGAAGGACTCTTGTGCACAACCCAGCACAAAGAGCATAGACCACGAATGAGAAACTGACCCAAATTTACACCACAGTGCTGTATGGAAAGAGTAAAACCAAGCTGTGACATATATCTTCTGAAGCACAGCAAAAGAAAAAAAAATAGCACTAAAAATGGGGATCTGTACATCATACTTCAAGTCCAGCTCAGGGCAGCCTGCTGTATTTTGCTGCACATATTTGGCAAGTTGGTTCCTGTGCGACCTTTGTGAACTTCATTCTACAAGAGACCACATGCTCTAATACAGTTGAATTTCCCATCTCAGAGAATTCAATAAAGGCTACATAATTTATTAATGATACGCAAGAATCAAATGCTTGTAAGCATCAGCTAAATCATCAAGCTTTCTTTTTGTCTGAACTGCCTGTTCTTAGATTCCAAGAGAAAGCACAGAAGGTCTTTATGTCCCAATAATGTGAAGAGGATCTATGAGCTCCATAATTTACAGATAAATTAGCCATTTCTGGTAAAAGTTATGGAGGAGAACAATTTATTTGTCATATTATTGCCTAACAGCAGAAAAGCGTATTTTTCCATTTCTGAGGCAGTTCAAAGCAAGTATGAAATTAAATTCTAACAGCTGTGGTTTGTGAGAGTGTCTCAATATTGATTTCAGTGCTTCTGTTCTGGATCTCATTCTAAAATACTTGAGATAAAATTATTGTAGAAAGACCAATGGCTTACTTTCCAACAGGGCAGCAATAAAGCCATTAGACCAGTCTGCCTTATGGATGACCTGTGTGTTTCAGATGAATTACCACTCTCACCTCTTTCAGATGTAATTGTTGGCAAGAACGATGTGCAAGTTGAAGCGACTCATCTTTTATAAAAAGAAGGGTGGATGCAGCAATCGACCATGACAATGAGGAAACACTGCAATTACAGCTTCAAGTACATCAGAACCTTCTCCTCCTTCCCAAATTACTTCTTAGAGTTAGAATCTCAGCATTCGCCTCTTCACATGTTTTTGCCTCTTAAAAAAACATGTTCTAAAATCAGGTAGGTGGAAGTTAAGATGCTTTCATTTTCCAACTTAAAAAAAAAAACTCTTCAAAGCAACATTTGTAAACACGTGAAGTGGTTGGCTTATACGTCAGCAAAAGCAAAAATAATTGCAAAAAAGAAACTACTGGGGTAAAACAAAGCAATCTGGTGTGGAAACAGATCTACACAATTTGCAATATTTATCAGAGCAGCAGACAGACTGCCCAGTACCACAGCAACCTCCCTCACGGACAAGGAGCACGACATTCATTTCATCGAGCACAACGTTGAAGGAACATCGTTAGCCAGTCTTCTTTGAGGTAGACAGAGAGAAAACTTGGTTTCTGCCCTACAGAATGAGAATTATTTATGAGAAGTATCATTATTTATGATACTTCATAAATATTTATGAGAAGTATCATCCTGTCTTTGGTTAATCAAAGTGCACAGATTTGGGGGCTGATACTGTCACTGACATTCTGGTCCTGAGCTGCTCGGTGGCCTCCGAGCTCCAGCTTCCTTGCCAGTGCACCCCTGTGGTTGAGCAGCACACAGCTGCGCAGCACCAGGGGTGCACGATTGCTACAACATCACTCTTGCAAAACAGAGTCCACAAAGCAGATCATCAGATACCGGCTGAGAAATTCATACCAGACCACACCCAAACGAGCTCTGAGAGCGCCTAACTGCATCAAGGCAAGGACCTACCACATGCCCTTTCCTGCACGAGTCGTTCGAGTGGTTCATTTCAAAATGCAAAAGCTCTGCATCACCTACACTGGGAGGCAAGAGGATAATCCAGGTACATACACTGTCTGAGAATAAACCTATCCTACAGTAGAAAAAGTTGCAGACAAGTTTCCTGAAAGATTTTAAGTTCATATGAGCTCCTCCTACTCGCAGCCACATTTTCCTTCAATCCACTCACGAAGAAGATTGAAACCTTTCACCAAAAAATCAAAATATTCAAGCTCGGTGACAGCCTTACAGTACAAAGATGTTTGTAAATGTTGTCCACTAAGTAATGATCTTCCATAGTTTGCCTTAACCATGCGAAATTCACCTTCAAGGCACTGAGCACTACAGAATTAACTCCTTAGGTCTGCAGATCAGAACAGTAAACTCCAAAGTGGTAAAAAACTAATGGTAACTTGAGGCCAGGAGATGAGTTCACGCTCAACATCACTTTATTCATGATGCTTACAATTCCAGACAGCTCTTGGTAGTACTTTGTGGGGTGTCTGCACCCTTCTCCATGGCACCAGTCAGATTTTTTTAGGAACTGAGATGTCAAGAAACACAAGCCTGGTCACAGCTTCACAACCAGGTTCAACAGAGTGCCATTCTCCTTCTGAGTTTCAGACACACCACACAGATAGAGAGAGAGGGAGCTGAAAGTTCAGGTGTCAGAACAAAGTAGGCACCTACCCCTTCAGCATTAAAAAGGCCAAGGCACTTCTGAACACCAGTGGAAACAAAAGTGCAAGAGGTCAGAACAGAAACACCTAGAAGATTAAAACAGATTTTTGTGGTATTTTAAAGATAATATTGCTTACATGCCTGCATTCAAATGCCTAGTGGGACTTCAGTGAGGTAAACCTGGAGTCTTCTCACTCATTTGATAGAGCAGTAGCACTGGAAGCGGTTAAAAACCACACGTGCCTCTGTGTGCACTTCTGCAGGTTGTGTACGTGCCCCACCATGTAGTGTTCCCACTGCTACAACCATCTGAGCTACTGGTTCTTCCCCTCAGCTCTACACGCAATTCCAGTAAACGTGTGTAAGGACATGGTGTAGTGGGTGTTAGTGGTTGGGAGGTGGTTGGACGAGATGATCTCGGAGGTCTTTCCCAGCCTTATTGAATCTGTGATTTTATGCTGAACAGCTTCTGCACTTCTTCAGCAATGAGGTATCAAAGTCTTGTATCAACTCAAGCAAATGCAACTGATCTGACCTAGATTTTATTAAACTAACCCTGCAGTCCAACAGTGCAACATCCATAACACGTCCTTCACAACGGCTTAACAAACAGAGTTTGCTAGGCAAAAAAAAACAACAGAAAAAAGCAAGAAATCTCCAAGTTTACAGATAATTCCTTGATGAACACGGGTTCTTTATCACGATGGCACGCACTGACTGCAGAAGACAGGGAAGAACTGTAACTCCTTAAAGGACATCATGAAGCCTCTAGTTCTAATTGCCACATTAGAAAGCAGCAGAGCAGCAATGTATATCAATAACTAGGCCTCTCATGCCGTGTTTATTTAGTAAATGTAATTATTTAGATTCCAACATGCCCACATGCATTCTTCTTACAGTTCATTAAATAAAGGACAAAAAGGCAGACATCGTGCATAATTCTGTACAAACACAGGAAGACATGTTTCCTGCCACAATGAGTTTACAGCAATTTAAAACACAATGCAATAAGGGAGCGCAACAGAACAGAGG
Source organism: Aythya fuligula (assembly GCF_009819795.1). Taxonomy (NCBI): domain Eukaryota; kingdom Metazoa; phylum Chordata; class Aves; order Anseriformes; family Anatidae; genus Aythya; species Aythya fuligula. Next base: position 67,509,003 of record NC_045562.1, read on the forward strand.
AGGCAAATAAGGGAAGAACAGACAAAAATAACAGCAACTGCCAAAACTCGCAGCAATCTCACGTTAAAATTTGTATTTGCTGCCGGTGAATGAACTCCGAAGAGTGCAATTCTGGCTATGAGTGTGCCTTGGTTTCCCACTCATTCATACTCCTTACATAATTATCGATTTTAGTTCAGTTTGACAGCCAAGCTGCAGTGAACTGAGAAACCTCCTTACAATTTTGTTCCTGGTTACAACCACACTCATTATAGAACGTTTGTCTGTGTATCATCACCAACACTATATGGAGTTGTTACCTTTTACTGCAAGCAGAAGTAGGATTAATTTTGCTTGCAGAATTATGTAATTAACTTTTAAACCTAGACGGATCAAACACACCATTTAAGTGGACTGCTTATGTTTTGTGAGGTGTTAACCCAACAACGTTTCGATCCTGAAGCAGGTATCTTTCAAGATTAGCTGAAACCAAACTGCGATCGCATTTTGTTACCAAAAGGTCCCTGCTAATTCCATCCTTGGGTTGCACCGAACAATTATCAGAAGCACAGGAGCTCGCTGATCCATCTCAAATCTAATTTTGGAATTAAAAAACCACCACCCAACAACACAGGGAAAAAAAACACCTTAACAACCCACGTATCCATGATTACTTTCTACTTGGACCTATAAACCATCGGACCCCTTCGGCAACCACAGGCTTGAACCAATACAACCAAGAGCTTGGAGGAAACACCGCTTCCAACTGAGGCAAGATCTTAATTCAGCTTAAACTAATCATGGCACGCAGCACATTATGTGCCTACCAGCAGACTGTGTTCTCATTTGCAATTTGCTCCTGCCGGGGCAGTAGGAATGAATTTGCAAGTGGATGCAAATGGACCAGGTATGTTCAAAATGTGCTCTTGGCATGGGTCCCCATTTGGAGTGAACTGCCATTGACTTCAAAGGACCTGCAGGTCTACCCTTTGAAAGCCTTTCTGGAGAATATTACTTTAGGCAATGAAAAAAGGAAGGCTCTTACGCAGTTTAAAATATCCAGCGATGAACTTCTTTCAAAACCTCACCGATTACATGTGGGATGCTAAAGGGAACTTGGAGCTTACATCTACTCAAAGGATTTATTGAGAGTGATTGAAACGGCTATGAAAAACAGAAGCTACCAATATAAATAAAGAGAAAAGCGAGTATAAAACACAAAATGCAGTTTTGTTCCTGAACTTTTAGATTTCCTTCAGAATAACATAGCTTATATTTATTATTTGGCCATATTTCTGGGTTAAATTTTTCAATATTTTTAAGAGATACTAATTGCAAAGATGTTGCTGGGAAAAAAACGAATTTCTTAATTCCTCTGTTCTTGTACAAAACTAAAATTTATATTGCTACATTCTTTTACACATCAAAACCCCTGTATGTGAGAAGTCTGAGTAAGGAGATCATGAAACTGCAAGGCTTTTCGCTGTCTGTCTCCCAGTTCACACATCACTATCACTTAACCGTTTTTATATCTCAGTTCCTGCACTACAGCGCTCACAAAATCAACTTCAGGTTTGCTTTATAATCTCTTGTTTTTCTACTGAGTCACTCGTGCTGTTCCTCCACAGGGCTGACCTACAGAGGAAGTTTTCTTTCACAGAGATTACCCTTAAAAAGCAAAGCATGCAGAAGAGGAAGGGTGCTGGATTAGTGCAGGCTACTTACCCCAAGGAACTGGGGCAGGGAATGCCAGAGCACCCTGCACTATGATTTTCACCTGGAGGCAAATCCCACTGGGGACAAGCAGCACAGTCTCTCAGCACAAGCAGGTCAACTGGAAAAGTGCAGGAAAGAGAAAACTCCCGCTACAGCTCCTGACTTCAATCTTTCAGCCACAAAGCACCACAGGGTACTTACTCTACGTTATCACAATATTTTCTGGCACTAGGCACATACAAAAGTCATTGCAAGCCACCACGAACACCCATGTGTGATGATCTGATTGTTTACAAAGTCACATTAAAAGGAGCTAAGTAATTCTCACAGCTTTCCTTCTTCGCATAAAGAAGTGTTATAGTTGCTGCAGAGACATTACAAGCCATTATTGGAAAGTGCCAGGCTTCTATTAAAATAACTCATTTTATGAAAGCATTTCAAAAATCCTCTCAGAGAATAGCAACATAAAACAGAGTTGGAAGTTTGGAGGCTGGAGGGAAGCAGGGGGTTGATCTGACCTCAAAATTGGGACTAGCAAACTTCTATAAACCAACCTTATCGTCACACGAAGTGAACTAGATGATTTGTGCATCTAATGAAATAAATTATCAGCAGGACTGTTAGCTCAAAGGCAAACAGCAATACCACTTGGGCTTTATTCTGTAGGAGAGAAAATAGCAAAAAAACTGCATTCTGTCCAAGGACACTTACTAGTTCCTGGCTCTCCAGTTCCATGCAGCAAGCTTTATATATGTAAGATCAGCTTGAGACACTAGACATGCTCCTAGCTGTCCAAGGTGTGCTAATTCTGTGCACCTACCAATGCAAAACCCCAATGATATGCACATGCAAACAACATTCACATGCAAAAATCACTGCCTAAAATTAGAGGAAACTGAGGAGCGCAAATTTGGGATCACAATTTTGAATGTCAGGTCTGGTTTAAGCGCTCAGTTATAATTTTCTTTAGAAATGACACTATTTACCAGGCATTTCTGAATTCTGATTAAGCCTCTGCCATACCCTCTCACCAGATGAGGGCAAGGACACATCATTCATTCACATTCTGTATTTGCAAAATGAAGCTAACTTAGCTCTAGGGCTAAAAGACTTCGCAAAATGCTTTCAAGACTACAGTTTTTTCCTACCATCACCTTCATCATGAAGGCACCTCAAGTTAGACAGGGAACCATGCAGACCATAATTAAGCCTAAATTAATTTCTCTCAGCATGTCCCTGGTACCTATAAAACAAGAGCACGGTGCTTTCTATCTCACCACTTTTGCTTATAGAACTGATACATTTATACAGGTAAACACTCTTCACATCTGCAATACACTGAGAAACTAGAAAAAGAATTACTGATATGCCTGAAGCCTGCACAGGAAAATCAGGTAAGCTGTTACTCCATGCTAATTTAGGATTTCACCTTCTATGCGCAACAGTAATCCTGCACTCTTCCACTCCCTTGCACCTCTCCCTACACTATACAGTAAGACTGAATGGAAGCAGTAAGAAAAAAGAATTGTAAATCTGCTTTTCTGTCACAGTTGCGAGGCCCTTTCAGCGATGAATATATTACACTAAGTTAAACTACTACACAGACTCTCTCTACAAATTTTGTTCCTTTAAAGCACACCAGGCACATAAGAAGAGAGCTAGGACAGGGATTTTATGGGATGGTCCCAAGAGGAGTAAACCAGAGAGATCAGAAAAGGCAATGCAACAGACAGAAACTACTTTCATTTTAGGGAGCATTGATGCACAAACTACCCCAAGCACAGGGGCACAGACCTGAAAAGGCACAGGTCCCTCTACCAGCGGGGTTTTAAAGCCAGAAATGGCATTATTGGGTATGCTTACACTAAAAAAGCCCAGGCCAGCTGAAGGTACAAAAGAGTAACAGTTTATTACCACTACTTTTTAAAGCTTCACGTCAGATAGAGCTGATCTTCTTTACATCAACTCCTGTCAGACTTTCATTTCGTTCATTAAAATATCTTGTTTGGTCAGTTCTACCACTGTAATTTATTTTAAACATAGTGAAACCTTAACTAAAGAGGCAACCTGACATTAAGCAGCCACTTAAAAGCTTTTCCAGACTACCACTCCACTCTTTGTGGTAAGGGTTTGGGCACAGTAAAGTTTTGAGCCAGATTCCACTTTCCCTTCATTTCTCAGATCACTTCAATGCGAACTCCAAATCCAGGCAGCGCCACAGACATGTACTGTCAGTGAAACCAGCCAAAACATGTCCTACGGTTTGAGGTGGTCTTTTCAGCTAAAGTTGGGAAATAGCCCAAATCGTGATCGCTGCTCTGGTTTTTAAACCCCACTTCAAAGCCAGAAAGTTGATTTTCCTCTCTTGCTGCTTAAGGCAAATTTAACTGGATACACATATGGCGTAAGTGCCAAACCCATTTAGAGTTGGAGGAACTTGCAAAACATACAGGAGAAGATTCTGTTGTTCTTACTCACTTTAAACAGCTCAACTAAACTAATGGGACTTCTCAAGGCAATTAAGAAAAGCAGAATCCAATCCAAGAAGAATCTGCACATTTCGAAGCTGAAAAACAGACTCCACACGGAGCGCGGTGGTAATCTGGAGAGGCTTTCAAGCGGCCGTTTAATGGACAGCTATACATGCGAAAAAGGAGTAAGTATAATCTAATTTCAGGAGGTTTTTGTAAACAATGCTCGTTTGGTAAGTGAAGCTTTGTATCTATTAAAACGTTTGCTACCATTTGGTAGGCAAAAATTTGCATCTGTTAAAAACGTGTGTTAGGTGGGAGAGGAATCTTCAGGTCCAGATGCTCTGGGGAATAAACCCTCAGGTTTGACCTCACGGAAATACCCCAAAACGTGACAGAAAACCCATCTTCAGGGTGCAGGCGGCCGATTCCCTGAGGCAGGCGTTGCGGGCGGACGAAGGCTCGGGGTCTTCCACAGGAGCCTGGGGTCCCTGGGCCCTTTTGCAGGCACAGGCGGACGGGTCTCTCGGCAGCAGCCCGACAGCAGGAGGCTCCTAAAACCTCGCTGGTGCGAAGCGGGGCTCGGCCCCTCTCCCCCCCCCTCACCCCAGCCCCTTCCTCCCTCAGCCCTTCCCTCCTCTTCCTCCCTCCCCCCCTCAGCTCTCACCCTCCCGGGCTTTCAGCAGCACCGTGTTGGCCACGATGTTCTCGATCTCCATGGTCGGGGGGGCTCCTTCCCCTCAGGGCAGCCTCCGTCGCCCCCTCTTCTTCTTCTTCTTCTCCTTCTTCTTCTTCCTCCTCCTCCCGCCCCGCCAGCGCCTCGCCGCCGCTCATCCGGCCCCGCGGCCCCTCAGCGCTGCGCTCGCCTCTTCCCCATCATCACCCGCTGCTCGGCCCGGCACCGGCCTCCCCCTCCCCGAGGGCGGAGGCAAGGAGCAGGCAGCGCCCGCCCGCCCCGACCATAGCTCGCCGCCCTCCTCCTCCTCCTCCTCCTCCTTCTCCTCAGGCAACTCCGCCTCTGCCTCACCCCCTCGCCGAAACTACAACTCCCAGCATCCCCCGCGCGGCACAGCTCGGCGTCTCCCTGCGCCCCGCCGCGCTTTGCATGCTGGGATTCGTAGTGCGCGCCACAGCCCTTTCCCAACCTTCCCCGTGGGTCACCGCCGAAGCGGGGAGGGGAGAAGGGCGGCAAGTCTCGCGACGTTTGGAGGCAGCTCTCGCGAGACTTCGCGGGGCCGCCGCCGGTGCGTGGCGGGCGCTGGGGGCACGCGGGGTGCGGGAGCGCGGACACCGCGCGGCTCCCTCTGCATCGCTCCGGATCTCGCGGGATTTCCGGGGGAAGTCTCGCGCGATTTGGTCGGGGGGCGGCCGGGAGGGCTGAGGGGGGCTTTGCCCCGCCGCCATTTTGGTTGCTGGGTCTGTCAGTCCCCTCTGTCAGTCCGTCTGTCAGTCCGTCGGTCCCCTTTGAGTCCCCTCTGAATCCCCTTCTCCTGCTTTGGAATGGGGAAGGCAGCCAAAAAGAGGCCTAAGGCCTCCGCGCCCTCCCGGGGCAAGGGTTCGGTGGAGTCAGCCATGGCCATGGTGAGGAGCAACCCCTTCGAGGTGAAGGTCAACAGGCAGAAGTTCGACATCCTGGGCAGGAAGACCAAGAACGACGTGGGGCTGCCCGGCGTCTCGCGCTCCAAGGCCATCAAGAAGGTAAGAAAGGGTCAGAGCTGGAAAGGGAGGGCGGCAGCTGTAGGGGAAGCTGTGGAGGAGAGGCATTAGGCCTGGAGGGGAGAGGCAAATCCATCCTGTGTGGCACAAATGGTTCCTCTCCTCATCTCACCTCACCTCATGGTGCTCTGATGGTGATGGAAAGCCTGACAAAACATCCCTCCCCAGTGCACTGCACGTGGGTCATCGATGCAAGCCTTCATCACGTGTGTGGGAATGAGCCTCTTCTCAAATGTCCCTGACCTGAGCACAGCAGCACATGTGGCCAGGATGCAAATACTGGACTGCAGCACAAATAGTATTAAGTGTTCGTTATCTTGGTCACATTTAGATGCTGCAGGATGTTAAGCTTCTTGATGGTGCAGTATTATTGTAATAGTAAAAGCCTGGAAGAGGAGTAGGGCCTTACTGCAGTGGGAACTGCGTAGACATGCAAAAACTACAAGTGATTTTGAAAGGTAAAATTTTCTGTAGATTTTGTTACCACTGAAAAACTATAGTTTAAAAGTTTGTTCCTGAGATTCTCTCTGATACAGATCTGGAATCTGGATATGAAAACAAAACGGAATTTGAAGCATGAACTGAAAAGAGAAGTTCTTTTAAAAAATAATGTAGCAGAAAGAAACTATCATTTTACATGCATTGTGAGAGGTGATGCATTAAATAAAGTTTCATGAATAAAAGTAATCAATGAGAAAGGACATCAAATAACTGATCAACAAAGGTGCTTTTCCATATCCAAGGTATTAAGATATATTAATGGACTCAAGCAGCATTAAAGTTGCATGATGTATTCTGTGTAGGAAGTAAATAGAAAGTAGAACTGTCATACTGACAGCAGAAGCCAGGCTTCACTTACAGGGGTGTCTGCAAGTTTGGGATGCTCATTAGGGCTGTAGAAACCTGTTTCAGGAAACTCAGTCTTTTCCTTCACAGCAGTAGCTTGCAAGTTCATTGCACTATCAGTAGCAAAGATATCAGGTTTCGTTAACGTGTTCTAAATGAACGTGGATCTTTTTGAATACTGGCACAGCCAGTATTTACATCCTTTAGGAACTATGTAGTAATTTCAGCATGAAATTGTATTTTAGCTTCCAGCCCTCATTACTGTTTGTCTAGATTTGAGACAACTTAATAGCATTTAATGTCACATTTGAAGGTCTTTGGGTTTTAACAATGAGGTAAATCAAACGTTTGTAATGAATTAGATCACTGGCACTGAAAAGTAAGCCTGTCTTCATACTTGTGCCAGAAGTGCAGCACATACAACCTCATATAGGTCTACTAACTTGCTTTTACTTCTCTGATGCATAACCTTCCTGTGCTCAACACTAAAGCAGAGAACTAAATGTATGTACCCTCTTGTTTTTTTCATTTTTTTATATCTTAGATGACAAAACCAGAAGAGGTTCAGCTGGCACTGCAGTTTTGTTGCTTTCTTTAATATGTTATGTACACTCTTATACTAAGTTTCAGACTGAAATTAGAATTCTTCAGAAGCAAAGTTTATTTTTTTTTTATGTGACAAAAAAATTGTAAGAGTAGTTAATGACTCTGAGTATGTTGTATGAACTTCTCATCTCTTTTCATTATTCGGTTTTCACTTCTCTTTCACTGCATTCTTATCAACTAGATGATATTGCCAGGATACTGTAGAGCCTTTCTTGCCTTGGTTTTGAAAGTATTTATTCTCTTAATTTTTTAATTTAATCTCCTTTTTTTATTCTAGCGTACCCAAACGTTACTGAAAGAATATAAAGAAAAAGAAAAGACAAATGTGTTTAAAGATAAACGTTTTGGTGAATATAACACTAAAATAAGTCCAGAGGAAAAGATGATAAGACGATTCACTTTGGAAAGACAGGTAAAGTATAGCAATGGGAATTTGAAAAGAAAAAAAAAAAAGAAAAAGAAAAACACATTATGTTTGTAGGGTTGCCCTTAACAGAGGGTTTTGCAGGCTAATGCTTTCTATTTTAGAATTTATATGTTAGAAACTCTTATTAAAAAAAAAAATTGTTTGTGGGGATCCAGAATTTAGACTCGTTACGATTTGGGAACTGATTTAGAAAAAAGGCAACCACCATCAAGTACAATCTGAGATTCCACTATAACTGTTGGAGAACAGTCATTTCATTTGCTGACTAGAGGAACTCTGTAACCTGCTGTCATTCTGTAATGTGAAGTGTATGTGCAGGACCAGTATTTCCACCTCATTATACTCAATCTCCAGAGTTGAGCACTGAGTAGTGCAATATCAATGTCTACTCATGCTTTCTGTAGGTTATAGGCAGTTTCATTAGGTCAGAAATGTGATAGTGAATCGTTGATGGTAATGGTATACAGATAAAACTTAAGCTTTCTTAGGTTCTCTGAGTTACTTCATTTCTACATTAGTATAAGAGAGGCATCGAGCTCCCTCAGTTAAGGTTTAAGGTATTTGAATGAAAAGATTGATCTAGTAGTGTTCTGAAAACAGCAAAGAACTGGAATGAGAATCTCCTCAATTAGCGTTGAAAGTACTGCTTTATTCATTTGTTGCCTGAAGCTAGATATCCTTTGTTACTTAATTGGTTTGTTTTACTATCCTTAGCAAAATTATGGAAAGAAAAATATTTATAACCTTAATGAAGATGAAGAATTGACTCACTATGGCCAATCTTTGGCAGAAATTGAAAAACTGAATGATATTGTTGATAGTGATAGTGACACAGAAGAAAGAGGAACGTTGTCAGGTAAGACATGTCAGCTAACATCCCACTGCTCTATGTTTTTTTGATTGTTGTTTTTGTTGGTGGTACGTTTTCATCATTTATTCTGTACTGTCCTTCACTGAGGAAGAGTATTATGTAACCGGTTGGGAAGTTTAAGCCAGTTTTGATTACTTCTTAACCACACATGGAACAGCTGTGTGGATCTTAGCAGCGGTTGAGCCGAAACAACCTTCCTGGCAAGCTTCTTTAATCTCTGGGCTTTTCAGCATTAATATGTACCGATATTTAGAGGGTGTTGGGTAGCATCTGAAGTTTAAGTTGCTTTCTTGCATCTCTGCACCTAAATACTAGTTGAAATTTTGAAAAAACATATTCCTATCTCACACAAAATGTTTGTCAGCCTAAAGTACATGGCCAGCATCCCTGTCTTGGTATGGCTGTTCATAGGGATGGGAATAGTACATGGATGATTAAATACTTTTAATTGCTCCCATTCTCAAGTAATGGGGAGATACTGTCCCAGCAGAATCAGCACTGATGTATGGATTTGAAAAGGATTCACAATTTATTTTCTCTTCTAGCTGAGTTAACCGCTGCTCACTTTGGAGGGGGTGGAGGCCTGCTTCGTAAAAAAGCATCAAGTGGGCAGGACGATGAAGAGGAGGAAAAACCCAAATCTAGAAAGGAACTCATAGAAGAGTTGATAGCTAAATCTAAACAAGAAAAGGTGAGTTTTTAGCCTCTATACTTTTAGTATAAGTTATGCATGGTTAAGAAGGCATCGTAATCTCTGTCTTTGTGGAGTAAAATAGTGGCTTGGAAAGCAAGGTAGATAGCTGTCGAGGAAACAAGTCTGAGGTCCTTGCATAAAGCCTGTCTGCCCTTGGAGAAGTTTTAGGAAATGCATTAGATATTTACCATTCTTTTGTATCTCCAAATCTCTCCTCTTGACTTGTTTTCTTTATGCAGCCTGTGTGGCATTCAGGATAACTGTACTGCTTCTGCCACAGAGAGTTTTTTACCTTTAAAATGTTAAATATTTGAAATTATTTGCTAAAGACAGCATTTTGGCACAACAGTGCTATAAATGCTTTGTCATGTTCAGCTGAATGTAACTGATACATTTGTGATTTATTTTTCTAGCAAGTGAGGCAAAGTCAGAGAGAAAGTGCATTAGAACTCACAGAAAAGCTTGACAATGACTGGAAGGAAATCCAAACCCTTATGGCTCGCAAACCACCGAAGTCAGAAAGAAAGGACAAAGAGGTAGAAAAACCCAAGGTAAGGTTTTGGCTAGATTACTTTCTATTGTTCCAATAACTTGTGGCTTTGACTGTCCTAGTGTCTGATGTGTAAGTCCAAGTTCATCACTTCACAAAATAAAATGTTGCCTGCTGTTCACACAAAAGGAATTTACACTTCTAAGACAATGTGGTTAACTGGAAGAATGTAGGGATTTATATAATGTATCTTTTTGTAATTACGAGTTGCTTTTGTTTTATATTAAATATAAGAGAGGTTGCAGGTTGAACAACAAACACTGTTAGCTGCAGGTTATTTTTAAGACAAATACATTTTACTGAAGAATAAAAATTGTTGAGAACGTTGACTTAGTTTGAACACCTTTGCAACGTTCATTGGATAAAACACCTTTGAGTTGACAAGAAAATTTTCCTGGTTGTGACTTGGGTACCATCTTTACAAAAAAGGAATTTAAATGTTAGGCTAATGAATAAATTTGTTGTGGCCTCAAAATTTTTTCTCTCAGTGGTACATTATATTAAGAGAAATGAACTTACAAATTTAAGAATGGGAACTGTAATGTGTTGCACTGTTTTGGTTTTGTTTTTTTTTTTTCTTGTCCACATTTTATATTATATTTCATTTGTTCCCTGTCAGTAGAATTCAGTTTTCAAAAGATTGAACTCATGAACAGATCTTATATGTTAAAACTGATTGTAAATGGTGAACAGAATATACTGGATCAACAGGTCGAACTTTGATGTTTTGATTTTTGTTTTGAGATGCTTCATAATACGCTGAATACTCCAGTATGTTGGTAATGTGATATCCTAGGCAAAAAAAAAAAAAGTCATTGTACTTTTCAGCAAAGGAAAATTAGATTCCTTTGCTTCATATGAATCTCAATTTGACAATTATCAGAGGTGCAGAGTGTGAATTAGTAATGCTCTATAACATTAACATTGAATAGAAGAAAGTCATCTAGTGTCACATGGGAAGAAAAATCAGTAGAACTGAATTTTAGTATATATCACTGTATGGTTTAGTGATTTAAACATCTATCAGGAAGTCTGTATTCACAAGTCCAGTGCAATATCTGCTAGTAACTGTTCTGCCATGTACACTGCTTAAGCTTTACTGAATATCAGCATCCCTTTTTGTTTTCTTTGAGATAGACATCTGTGTAACTAATAAGATAGCAGAGACTTAGCTCATGTCTGACAGTATTTATAAAGTGAAATGTAAACTATGAATTTATTAACTTCAGTTGCTCTTTGAGAAAATGGTGTTTTGTTAATAAAAATATTTGAAATTTTTCATTTAATAAGTAATACTATTTGTACATTTTTCAGTTGTGAGTAACTTAAATGGAAGGGAATTCAGGGAGAGTTTCTGTTCAATCATTCTTTCTGTTCCTTATGTTAATACTGAGTTGAATGTTCTTGTGGCTTTCTCTGGACATGGTCTTTGCCTTATTTCATAAAGGTCTTACTTTTTAGTTGTTATGTCTGGCAGAGGGGTGGCTGCAAAGCAGAATAATAAAACTAAGATAATAAACAACTATATAAATATTTCTTTAGCCTGATGAATATGATATGATTGTTCGAGAACTTGGATTCGAGATGAAAGCAAAACCTTCAGAAAGGATGAAGACAGAAGAAGAATTGGCAAAAGAGGAGCAGGCGCGACTCCAGAAGCTCGAGGTACACCATTTATGGTTTTAGATTGTTTTGTAACCTGTCTTTTGGGAGTGACCACTTACATTCATTGCTTGACCTTAGATTGAAAGTGGCTGTACTAAAGTGCAATTCGTCAGAGGGCGAATTCAGGAAATCTCTGTTTGTGTTTTGTTTGCAATCTGATATAAAAGACAAAAAACATACAACATGACTAGTGAGGCTTATGAAATGAGTTGACATTTCTTCAATAAAAATACAGTATCACTTTGAATTGCCTATACATGTTTTAAATTATTCAGAGTTGAGATGCACTTCAGTAAGGGGAAATACCTTGTTGCACAGAAGTTGAATTACTGCACTGCCAAGTCACTTATTGCTTTATTCTGGTGTGGCAAGTCTTCCAGTGGTAGCATGTGTATAGCTTTGTTTTGCATAGGAATAGGGTTCTCTTGGGAAATACTGCATGCTGCTTCTGCCACGTGGAGCTCTGTGTCCTTCAGAAAGAGTGAATTAGTTGTTGAATGTTTCTCTCCTTTTTCTTTTGGGATACTGAAGACACATTTAATACTGTAGGCATGCGGTATCTTCATGTTACCTCAGAAAGCTCAGTAGCTAACAGCAAAACAGGAAGATCTTTTTCTTTTCTGTTCTTGTCTTGTTTGACAGACAGTCTAGCTGTCCATCAGACAAAAGGCAGAAGGCAGCCTGTAGCAGACAGAAGGCAGGTTCTGTAGGCAGAAATGCTTTTGAAAAATGGTGTTTCAGATATTGCCCATTGAATCTATTTACAAATTCAGTGTAATGTTAAAATCCTAAGACATCATTGTGTTTACTGCAAACTTGTTACACATTGGGGAAAAGAGATAAACACTGCAGAATCATAAAATGCTTTTAGAAGCTTATGTTTTCTAGTAATTGTGCATTGTCTCATAAACCAAGCAGATAAAAAATAAATAAAATGTGAGAACATAATGCTTTTGTAAACCCAATTTAAACCCATCCATGTGAGTGTTATCACTTACATTATTGGATTAGGCTATCACATCGTACTCTGCAACAAAAATAAAGTATCATCAGCTTTTGCCCAGAGTATGTCAAGTCACTGCCTTTTCTTTTCATTGGCTAGGTGGAGAATGCTAGTTAACTTTTTTTTTTCCCTCTGATTTTCTTAGCTGTAGTATTTGAGGGAGCTTCAGGAGCTTCCCTTCTTGGTGCAATGACATGATTCATCTAGATGCTCACATCTGTGTATTGTATTTCTCCTAAAACACAGGCAGATCGGCTACGTCGAATGCGTGGAATAGATGAACAAGAGACTAAAAAGAAACCCAGCCACGTGTCAGCTGATGATCTAGCTGACGGGTTTATCCTGGACAAAGATGACAGACGTTTATTGTCTTACAAGGTAAGATTTGAAATGTCAACTTTTTCAGAATTCTCAAACAAAGGTAGGAAAATTAGTTTGGAAGTGACCTCTGGAGAACTCTGGTCCAACTTCCTGCTTAAAGCAGTCAGCTATGAAATCACCAGGTTGCTCACGGCTTTACCCAGTCTTGTCTGTTAGAAGGCTTCTGGGCTGAAGAGAAGGCCTTAGCTCTTTTAGTCTTTTATTATTATTATTATTATTTTTTAATTTGCACTATATTCAGTGCAGTTTTCACAGAATCTCAGCCTGAGGATGAGTGACTTTCTCAAACAGCCCTTTCCTCTTACAAGTGAGTAGCAAGGGAATTGCTGTTGTCCTCAGATCAGAGAATGCAAATTGTGGATGTGAATTTTAATCGATAAGTAAGAAAATCAGAATGGGAACAATTATTTATCTGATACGCTATTTTAAGACATAGAAATAGTTTAAAAATGTATTTTCTAACCGAGAACGCTTCTTCTTAAGTGACGAATTTTTTTTTTATATCATCTGCTAGTGTCCTTTACTTTCCTGCTGATTGTTTTAGTCCTCAGATATTACCTCTTTATGTTTCTTTAAGCTCCTTGGAAATACCCCACTGTTCTTACACCTGTATGCACATTCTGTCCCTAAAATTCCTTCTTGACTGGCATGGCTGCTGTTTGCTGCTTGGTCAGGGTGGCCTTTAATGAAAGCTTTCCATGGTGATTCTGTTGAAGTGCTGTTACTTTATCACTGTTTTAACTGGCTCATTTTCTCTACTGGCAGGATGGAAAAATCCATATTGAAAATGAAGAGGAGGAGGAGGAGGGGGACGAGGAGGAGGGAGAAGAGGAAGGGGAAGAAGAGAAAGGTGGGAAGGAGGATAGTGAGAATGACCAAAGTGATGAAGAGTCTGCTGCTGAAGATGAGGAGGATGTTGCTGCAGACAACCACTCTGATCTTGAATCTGACCTTGAGAGTGAAGAAGAAGCTGCAGGAAATAAAGAAGAGAAGAAAGAAGAGACAACTGGAAATGAGTCACAGAATATGGAGGGACTGGATCCAAAAATGGAAGCTGCCAAAGCAGAGCTTCCTTATACATTTGCTGGTAAGCAAAGGACAGACCCGGGGATCCCTTTTGTTTTTAGGGAGTTTATAACCAGTCTCTTTCTCTCTCCTGCAGGATCTTAAATATTCCTGCTCATCTATGACGTTTTGCTTTGTAACTGTCTCCTACTATTCCAGGAGGAGTCAGTAACTCATGTTCTTAGTGATTAGCACTGATCATGCTGTGAGCAGTGGAAAACGGATTGGTTTTGTCCCAGAGCTGTTTCTGCTGCTTCTAGCAGCTGTAGAATTGACAAATACATGTTAGGGGTTAAACCAGAAAGATCTGTGCTCATTTCTGAAGGCCAGCAAGCAGTACACCCAATTCAAAATGCTAGTGTTTTGCATAAGGGCATCTTAAATAGTGTTCTGTTACCTATATTTACATGAGGAGAGGTTTCCTTCTCTAGTGTTTGGATGGGCATTTTTGTCAGAGAAAATGCTTAAAGAGGCAGGACCCTGAGATGTAATCCCTGTGATATAACACTGCAGTATTTTTAAATGGAAACACTTGAAACTTAACTCTTTTTGGGTCTGTGCCTAGGAGGAAGAAGAGAGGGATGTTCCAAGCACTACACAAAACATGCGTTAATATTAAGTACCTAATACAACTAGCTCTTGTCCGAGTATAGGTTTCTCTAACAAAATTACCCATTACAAGATTGAACAATCTTTCAAACCACTTCCCTAAATGTGTTTTTTGTGTTTTTTTTCATCAAAAGGAGATAATATACATTACACATAATATACATTACACACAGCCTTTTAAATTGCATCCACATTTTGTCTTAACCAGAAAGTGGTCACATTAAAATAACTCAAAAAATGGAACCAGTTAGGATGTATTATAGCATGTTAGCTAGACTGGAAATGGCCTTTTTTTTTTTTTTTTTTTTTTTTTTTTTGTACAATTGTTTTCCATCAGTGGCAAGTTTCTTACTTTTTTAATATCCTTTCATGCCAAAGTTAGTTGGATGTGAATTAAGCATGGAGCAAATTGTATTATGGCAAATTTATGGTTGAATGTATGCTTAAGTTTAATTCTGATGCATTGTGTGGGTGTCAGCATCATCATGCTCAGCCTAAGCAGAAAATACAGGATGAACTGAATCTTAATTGCTGGAAAATGTTTACCTTATTTTTTGAGTTATGTTCATAAGTTATTTCACATATATCTTGATAGGTTATTAGTGTTTAAAAGCTTGCTATTTAAAGACTGTATGGTATCCTTTTTTCTAAAAGTAACGCTTTCAAATTGGAAGTTTATTAGATGATAGCTTTAATTAAATATCCTAAGTTTGAGGTTTTGTCTTGTCAATTTTTGTTTTTACATTATAGTTCCCGAATCCTATGAGAAATTTAAGTCTTTATTGGCTGGAAGAACAATAGAGCAACAGCTTACTATTCTGGAAAGGATTCAGAAATGCAATCATCCAAGCCTTGCAGTGGGAAACAAAACAAAGTTGGAAGTATGTTTTTTGTTTGTTTGTTTTGTCTTGCATTTTAAGGTTTGAAATTAACTTTGAATTCCTTCGTAAGTTTTAGTAAGCATTTGGGTAGCAGTATAAACTATATATGCTCCTATGTTGTGGATAGCAGTAGAATCAAGGTACCACGTGTTTCTTTTCTGACTTTTTTATCACTGTTTTTCTGTGCTGTTAAAAAATACCTGCAATGAAAGAACACTGATAATTTGTAACATGCTGTGCTTCTTGCAGAAACTGTTGGGCTTCCTTTTCGACTATATTGGGGAGTTAGCAAACCTGGATTTACCAGACCTCAAAGCAATTGACAAGCTCATCCTGTAAGTAACAAATCCTGTTGACTTTTGCTACATTATGGTTTTAGGAGAAAAGCTGCATAGTGTAAGGCATTTTGAATGTAGTTTGTTTCAAACAATTCTCTTGGGATTGTAGGCAACTGGTGATTCTCTGGCTTTTTAGTGTTTTGACTCTGCTTCACCTATTCTTTGAGCTATTAATTGTACCAAGACATTTTCAAATTCTCGGAGTGTAATTTTCCATCTGTAAAATGCTTTTCATGGTTCGTGAGTAAATGATATACCATGTGTGCATGCAAACTTCTGTATATGAAGTTATTTATACTGCTGATCAAGGTGCTGACAGTGTGCTGTTGCCTGTGCAACTTTACATGGGTTTCCATTCTGTAATTCACTCAGGTTTGGAACAAGATGAAAATGGAAAAAAAGAGTGTTATAGCAAGCCCATATAAATGTTCCAAAGAAACAATTTGCAGGAATTAGTCAATTTGGCATTGTAGTCTTCAAACATGTAATGGACAAAGAGAGTCAAATTTGTCTCAGAGGAATACAGCAAACCATGATGGTCAATGGATACAAGCTGCAACAAGGGAAATTCCAATTAGATGGAAGGAAAAATTCTTCACAACGAGGGTGTTGGACATCAGAACAGGTTTCCAAGAGAGGCTGTAGAATCTCCACCCTTGAAGGTTCACAAAACTAAACAAAACTGCAAGCAACCTGAGGCAGCTTTGAAGTTAGCAATACTTGGAGCAGGGAATTGCTCAAGATGATCTCCAAAGTTCCCTTCCACCTAAAACTAGTCTGTTATTCCTAGCTAAACTTTGCAGGCTAGACAACTTCCTTTCAATTAATTATTTGTATGTAGCATGAAATAAAAAAAAAGTATATTGAAGAATAAATAGTTTTTAAAAATCTGCTATTGGCAGCTTTAGCATGCATTGCTCTGTTGCATTCATCTGTAAGAGCATTAACCTGCTGATAGTCACACATGCTGCACCTTTGTAAAAGTGTCTAAACACATTTTGTTTGCTTTAAAGAACTGGGATTTATATCTCTACAAACAATATCTCTACAAACATTTAAAAAAAATACTGAAAAGCAGATACAGGCTCCTGCCTGCACTTCCCTGTAGGCAGTATCCACGGGCCAGCAACTGGCCTAACTGTGGGTATTTTTTTCTCGTTTTAAGTAATAATTTGGTTAACTACATTGATGCCTTTCTAAGTGCTTAACATTGCCTGAGAGTATTTTAAGTAGAGAGCTGCCAGGTATTATGTGCCAGTTTACCTTTGTACAGTAGAATGAAGAGTTAGGTGATTCAGAAAGATATGCTTCGATCGTATCAAATGATTTGAGTGTGTATTTTGAAGTTTTTAATTTTTTAAATTATTTTTTTAAGGTTTAGAAACCACCAAATCAGAGATCATCTTGTAAGGCCCAATAAAAAATATATCTGTAAACCAAAAGTATTACAATAGTAATCTATACAGGGTGGCTGTTTCTCTAAAAATAATTTGCTTTGGGGAGTTTGTTATGTTAGAGAAGGAACACAAGAAATCTTCCTACAGGTGCTTAAAATCACTTTTTTGGTTAAGATCAGTGGTGTAACTTGATCATGACTTAGATTTCTTGTTAATAGGCCATTGTACAATCTCTGCCAGATGTTTCCTGAGGCAGCCAGTGGCAGTATGAAGTTTGTCCTTCGAGACGCTGCACATGACATGGAGGAAGCAATTGAAGTCAAAGGCCGTGCAACATTTCCAGGTTTAGACATGGTAACAAACACCTGCTGCTAAGCAAATCTCTTGCTCTTTACATGAGTACAGAAATGCTAATAAATGCCAGATGATAGGAAATGCAATTCTGTATTTCAAAGCGTATAAGTTCATCTATGTCTTTCTAGGTTTCTTACATTTTAAATTGCCTCTCTGCAGATAACAAAACATTCTACAGAGTGGAAGTGGGACTTAGCAATATTAATAAAGGGAAAAGATCTTAAAATTGCTGCTCCAGTTTACGTAGCAGAACATTCTTTGTTTTCTTGATGGCATTTCAATGGGTATTTCTAGAAAAAAGTGTTGTCAGTTAAGTCATCATTTCTTTAATTATGTTAAGTGCAAATATTTAAAAAGTATTCCATAAAAGTTCACTGTCTCCAAGGATAACAGGGATAAAAATAACAGGGATAATGTTTGGATATAAAAATACAACGTATTTTTCAAAATATAAAAATACTGTATCAATATGAGTGATGCTAAATTAATGACTCAACATGAAAGGACTGACCTTTCCATCTTGTATTAGTAATATTTCAAAATTTCAGTGCCCATGCTAAATTTGAACACACTCCTAGGTAAATGGAGTTTCTAGATAAATGGCTGTTAGGGAATTGACAGGTGGAGTATATGGAAAATGAGTATTTGATTATTATAATAAAATGTTTCAAAGAGCCACCATAAGTTAGTAATCCTAAGGAAACTACTTGTTTTTGTTTCATCAAGCTGGGACAGAAATGCTGCCTAATGGAATCTGTAGGGTATTGAAAGAAAATAGACTGAAGGATTTACTTAGCTGACTTGGTTCTTACAGCTTGGACAACATTTATATTGAGTTCTTTTTTGAAGAGTCTCTATTCAGGATGTTTTACATTTTGCAGGAAACGTGTTGTAGAGAGCTTGTAATTTTTTATTTTGTCACTGTCACCCTTCAGACACCAGTGGCACTGTTGAGTTTCATTCCATTCAGTGGACTTTTTGAGGTTTCAAGCCATCTTTGTGTTTTAGGGTAGAATTACATCACTGTCCTGTTGCCAAAGTACTTGTTTGAATGAAGGTTCCTTAGACCAGTTGGCGTTGGTAGGCTTTACACATGCCTACAGTTAATCTAATTTGATCAGGGGTGCTTAGTGACTAAACAGTTCAGGAGAATATTTATTTACAACAAAAACTTCATAGAGGAAAACAGCTGAAACAGTAGAACTTGACTTGTGTCTAGCTTACTGTGTAAATGTCCACTTAGGTCTGTTTATAGAATTACCTTGCAGCTGATGTTTAAGGTTCTTATAGTCATGACAGGAGGTCACTCAGCTCTCTGACATTCCCTTCAGTAAGAGTGTACATAATTGCTGGCTAATTCTCTTGTACTTGTTACCTGCTAGTGCCTGAGGATCCTGGTTACTTAATTGTCTGTGCTGAGGACCTGTTGAAATTTGTCACAGGTCCTCTGTGGCCACTTGTTCATTTCTTTATGTGATATGAGATTGTGTGGTTGTGGGGAGCAGAACTTTATCACATCTCCTCATGGAATAAATGGTCAGTGTGGTGGGCATAGTTCTTGGTTGCTCCTCCAGCTGCCTCATTGAACTAATGCAGTGTTAGACATATAATGGATAGTCCATTTTCTCATGAAACTTAAACAGTCATCTCAGTAAATAGGTTGTGTATCATATCAGGTATCTCAATGATTTATATCCTAATGTTTTTAGACTACTACATGACAGTTACTCATACATCACAGTTAGATACGTGTAAAATCAGTTGGGAATTACGTCTTACTATATTTTGCCTTTTTACTCTCTTTTATATGCTGTCAGCTTATTTATTTGAAAATTACATCTCTGCTGTTTCCAACATCTGACTTCTGGCATCCAGTTGTAACTCCTGCTTTTATATACATGAGTCAGCTGCTTACTAAGGTATGTCTATGATGTTGTATCTTGGCATATTCTTCCTTGTTTCTTCCTAGGACCCCAACTATAAGTTATAACTAACTGGAACTGTTATGAATAGGCAGCTTTGTGTTGGGTATAGTCACAGATTATAACTGGAAGAAAAAGTGAAGAGAAAAAAACAGTACAGCCCAACACAAAATTCTGTCTGATAATTTTTCGAGTTGTAGAAGAATTCCGTATATGATGAACTACATAGGACTAATGGAACAGACTTAATAAAATATAAAAGCATTCATGTGATTTCTCTTCTGTATATTGCGCTTGGTCCTACTTAAGAAAGATCTTTAATTAAAAATTGTCAGTGTTTGTTTTCTTTAAAATCCTATCTAGCACAATGCATTGCATTGCAGTTAAAATGTGTCCTAATTTTTCTATCCAAACGTCCTGTTTATATGCTTTGAAAGTCTTGAGTTAGTTCTGTTACTGTCGCAGAACCAAGTTGCTTTCAGCCAGATGTTTCTTTTTTTCACTTCTGAAATGGATATGGGGTGTTGGAGGGCAAAAAGTAGGACTGACATGTATGAACAGGTCAGATGGCAGAAACAAATAAGTAAAAAGAACTTATTGTTTGTGATTTAGCACCTTCTAGTGGCTAAACCTCTTCTGACAGACTTTCTGCTCATTTCTGCATATACTTTTTAGTGTGTGCAAGCGAAAACCAGTATGTTTTCGTTTAAGTCCAAAGGGTATCATTTTACAGATCTTAAATGTGTACAATTTATTAAATATCCCTACTTTGGGGGGGATGCCATGTTTGTGGTGGATAGACATTTACTAAGTAATGTGATGTGCTTTTTTCTTCTTTTCTTTTTTATAGTGTCGCATCACAACGCTGCAAGATGTTATTAAAGGTTTATTTATATGCTGTTTGTTCCTGGAATACATCTCTCTCTCCAGAAGATTTGTACCAGAACTCATCAATTTTCTTGTTGGAGTACTTCACATATCACTCCCCAGAAAGCAAGCCAAGGGTGAGCTTGTTTAGAATAAATGAGTAATTATTTTTTTATATTAGGGTTTTTCTTTTAAATAATTATCTTTCACACTGAGTTTAGTATTTTGAAAAAAAGACCAAAATCATTTGCTAGGTTGGCCATGCACAATTTTGATTCTCAGACATCTTGTTATGAATGAGATTCTCTAACGTTGGCAGGAAAGAAAGAACTGAAGTTAGTCAGAGAAATAAAGCAGCATTGCCCACCATGCAGTATTTTGACAATATTGTTGTTCTAAGTAGTCCATGTGATTGGACTGCACTCTAATATTTGCAGTTCCAATGGGATTCTCATTGAATACCCTGCAAATAGCCTCCTTTATCTACTACTAGCCATATCACCCAGATAAGTGAGTGAAATGTAACACAGAGTTGGTATTTTTCCTTTTTATGTGTTTGACAAGGATTTGTTGTAGTTTAATAGAAGGCAGCTGTTCCCCCCAAGCAGAGGATTAGGCTGTGCTGTAACATAACTGCAAACTTAGCAGTCTGTGTAGACAACAGCAAGAATGAGACTGCCTTTTCAATGGGATCCGTATGCTAGCAAATGATTTTTAATTGCCAGTCTTTGCCTTTCTATGATTTTTTTTTTTCTATTATTTTTTGGGGGGGACTCATTTCAAGCTTTAGAGTTACTCTAGATCTGAGGCTTCTTACCAAAAAGGTTAGTGACAAAAATTCACTTAGAAGAGCTTTGTCAGATCACAGTAACTAATTCATGTGCTAGTATCCCTGGGTCACTCGGAGTGTCAGCATGCACAAGGAGACTGCAGGCAGGATATTCTCAAGTGAAAAATGCAATGATTTTTTGGCAAATCCTCACAGAAGACATCTGGGATGTAATGAACTACAGGCTAAATATTACTGTGCTCATCACCTGAAGTCCTTGTGCTTAGGGTAGTCATCTGTTAGGTGAGGAAGGTTCAGCTTCTGTTGCTGCAGCATTCCAGTATGTCTTCAGTGGTACTAACCTGTCTTGCAGCTCCTTTTTTTTCTGCTTTAGGATTTTCATGCCTTTCCATGCTGACAGTCTTTTCTTCTTGTGAATTCTTGAGCTACTAACAATCCCTTTCTCAACAAGCTTAGTGCTGCAGTTTCACCTTTATTATCTTGTGTGGCTGTACCCTGCAGACTCACCCAGCTCCTTCTCACAGCTTAGCAGTTTCCTCTGAAGTGTGAGCCAAAGTTACACAGCTGGGTTGCATCAGAGCTAAAGCCCTGGATTCTCAGAACACCGACAGCTGAACTCTTAGAAAGAGGTGGGAAGAGGTTACAGAGTGGGTGAATTACACAGCACTTAAAGTATTTTATCCTTTGTTTGCTCTCTTAGGAATATATGCGCTATAAATGTTTTGGGTACAGTTAAAACACAGCATTTTCTAAGATGAACTACTTCAAAATATTTAGGGGTGATTGATGATGTAAATTTTAACTTTTTTTTTTAGCTTTGTATTTCTGCTAATGTTTTTGCACTACTTAAATTTGCATGGTGTTGGTTTCTGTTAGCAGTGCTAACAGAAGCACAATAAGAAAGCTCAATAAGATATGCTAGGGAGGCACAGCATTCTTTTTCTGAGAGTTTTTCAATCAATATTGATGTTCTGAAGTTACTAAATATCCAGTCATGTTTTTAAGTATCTGTGGTGGAACTATTGCTGATAAACATGATGCTTTTGCTGTCAACAGAGACTATTTTAAAATGAGCTGACAGCTAGTTCTCTGGAATGCTGATATGCTGTCAAACCAACAAAAATCTTTGGGTTCAATTTTGACAATAAGTAACATTAGCAAATAGAACTCTTTCCGATTTAATTTTGCAAGTTTGGCCATTTCTCACGTGGAGAAACGATAGAGAATACAACTTCATGAAAGACTGAAGTACAGGTTTTGATCTGGTTTAGACTTTAAAAAAGAAAGTAGAAAAGCTGAAAGGGGAGGGAGTGGGAAAGGATTGTCTTTGTCGATAGCCTCAGCTAATGGAATTGTTAATGAAAGATGCTGTGCTCTCACAAGTAAAGCAGATAATAATAAAGTTTTGAAATAAGTTCAGCTGTAAGCTTGCCAGACTTAAGGAAAAAAAATCCAGCACAGGGACTGCAAATTATTCTTTACCCTAGACATGAAACTCCACAAATGTTTCTTTCACATTGGTCTGCAAGTACCATTTGCACAGATCAGCTTATTCAACACAATGATTCTCAAGCCTTCTGTATTGCCAGCCCCGGTGTGTATTCTGCATTTACTTCGCATCTTAAAACCTCTTAGTGGGAGAGAACTTTGCAGCATGCATCTGAGGGCCCTTGTCACTGTGAGAGGTCACTGGAGAGGCTCAGTGTGGTGCAGTAACTGGGAGCTTTCCCTGCTCGTGCTCACTCTGCTGCTTGCCCACTTTCCGGTCAGAGCCTTCCACTCATAACTCCAATGGAAAGTCCTGTTCTTTGCCTTTTCCTCTTAAGCATATCCAATGCTTCTCTCACTGGCAGTTCAACAGTCCATCCTGTTGCCCACAGGGCAGGCATCTTCTTTAGTCTTCTCTCTCCCTGTACGTACTTAGGATTGTGCCTGTGGTCCATTATTTTAGAAGATCCTTTTACTGATAAAGGTGTTTTTTGTTTGTTTGTTTTGTTTAAAGGCAGTATGATTAAAAACTTCTTTAGACGTAATTCTGAGAACTGATTTGTTTATGATTATTATTCTTGTTTTGTAGGCTATACTGTAGTGCATCCATTCACACCACTGGGAAAAAATTTAGAACTGCTTTTGGTGTGTGATAAGAAGGATTTGGAAAGCTGGCAGAAGCAAAATTTGCCATTGAGTATTGTGACTAGATTAAAGGAAGCCAGCAGAACAGAAGTGAATCATATCAGGTATGTAAGAGTAAGAGCAGTGAGATGTTCTACTTTATTTTTATGCATAGGAAATATTAATCTTCTGTCAGAACATTACACAGAGCGTTTGTTGGAGTGCTCAGCCCTTCCATTCCTTTTCTGTATAGCTGTGGATTGATGAAATGATGCAGAAACAGAGGACATGCTCAGAACTTTGAACTGTCATACTCTTCTGAAGCAAATACTGTATTTACATTCAAATACCATGTTAGAAAAGACGCTGAAGTAATCAAATCCTAAAGTCAGAAAAGACTACAATTAAATATGTTCATTAAGCATGTCTGACTTTTTTTTTTTACCTTGTGCATCTGTTACACCATAATTTATTTCAGGGATGAGTAAGGATTTTGTTACAAAATTTAATAATAAAAATTACTAATTCTGTTTTGAAGTGTGACACTTCTAGAACTAGTATAAAAACCTATTACTCAAGCAGCAGACACAGCATTGGCTTGTGCTCTGTGAGCTGACATAAAGATTTGTTGCTAATGGATTTCTTGGGTATTTGCTTGCAATAAAAGTGAAATTGTAGTCTGAATTGACAACCAGGAACAGCCTTGTAACTGGCTGTGTTAGGCAGTCCTAATAATAGACACTGCTTATGCTGCCAAATTTAATTAATATAATTAATTTTATTCAAAAACCCAGTACAGTTTTTGCAAGTGAAATTTTTGTATTCTTTTGTACATCAACAGGTTATCGTGTCTAGCCCTGTGTTTTGATCTCATTAAAAGATGTGCAGTTCTGTATGAGTCCATACCATCATTCCATGAAATAATGCATCCTGTCAAAATACTTCTTACACAACATATGCCAGTGAATGAATATCCTGAAAAAATGCAGGTATGTGTTCCTTAACAATAAAATTCTTAAGCAGAATTGACTTAAGCAGAATAGCAGAAATGTCCCGTCCTCAAAGAGGCATCACAACATGACCTTGGAGAATAAGATTTTGTAATACAGGTGATGCAAAATGGCCTATTTTTTTGCCATCAAAATAAAATTAACAGTCAACCTTAGAATGACTCTGAAAGGCAGGCTCTTGAATTTAGCTTGCTTTAGTCTTGCTTATTCCTCTGTTAGGTGAAACTGTTTGCAGACCTTTCTTATTGTCCATGTTACCATCTAACTAGAATTCCTAAAGTGTTTAAAATTATCCAGCCTAGAAGGGTTGCAGCATTTCAGTGTTAGCGGTCTCCTAAAGAAAATAATGATTTCACTCAGAAGAAGAACATGTGGGGAGGACATTACTTCTGATTAAATTTACCATAGGTTGTGAATTATGGTGTCTCTGAAACACTTCTAAAGTTGTAATTTGATTTGCATTTCCAGGAATGGTATCACAGTGCTCTGAAAGAGCTGGAGAGCAAAGTAAAGCTCTATACTCCACTGATCTGTGAGAAAAAGAAGCCAGTGCCATTGAAACAGTATACGCCTAAGATTGTGAAAGTGTAAGTAAAGCAATGCTTAGTGCAAAAGAAAAAGTGTATGTAAACATTGAGATTTTCAGTAGACTAAACAGATTTGGAAAACAGGACATAAACCAGCTAACTGTTTCTTTGTTGCATTTTATGCGCAAACTGAAAAGGACCAGCTACTTGGGTGGTAGGAAGGGAAAGAAGAAGGAAGGAGGAATTGTAAGAAAGAGAGCAAAGATTATCTTGAGGGAAAAAATAGCACTGGAAATCAGCTCTTGCCCATATAATCAGTTAAAAATTAATAAATTTCCAGTTGAGAAGGGGTTGTTGTTATCTGATATTTTACCATGTGCTCTGTAAAAGCACATCTCAAGAACAACAGTGAGTTGTTCGTAAAAATCATACTGAAATATATAAAGGTAAAGATGGGTGGTGAAATTTTGAGGGTTTTATCACTGGTGCAGTAGATCAGGCAGAATATTCCTGTGCTCTGTATCACGGAATATAACAAATAGTGTGTCAGATTAAGCATTCCTTTAGGCCTACTTGATTGCCCTGTTCCTCATTCCCAAGCAATTTTCTACCTTTCAACAGTAGCAATGACAAAAAACATGCAGCTTTTTTCTTTTTATAGACCTCACAGTGATCATGTGCATTTTTATATTCTGGTTTGGAATTAAATAACGCTAATTTCCTTTTGTAGATAATAGAACTGTGTTCTGATTCAGGAAGTCTGCCGTATATTGGCTGCTGACTCATTTAAGCCTGTTTGTTATCTACAAGGGCATAACTGCGTCTTATTATACTAATTTAAGAGGACAGCCTTCCTCTGCCATACACATTTATCACCAAGTTAACTGATGAAACCATTTCTTCAGAATTCATCTGTAGAGGAAGTCTGCAAAAACTTAAGATACATTGGGAGATTCCATCTTTCTTCAGACATCTTTTATTTATCTGCTTTAGTTTTTTCATTTTTTCTTTAACAAAATGCAGGCTACGTATGGGGGGATTGAAGCGTATCTGCTTTCTGGAAAATGTTATCTGCTTGTCATCTGCATGATGATGACATGCGGTTAGAAAGTCTGGTGAGCATTTTTCCAGTATGTTCACTTGGGCAGCTTCTTATTTTGCAAGTTGATTACATAATATGCAGGAATAAAAATACAGTTAGTGTTCGGACAAAAATTCACTCCTTATATACATAAAGTCCTTTTTGGTAAGGTGTTCTGTGCTCACTTATACACATTTTCATTTCAGTTTAGAGTTTGGAAGAAAGCAGGGATGCACAAAGAAGGAGCAAGAAAGAAAGCGGTTGATTCACAAGCATAAACGTGAATTTAAGGGAGCTGTTCGTGAGATTCGGAAGGATAACCAGTTTCTGGCTAGAATGCAACTTTCAGAAATCATGGAGAGGTAATGTAGCCTTTTCTTCAGCACCAGTTTGAGTTGTTCTACTGTCCATTTCTTTGCTGTGTGACGAGACTGACACGAACGATCAACAATACAAAGCTTACTTATTTAAATAAATAAAAGTTGGCAATTTAGGGAAAATGGGTATTTTTGTTAGAGATTGTATTAACTTTCAACTTTGCAGTTTCATTTCTCTAGTTAAGAACATGCAAAAAGTTGTCATTTAAAGTGTATGTCAATGAAATTTAACATTTGTGGGGTTTTTTATAAATTAATGATTACAATCTATATGTACTTACTTACTTTCCCTAATATAATCTCCCTGAAATTTTTAACATGTTCATTGTTTGCTTTACAGAGATTCAGCCAGAAAGAGAAAAGTGAAAGAGCTTCTTAGTAGCCTTGCTACACAGGAGGGTGAATGGAAAGCAATGAAAAGGAAAAAAATGAAGAATTAATTTGGACTATCTACGGACAGAAAGTTTGTTTTTACTGACATATAAAATAACCCAATTCTATGGCTTTTGCACAGATTTTAATTGCATTTATTGGATGTATTCCTTTCAAGGAAAACAACATCGTCAGATCTGTCTGAAAAAGTGAACCTGCTCATTGGATAAATCCACAGGTTTTCGTAAGAAAAAAATAAAACAACGTTTTTGTATGGTATGCTTCTGTTTATTTTAGCAACAGAATATTTGGGTAAGTAATTAGAATTCTCAAGAGTGTGTAAGCAAGCTTTAGACTATTTTGAACAAAAAAAAAGTGTAAAACTCCTTTGGTATTTCTTTAATATAATAATAACTGCAAGCAGCTCACATAATGGTAGTATACTTGTAACTTCAGCAGTAACATTTTAATTAGTCTGTAGCATTGGGATATTCTATTGCTTGGGTTTGGTGGACTAATGGCGTTGGTTTCAAGCAGAAGTCCTTTGTTGAAGTCCTTTGTTGAAGTACATCCATTTTTGTCTTCAGTAATTTTGGGATCATGTTTAGCTCTGAAATTCTGAATAATCTAGGTCAGTTCACTTTTTCAGCATAAACATAACAATCTGATTTAAGATGTCAGTTGCATCTTTAATTCTCTTCCACTTATTTTATCACATATGTCTAATTACTGAGAACTGCCCAGCACGACTGTGGTAAATATCTGCTCCTTGGGTAGAGCCAATAAATACTTCTAATGCTTTTTTTTTTTTTTTAAATAATACTATATTTGTGAGTAAACATTAAATAACTGATGTTGTTTTTTCAGTTCAAAGTGCTGGTCTAAACTAGGTTATGATTGAGGCATCTGTTGTTATACATTTGATAAACTCAGTGACATTTTTTATGCAATGAAGAAAATTACAATATTTTCTTGCAAAACTTACAAAAATGAAACCCCATTTCACAGTAATGTTTCAGTGTAAAGAACAAACTATGAAGAAAATCGTGGAATGAATGAAATAATTGGCCAAGGTTCTTTGCAAACAAACAAAACCAAAAATATCCTTCCATTTTCAAATACTCTTCTTAGACCTGATCTCCTATGTTTTGGCCCATGCATAACTCAGAAATGGCAACACTTACCCTACTGTTCATGAAGAAAGACACAAACACTGGCAGTAAATCTGATTTAACAGATAGGACTGGTTGTTTCAGACTGGCTTAAAACATCATGTTTATGGTGTTTTTTTGTTTTTTGTTTTTTCAAATGAGACTTGGAAGGAGGACTAAAACTAGGATGGGAGGAGTTGAAACACTCCAGCTTTGCATTTAAACTAATGACAAAGCTCTCTTTGAAAGACAAGACTTGTCAAAGGTTTACCTATGGATGTTTCTTAAAAAGAAAAAGGCACTTTATTTGAAGAAAATAGCTTCCAGTGAATCCCAGTATAGCTGTAACAAGGTAATGTGAATATCGTCAGATTTTTTGGCTTACAAAACCAGTTGTATGAAGTGTTAAAACAGTCTGAATACTAAGTACCAGTGGGGGAGATAGTCATGTCACATAAAAGTAACATTTCTATGTTTGAAATCCATTCACTCTTCTGAAAACAAAATATATTTTCAGTTAGCCTTTCCAACATCAGTAAAGCTAAACTTCAAAGAGATCTCAGAAGATTAGTGTGCCTCCTGTTTTATTTCCATTTGGCACAGTATGGAGCTTTTCTTTCCTCCTTTGCAAAAAAATAATAAAAAAGTAGATTAACTTTATCTTTAAAAACAAAACTTCTTGGCTCAAGCCAAGAACTTAAGACTGAAACAATGAGAAAGGAACTAACTTCTTATTTCATACTATAAATCAGCATTTTCAGTCCGCAGTTTTAGTCCTAGTATATTTGTTCTTTGCACAAATAAACTGACAAAAAAGTATTACAGTTTATCTGACTCTTTTTCCAACAGTAAGTAGCTCCAGAGGATTTGCCCAGCAGGGTATTAGAATCACAGAGAGGCTGACAGCTGCATTTTGATCCCAGGGCGGTGATTTTTTGATACCACTTGCAGCTGCTTATTCCTCAGTAAGGGAGGTAAGAAAGAAAGAGAAGAGAGACACAGGATGGGATGATGGTGTCTGTGGAAGAAGACGTTTATTGGAACAATGAGCAGGATTATTTTAGGGGGCTGAGGAGAAAAGATAAAGGACAAGGAAACCTCAGCTGATAAATTTACATGACTGCTTTGGAATGCCAGATGTGTTTGAGATGCTGAATGAAAATCACAGCATGCACTTTTACAAATAACTGTCAATATTTACTCACAGTTTTATGATATATTAAAACCGATATTGATAGTGGTGCATAATGTGTAGTGTTTTACATGAATAGGAATGCAGGATCAGCTTGTCTGGCCTCTATACTGATCAGTAAGCTCTGATAGTTTACCATGGCTGGGCAGATGTGGTGCCATGGTACCATAGAAGGTGGTAAGAAGGTCTGGGCATTTGGACAACAAAGCCAAACTCTTTCTCATCAAGTTTCTTGAGCACAGTTGCATTCACCATTACATTCTTGTTGCAATGTTGCTCTTAAAGTGGGAATTGTCATTAGAGGCCCTTTGTGACACATCTGTTATGAATTATAAATCTGTTATTAATTAGCACCAAAAAAAAAGAAACTATTCTGTAACTACAATCAAGTTATGAGACACAAAAAAGAGGAAAATTACCATTCTGCCTTTAGTTCAGCTGACTGTTCAAGGTAATTTGTCTGTAAACATCAGCTGTCCCAGAGAACAGCTACCTTGAAACTGAATACTGTAAAGAACAGTGTGAGAATAAAAGCATTGAGTAAGAACCTGCATAAATTACCGTATTTACGACAGTATGAAAGGCTTCCTTATCATCAGTTCGGTCTTTTTGTTGTCAGTTGAAAGTTATTGTGGTGTTTGATGTTCTCAGTCATGTCTTACAGAAGTTCTCTACCTTGCTATAACCATATTCTGTGTAAGCCATCACTCTTTGCCATCAGCTTCTGCTGTATGGAGTTAGCGAGGCTGCACTAAGCTCAGCACGTATTGTTTACCGTGAAACAAAACCTGAGCTCCTACAGCTCTACCGGACAGAGGCTGATGTCTTTGGTAGTGTAGCCTGTTCAGCCATAGGAACTGCTGGGACTGCTTTCCTCTTTCTGGGCATTTGGGAAAAATAAAACCCACAACATAAAGCATTTGGCAGCTTAATCATAATAGTATTATTCATTGTCTGAGACTGTGAGGTGCTATTTACTTGCAGGGCCAAAATTCTCTTTGCGTGCTTGCATACAGGATTGTATGACATGGTTGAATGCAGTAATGCAGCTGGGCTCGGTGCTCAGAAAATGTTTAGGTTGGTAGGTTTAGTAACGGGAAAAGTTGTGGTTTTTTCATTTGTTTTGCTTTTGCTGTTTGAAATACATCTGAATTCAGGTGGTTCCTGCTTGGTTATATGCAATGGTTCAGAGCCAGAATAATATATCTAAATATATTTTTTAGGCATTAAATGATAATTCATACTTACCCCAGAGCACCTTAAAACAGAATCTTGAATCAGCAGTGATCCTTACAGAATCCTTAAATTTACAGAATATGTGCTATACATACTAAATTCCTTTCCTCACACCAAACTGAGTATATAAATACTCACATGCACAAGGCAATGGCAGCTCCCTATTTGACCTAATTAGCAAGTTAATCCCGATGGTGCATTTAGATAAGCTCCTCCAAATCTAACCTGTTGGGGAATCCGTGACAGACACATTGTTGAGTGTGAGGTTCTCATGCATGTGTTAATAAGTCCGCACCGCCATCCAGGCTATATTACTTGAAAGGGAACAAGAAGGCCTTTCAAAACCTGTACTAATTTGCTTTAAATCATTAAGTACTTAAAACTATGAAGCTGGATGCTTTCAGGCCACTTGTAACCATATACACACATTCTATTTAGGCAGGTTGGACACCAGACACAGTGTTAGACAGTAGTATTAATACCAAATTTGTTCATGTTCTCTGTTCAAAACCTTAATGTTTTAAAGGAGCAGTTTGTTTGAGGAACAGCTCTTTTCAAAAAGGAACTGAACTTTGCAGCTACTTTTTTCTGTTAGTCAGATACCAGAAAATTTGGGTTTATCAAAGCCACGACTAACTGCTGCTGTGCAACACGGCTGTGTAGCAACTAGTGAAATAACGTTCCTCTCTTCTTTGAATGAGTGTGTTCTTTTTAATATCTTCATTGATGATTTGGATGAGGGAATTGAGTGCACCCTCAGTATGTCTGGAGATGACACCAAGTTGAGGGGAAGTGGAGATCTGCTGGAGGGTAGCACGGCCCTGCAGAGGGACATGGACAGGGTGGGTTGTTGGGCAGAGGCCAGTGGGACAAGGTTTAACATGGCTAAGTCCCAAGTCCTGCACTTTGGCAACAACAACCCCATGCAGTGCTATGCCATGCAGCCAAACGTGAGCCAGCAGTGTGCCCAAGTGGTCAAGAAGGCCAATGGCATCCTGGCTTGTATCAGGAATAGTGTAGCCAGCAGGACCAGGGAGGGGATCATCCCCCCATACTCAGCTCTGGTGAGGCCGCACCTCGAGTATTGTGTTCAGCTTTGGGTCCCTCAGTACAAGAAGGACATCAGGGCCGTGGAATGTGTCCAGACAAGGGCTATGAAGCTGGTGAAGAGACTGGAACATGAGTCCTGTGAGGAGTGGCTGAGGAAACCGGGGTTGTTTAGTTTAAAGAAGACGAGGCTCAGCGGAGACGGTATTGCTCTCTGCATCTACCTGAAAGGAAGGTGTGGGGAGCTGGGGTCGGCTTCTTCTCACAGGTAACTAGTGACAGGACTAGAGGGAATGGCCTCGAGTTGTGCCAGGGGAGGTTTAGGTTGAGGAGACATTTTTGCTCAGAAAGAGTGGTCAGGCATTGGGACAGGTTGCCCAGGGAGGTGGTGGTGTCACTGTCCCTGGAGGTGTTTAAGGAAAGGATGGACTTACTTAGGGACATGGTTTAGTGGATGATAGTGGTGGTAGGGGGATGGTTGGAGCAGATCATCTTGGAGGTATTTTCCAACCTTGATGATTCTATGACTCTCACTAAAAGAAATATCTCTTTGAGACGAGAAAGAACTGCTGCAGCGTGTGGTACGAGATGCCCCTAAGTGCAGAACTCATCATATACTAGAGCTGGGGCTGTCTTTTATTACTCTGCGTCTCTCAAAGAGCCTCTCGAAGCGCTGCTCCTCGGCACCACTGCGGCCGGGCGATGCCGGCAGGTGGGCAGTCCCCTCGCCTCCCCTCAGCGCCGCGAGGGAGGGAGATGGCGGCGGCCCCGCGGGCTCGCCTCAGCGGGGCGGCGGGAGGCGGGCGGCCGGGGGCGGGCTCCCTCCTCGGCGGCACCCGCTGCGGGGCCTCGGGAGCGGCTCCATCCCCTGCCGGAAGAGGAAGGGAACCGGGGAGAGCCGGGGAGAGCCCGGCTGGAGCCGCAGCCCCGCAGCATCCCCAGGGGACGGCTCCGGGAGGGCTCCCCCCGTGAGGAGCGGTAGGTGGCCCGGCGCCGGGCGGGCCCCGCAGTGGTACGGGAGGGAAGGAGGAGGGCGGGGGGGGGGTAGAGCCCGGAACGGCTTCGCCTCAGCGGGGTGCAGGTCCCAGGGGCTCCGCTGAGGAGAAGGAGGGGAGGGACGGCGGCTCCTCGCCCTCCGCCGCCGCGGCCCTGCCCGGCCGCCCCCATCTCTCTCTCTCGCAGGCCCCTCTTTCCTCCCTGATCTGAGATTTGATTTGATTTTTTCGTTTCCTGGTTGAAAATCCGGCTCTTAACCCGGTTCAGGACTGCATTGAGGAGCCAGAGAAGCCTTCCCAAGGCTTAAGCGGGTGAAGCCAGACCCGGGCAATCTTAGAAGGAGGAAGCAGGGGTAAGAAAACACCAGAAGGATGAAGCTCGCCCTGCTGCCGGAGCCCACATCCCTGCTTGCAGGGCTGAGAGGCGCAGCGATGCCGGGCATCAGCACAGGGCCAGGGCAGGAACCAGCAGACACAGGCCTGGAGTCACTGAGAGGCAGAGCCGAGGGGTCAGGGACACTTCATGTCCAAAGGAACAACTTCCCCAAACCCCAAAACTTCTCCCCCGCCGCTTAAAACCTCGTCCCACAGGACTCAGATGCCATGGTGGAGGTGAAGCGTTTTGTTTTTGCTGACAGGGTGCCAGGGTCTATAAAGTGTTTCGTGGTTTCCTGCCTAACTAAAAAATACGGAGAGGTTTGAACAACAAAACCGGTGGAGCACAAAGGCAGAAACGTGTAGTGCTTTGGGATGTTGCATAAGGGAAACTGTGACCACATTGCCAGACCTGGAGCTAGCTGAAAGGTCAGTGCTAGCAGCGAGAGGTTCAAGCCACACGCTAGCTGAAACAGCAGCGAGAGGGAGGTGTAAAGGATGTTGCCCTGCGTAAGTAATCCTGAAATAAAGTTTACCTTGGTACAAAAGCCAAATTGTGAGAGAAACAGGATAGAAACTTCCACGATGAACCCATCCCGTAATGCGTGGCCAGGTAGACCCAGGGCCAGAGACTTTTTGTCTAAACAAATAGCTGCTGTGGGCTCCTGATACTCTTATATCCTTTGGGTAAACAAAAAATGCTAAATATTTGTAGTGGGGAGGACATGCCATTTTAAATAAAAGGCTCCTCAGCATAACCAAACCCTTCTGTTCTCTGGCAGATTTAAAAGCATAATGCCAACAGCTTAATAAATGGGTTGCAGGTGGCCCCCTTCCATGGTTACCTCATCGTGTTTGAACTTTCATGCTGCTTCAGCACAAGTAAACTGAATCCACAAGTAGAGAAATGTCATGAAAATATTTATAGCTTGGCAAAACAAAGCAGTTTATAGCTTAGCATAACAAAGTGTTATGGTCTTCAGTTAGAGTGGTATGATTTTACATGCACAGTGCCTTGTATGCGTAATATGGTATGTCATACCTTGTACAGAATTTATATTAAAAAAAATAGTTTTCAGTCCTGATTTATTAAAGTCAATTAATATTTTGGTATTGAATGACTTTCAGTTGGATGAAATTTGGTTTCCATTTTTACTCTTTTAGCGTAACAAGTGTTCAGGGATTTTTGCAGTGGAAAGGATTTCATTGTTTTATGGCTGAGAAAATGTTTTACAAACCTGAAGCTTGCAGATTCATGGTTTGTGTTTTGCTCCTTGTTTTTAATATCTGTTGAAATGGAAGTTTTGCAGAATGTCGACTGACTTCTGTATACGTTGAAAGTATAAATAATCTCCTAGTTACCTGAACGGGGATAATCAAAACGAGCGCCTTTTCTTATCTGTTTTACTGTAATACTGGATTGAACATTTTGGGAAAGTTTTCTTGCATGTTAACAAACTTTAAATGCTTCTTTGTTCTATGCTTTATTTGGGATACCCCTGTAATAGAGTTTGTAATCTGATTGCCCTCATTTCTGCTTTTTTATGAGAGCAAACTTGGTGTTGAGCTAAGAACCCAGAACAGAGAGTTGAGCCATCTTCCCTTTGAAAATGAGGTAACTTAATAAAGCCACAGCTTACGTTTATTGCTGTGAGGTCTGCAGGAAGTGAGAAGAATCAGCAAGATATCCTT
This sequence comes from Aythya fuligula, assembly GCF_009819795.1. Taxonomy (NCBI): domain Eukaryota; kingdom Metazoa; phylum Chordata; class Aves; order Anseriformes; family Anatidae; genus Aythya; species Aythya fuligula. The sequence continues at coordinate 67,543,318 of NC_045562.1, forward strand.
ATGAAAGGCCTGCAAAATTCCTCCTGCTAACTGGCTATAAACGTCATTTTTTAGAATCAAAGCACTTGTGAGCATGGCTCTGAGAGAGGGAGAAACCAGCAGCAGCTCCGTCAACGACAAGCTGGAGCAGAACAGCAATCGTGTTATTGCAATCGTCTTCCTGGCACTGTTCATCGACTTGTTGGGATTTGCTCTCATCTTGCCGCTGTTCCCTTCCATCCTCGATTACTACAGCCGGACCCAGGTACGTCACAGAGGAGGCCAGCCTGCTGGAACTGCTAGCTATGAGATATTTAGTGGAGGGAGGAAGAAAACTCCCTTGTCTCAGGGCAACTTAATTAGTTGTAGGCAGAATAATAACATCTAGTCCATTTAAACTGTTTGAAGAGTGATTTTTTAATACTTTTTTTTTTTTTTTTGGTCAACTTGTATAAGATTCCTCCCTCTTGCTATCTCATTAAAGTGAGGGATTTGTTTTGGGGGAAAATTCAGTTATTTCCTAGGGGCTGTTCCTTGTACTTACCTTCTGCTGGCCCTGTCTCTTCCTTTTCATTTGATCATTTGTTGCAGTCGCCTTCATCTCCAAAAGATGCTTTCATGTATCATGCGTGTGTTGCTTTGTGAAGAGGAGGTTTAGTTCTGAAACTGGGATACAGGAGATCTGGCTGAAGTAAAATATGCATTTGTATCTAGCTGATAACTTGGAGTCCCCCAGTCTTGATAAACAAAGACACTGATGCCTAAATGCATTTTGTGCTCTAAATGGAAATTGTGTGCAAAATCTCTCCCTTATCATCTGGCTGCTGAGGGCAGTGGTACCAGCAAAAAATCCCTAAGGCGGTTTTTATAATTCATTCACCAGAGATAGCTAAGGGTTGGGTTTGTTGGACAGGCTGCAGGGGTGAGTTGACAAGGATCTCCTGAAGTTCAGCAAGGAGAGGTGCAAAGTCCTGCACCTGGGGAGGAACAACCCCAGGAACCAGCATGTGCTGGGGCCACTGGGAACAAAGTGGAGCACAGGAGCTTCCCTCTGCCCCTCAGGAAGCCCTTCTGTGCTGTGCAGGTGATGGAGCCCTGGCACAGGCTGCACAGAGAGGTTGTGGGGTCTCCCTCCTTGGAAATCCTGTCTGCTCCCACCCCCAGCACCAGGTTCACCAGGTTTCAACTTCATTCTTAGCAGGGAGGTGGCTGCTGCTCTGGGAACTTGGGGCAGAAGATCACGGTGGTTCCCAGCCGTGCAGCTGCCCCCAGTTGCCATTCTCAGGTGTTACCAGACAAGAAGAAGTTGTCAGGGGAGAATTATTTTTTCAGCCCAGACCTCTAAGTCAGAACCCTTTTCCAGCCCGCCTCCAACTGCAGCTGTAGGTTTTGTGTTTTCTCCTACCGTGTCTCCAACCCTAACCATGGACTCTGACCTCCGGAATATTTTACTTCCAACGTATTTCCTATCATCAGGATTTTCACCCTATTTTTTAGGGCCCCCTTCTTTTCAAGTCCCCCTCCTTTTCTCTGGAGCTATTCTTTTTCTTACCACTTCTTCTTTTCTGGACCTACAGACCCCTGGCTTTCCCAGCCTAAATTATCTATACACAGAGGGATAGAGTGTCTCCCCGGTTGCTTTATTAATTGAAGGATACGGGACATGCCGCTGTTGTTTAGTCTTGGTTTTAGCAAGTAGCATGCCTGATAGTTTTAGGAAGTTGTAGTCCAGACATCCACCCACCCAAACACATACGCTCATTTACCTGTTGCTGTTAGCATTCATAATTTAAGCTATTTTTAGCCTTACCAGTCAACCACGAAATACTGGGGGGAAATGTCTTTGAAAATAAAGCAGAGCATCTTTCCTCCTGCTTCTATTTCCCATCCCTCTGTTTTGCAGGATGGACTCTACTTGTCGTTGCAACGTGGCGTGGACTGGTTTGCGGAGATGGTCGGGATGCCTCCCGGGCGTAAATACAACAGTGTCTTGTTTGGAGGTATGGAATTTAAACAGCTGAAACAAAACCTGCCTTGCTTTCGAGTCATTTGCAATGTTGTGAGGAATGATGAGGAGATTGACAAAAAATAAAAAACATACAGAGAGCATAAGAGGTTTTCTACTCTCCATTCTCTGAGGTTTTCAGCCTCTGACCAGACGAAACCCTGAATGTTTTCTGGTCTGACCTCAGAGTTGACCCTGTGAGCAGGAGGTTGGAGTAGGTGCCTTCCAGGGGTCCATTTTAACCTGAATTATCCTAATTTGTGCTTCAGAAATGCAGGCCTGCTGCTCCTTGTTGTCAGACTGCCAGCTGAGGGTCAGGAGCCTGCTGTGCTCTTCCCTGCCCAGTCCCAAAAATTCTTTTCCCCTCACAATTGATCTGCACGTGACTGGAGACCAGTCAGTAGGGAACACTGGAATTAGGAGCTCCTGAGTTCAATTCCCACCTCCCCCTGGGCAGCTAGAGTGCAGCACTGCCTCTAAATCTCATTAGTCCTATTAAATGCAGTAGGGCTGCTGACTTGTAGGGTCAAGAAGCATTTGCTGGCACTAGAACACCCTGGTGTGGGTGAGCTCCTGTAGGAGCAGTGCCGGAAATCCAGTGCTCGTTTTCAGTCAGATTACTGGCTTTGAATGGTAGGAAATAGTTTTTTTAAACCCTTTTGCACTTTTTTAATCCCTTAAATCACTTTGTCTCCTCTGAGACCTGGCTCTAAGGCTCCTCCTTGCTCCTCACAGCCTCAGACTTTGTTCAAACAAGGGGCAGGGAGCTCCCAGTCGTGTCCAACTCGTTGCCTTTCCTTTTTCTTGCTGTGTCCTGGAAGCACTGTATCGCTTGGTTTGGCTCAGTTGTTTTCAAGGGGAAGGAGAAATCTCCCTGCTCCTTCCGGAGGGACCCACCTGACCTTTTGCTCTTCAAAGAAAGTATAACGTGTAACTGGGAACATGCAAATAAACTGGCTTGGGAAAGAAGCTGGTGTCCCTTGCTGCTTTCTCTCTTGGAGAAAAGTGTTTAGGAGCAGTACAGAGCAATGATGGGATGGTCACTAATTACCTGACATCCACAGGCAGCGAGGATGTAGACGAGGTGGCTGCATTGACTTGGCATCTGCCACATTTAACTCCATCTCTTCTGCTGGCTTTGATGACAGCTCCTCTTAGTGATCCACCTAATTTTCTATACCAGCAGAACACTTTTTCTTTTATCTAGGTTAGCTTTCTGCCAGGTTGAGTGGAGCTAAGTCATTGGAGAGCTGTCCAAGACTGCAGGAGCCTGGGAGGATGGACAAACCAACTTACTTGTAGTCAACTGCTGTCGCAGCCCATCTTTGCTGGTTGCACCTTAAATGGTTATAGTGGAAAGGTTCATTACACTTGTAATGTTAAACAGAGGCCAATGCAGGATATTTTCTGCTGTCCTTCATTGTTGCTCAGACTGCCACCTGTGCAGGGGGCTTTGGGGGCTTTTGAGCTATCATAAGGAACTTTTGCCCATAAGGTGTTTGGCATCAATATTCTGCCTCCCTTAAAGTCGTTGGGAGCAGTACTTGTGGTCTCTCTCTCCTCAGCCTTTTTTAGCTTTGATAACTGAATGATCTGAGACGTATAACCCAGTTTTTCCTTTGGAGCAAAAACTGTGACAGCAAGACATTTTTCTGCCTGCTTGTTGAGAGTGTAGTGCAAATTAATGAGCGTGTGAAGCTGGAGATGGCAAGAGAAAAGAGGAATTAAACATCACAGAAGCTGGAGGCAGATTTCAAAAGACTCTTGGAGCCTGTTGGAATCACTCCTACCTCTTAGCGCGCCTCACTAACAGCAGTGCTTGTGTCCTTCTTTCCATGATAAGAAGGAAAGAAAAGCTAATTATATTTGACAGAATCAGGTTCGAACAATCAAAAAATTCTTAAAAGAACTGTGACTGTTCGAGGCTGTATTACCTCTGCTTTAGGAACAGAAAACATTTGCAGATTCTCCAGTGTTTCCCAAACTGACTCCATGCCATTATAACCAGCGAGTTTCAAACAGCTTCTCACCAGTGAAGTAACCAGCAACCCATCCACCTTATCCCTTTTGCTTAGGCCTGTCTGTGCCATTGCCTCCTCGGTCAATTAACCATGGAAGATCATTGTTCTGAGGGTGGCTTGGTTTCAGGGACATGCTGTTCTTTATCACTGTTATTTTACATTTGTGCGTTTTTAACAGACCAAACAGAGTGGTAGGTCTGGAACAGGTTGGCTTTGTATTTAAGATGAAAGCAGCAAATGTAATGATATCTCCGTATGTTTTGTGTTTTTTTCAGGTCTGATTGGCTCAATGTTTTCCATCCTGCAGTTTTTCTCCTCTCCCCTCACCGGTGCTGTGTCAGACTGCTGGGGCAGAAGGCCTGTCATCTTGCTGACAGTGGTATGTCTTGTGCTGCGTTCAGTCACGTCACCTCACTGCACAGTTAAAGGCCTTGTGCTTGGCACAAAGGGTTGGGAAATGGGTGTTCCAGGTCTGATGGTTGTGGCCTTCTTCTTGCCAAGTCACTGGGCTACACTTCCAAAATCGAGTGCTCAAGCTGAGGTTCCATAACTGTACATGGAAGGCACCAAACTGCCTGTCTGGGATTTTCCAAAGCCTCTCACCCCTGTGTATCAGAGTCTGACTTCAGATGCACAGTTCACAAATGACGGATTTAATCCCTCTGAATTTTAGTTCCCCAAGTGCCTGATGATTGCTGATTGCTTCATGACCTATTTCACAGAGCCTGGCATTTGTTGGTTAGACGTTGCTATGTAGCAGTGAAAGAAAGGTGGATTTATTATAAAAATGAACTTTCCCCAAGAAGTTTTCTCTGTTGCTAGTCAGAGTTTGGGGTTCTAATTACAGAAGCAGTGGAAGTATGGTGGAACTTGGCAGTGAATGATGTACAAAGCCTGCTATTCTGTTGGGCTGTGGAAAGTGAACTAAATATATGTGTACTTATGATTGATTATGGAATTAAAGGACTAGAAGTGTGAATTCTTATTTTGAACTCAAAATTCTGTTGGAAACAAATGGAGCAGGATGTAAAAAAATGGTTTAGTGCCCAGGGCTGATTTATCTCCCTTTGAGCTTTTCTTACGCTTTTTATTTTATTAGTAGTCTCACTACTTCATTTATAGGAAATTCTTATGGATTTGGTTCTACTTTTTTTTTTTTATTATTTCACTGTTCAGGACATAGCACAGTATCAGTATATTCAGGCATTTCTGTTGCATAGTTTTTGGAGCAGCTGTTGAAGAATGGAAAAAGAAAATCAAATGTTTAGCAGCGAAAAGAGCAGAAATAAGAAAAACTTTCCTGCCCCTTATAAAGAACCCTTTCTTTCTTCTGCAGATGGGTTTGATGGCATCGTACGCACTGTGGGCTGCCTCTAGGTCCTTCGGCGTTTTTCTCCTCTCCAGGATCATAGGTGGAATCAGCAAAGGGAACGTCAGCCTCTCCACAGCTGTAATTGCTGACTTGCACTCTCCAAAAGCACGGAGCAAGGGCATGGTGAGTTATACCTGTGGGGCAGATGTTTGGGTTTATTGGCTAACTTTTAATTGATTTCAGGTGCTCTGAGTACATTCCTTAGCAGCGTGTTCATTGATCAAAAACACGACCTTCCATACTGCCTTGCTTTTGAGAATGTGCCAGATGGCTTTGCTGGTAAGCTCTCACGCTACTTGTCGGTGGCTTTCACCTCCAAGTGAAATGCAGATGTCCTAGAGGTTGAAAAGCTACCTGCCTAAGTGGTAAAACCGTCCCTCCTGCTGCTAACTTTAATCCTGCTTATACTAGCTGAGGAACTGAAAGGTCTTTTATCTCAGAATGGCCCAGTTTTAGTAACTGGAGCTCGCTTATAGGACAACCCGCTTTTCTCACCTTTCCAAGCCGTGGCACCACAGCAGCAGTGCCCAGCATGGCCCTGCCTGCCTTGGATGATGCAGTGCCTTCAGGACCTGAGCTCAGCAGGTGATGGATGTGGCTTTGGCTGACTGAGCAGCAAGTGGGCTGAACAGCTGCCCTTGCCTCTTCCAAAAGGCAGCGGACCAGATGGAAACACCCTGCAGGCTGAGCTTTGCCTGTGGATTGCCAGTTAGATCTTTTATCTTAAAAAAGCCTCGGGGGCCCAAACTTCTATTAGCAGCGTTATAAACCATCATGTGGGGCAGCTGCGTCTTGGGAGGGGATTTCACAGTGATAGCTAATGAATTTTCCAAACAATTTATTACAATCCTGGTGAGAGAAAATATATATCTGGAGGAGGATAGCCATACAGCACTAGGAAATAAAATGGGTCACAGCTTATTTTTAGGGCTTGAGAGCAAGTCGCTTGGGCTCACATCCACACGGTTTAACTCCCTCATCTTTTCTGAAGCAGAGTGGGCATGTTCATTCTGCTTTCTGGGAAGAGTCCTCACTGATGCTGTTCCCAAAGTGTGCTGGGCATTATCTGAGGGAATGCTGCTTGGGCAGGCTGAAACAGGGCTGGAGGTAGGGGTGAGTCAGCACACCTGCGTGTGCCCAGGCCTCTTAGTTTAGTACAGGTAAAGGCAAATAGACTGAAAAGCAGGAGGATTGTGTTCTGGGATGGCATGGTTTGGGGTCCTGCCTCTGTGTGTATGTCTTTGAATGTTTCTTAATGAAAATGAGCCAAATCTGCATTGTTGTGTTGTTAAGCAACCGAACTGAGACAAACTATTCAAATCCATGTTCTCTCTGTTAAACTCCCATCTCCTCTGTGCAGGTTCTACCTCTTTTCCTGTGTGCTAGTTTCACAGCAAGTTAATAAATCCTCTTTAGTAGATATACTAGATTCAGGTTGTTCTGGGAAGCCTCTCAGCCTGTTTGCTCTATCAGAAATATAATCCTTAATACTGAAATTACCAAAGCAATTCAGAAGCTGTAGACATCACGCTACAAAAGTTTATTCTATGGCTGCTGGATCTGCTGGCTGAACAATCCCTGAGGTGAGAGTTGTTGTTCCCCTTCCCAACTTCCTTTCACTCATCATCATACAAGGAATGGTGTCCCTCAGATACCCTTTCACCACGTTGCAGTTTGTCACTGCTGCTTTGCTGGCTAGGCAGAAAATGAAATGGGATATTTGGAAATAACAGGTTCTTCACACTCAGTGCTCTTTGGTTACATTCTGTGTGTGTCTGCATTTCTTTAAGGCACATGCCAGGGAATCCAAACTGGTTTAAACTGAGCTACCTGAACAAACTGGTGTCTAAAACTACGTGTCGATGTGCATTTGTGTCGTTGCAGGCAATGATTGGTGTTGCCTTCTCCCTTGGTTTTACCCTGGGTCCCATGATTGGAGCTTACCTAGCCATGGAGCCAGAGAAAGGAGAAGTCTTCTATCGTCATTCGGCATTGTTAGCACTCACATTTGCTGTGGCTGATTTAATTTTCATCTTCTTCCTGCTTCCGGAGACGCTTCCCAAAGAAAAACGGGTAAATGAGCTCTCAATTCGAAGGTCTGGCTTCCTTGCAAGAACAGGATTTGACAGCTGTTGAAATACTGGAAGTATTGAAGAAGGGGCTGAGCCAGTATCTCATGAATTTAGCTCATTCTTGGGATCAGGTTTTCATGCTATTCAGGCTGATATCAAGGTGGTTGTATGATGGCCCCACCTCCTAGCCCAGCATAACGTGAGACCTGTTTATAGGTGGCATGCTGATGAATTGCTGCCTTTGGTGTTGTGTGAATTTTCCAAAAACTAATGGCAACCTTGGAGGGAGAGGGTGAATTTTCAGTTATTTCCAGTTACCCAGTATACATCAGGTTATTTTTTTAACTGTTATTTTGTCTGTGCTTGATTATTTTGAACACTGAAGTAGCAATGACTCTTAGATCTGTGAAAGACAGCACAGCTCAGAGAGAAAATGTCTACATGTGCTAAAACCCAGTAACTGCTAGAATCTGTGGGGTAGAACGTGTACTAGCATCATGATTTAATACTGTGTGATCAGACATTGTTCGAGATATTTCTATCTGATAACAAGTCTCTTGGAAGACTGGTGGTGTGGGAGAGCCTGAATTCAGTCCTAGGTATCTGGAGGAAACATTCAATTTCAGGTTTTCAGCTGGATTGGATCTTTCTTGTCGTCCCTTGCCTCTAAGCAGCTCTCAGACGTTGAATCATGCTTGGTCTCTGGACAGCCAAACCTAGCTGACACGGAGAAATGCTGTTCAGGAAACTTGTCTGCGCCGCTCCTGCCCGGGCAAAGCTTCAGACCTTCCTTGAGTGTTTCCCAGCAGGGTGTGTCAGATGTGGAATTGGTTGCTTGTGTGTATTCCCAAACACTACAGCTTTATTATTATTTTTTTACAGCTCTGGTATGTCTCATCTGTTCCTCTTTCCTATTTGGCTGCTTCTAAGCATTCCTGATAAAATCCTGTCCCTGGTTAGAGCTGCACTCTGGGGTGACGGCAACGTGTTTATGGAAGGAAGTGCTGCAGGGTGAATCTGTGTTCTGAAAACAATTCCACCTTTGCTGTGGAGGGATAAATGGCTTCGGGGCCTTCCTGTACAGTCCCTGACCAGTACCCTCCCCCTCTCATTATCCTCTTGGGAGTTCTGATAAGCTAATCTGTGCTCGTCATCGTGACTGAACTGTGATAAGAAACTGGGTGCTCTCTCCCTGCTCTGGGGGACTCTGCCTCCCTGCAGCAGTAGGTGTTGCATGAGGCAGATTTATAGGTGCCTCTCGAGGTCATGTTAAGCACACAAGTTGTTTAATTGCTGATGAGATGGTGATTTTTCCAGCTTTGGAGCTTATGATTGGGATCAGCATCAGTGTGCTTGTGCCGTTTCCTTCCAGCTGCCTTTGGGTAGTGGACCCGTGCAGTTCGTGTGGTCGAGGGTATTTGCAACTGTTCTTGTTAGGCTGCTTTGCTTGGTTTTGGGGTAATCCCTCCAACTTGGAGTGGAAGAGGAGCAGTTTCCCTGGCCGCCTGATAACTGGGTAAGGGCAGGTGTGCTGGCAGCCTCTCTGGCTCCTGGCTGAGCTGAGCTGGAGCAGGGGCTGCTGCACTATCGTGGTGGAAAGTGTTGGAAGGACGTAACTGTGAGAAGGGGAAATGGGAATGATAACTGGTAGGAAGGTGTGTCAGCGGGATCAGACATCTGGTTCTTTGAAATATGCTGTGTTCTCATGATATTCCTGTTTCTCTATCTGTCTTCCTTTTCTCTGGAGAGCCATAGAATATCCCGAGTTGGAAGGGACCCACAGGGATCACTGAGTCCAAGAGACTCAAGAGAAGAGCAAATATTTCATTCGTTTATGTTGGAATTGACTTGTAGAAAAGAGAAGGTGAAGGAGGTCAGGGGGAGCAAGGATGAGTTTTCATCCAAAGATAACAGAGTTTTTGCTACCATTTTTCCCCTTTTTTCAACTCTTCCCTGCGTTTTTCAGGTGAAGAGTGACGGAAACGTTTTACCTTTCACCTGTCAGAGACACTGGTCTTACGTGAGTTGCCCAAACAGCTCCTGTTGTGACCTGCTTGGTAGCAGGGAGGAATAAAAGTGTGTCTAGAAGAGTCTGTCCCCTTTAAGAGCTTTTGAGTTAATTTTTAGCTGAGCTTGCTATGATCAAGGCTGACTTGCTGAAGGAAGGGTCTTACAACTTCATTCTCTGGTGTCTGATTTGAGTGCTGGTGCTGGAGCTTGAAAGGCCCAGGCTGCATTCCTGGTTTGGATAGACACTGGGACTTCAAGGCTTGTTACTTAGTGTCTCTGCATTAGAGGAAAACAGGAAACAGACACTGTGAGAAATGTCTGATGTTCGAGGTGCTTTGGGTGATTATGAAGTGAAAGGGAGCAATTTTTTAAAAATAAGTCATAAGCGTGAAGATTAAACACAAAGCATTGTAGATTTTGAACCTGAAGAGGATCTGAACTCCACATAGCTGGTGACATTCCCTGAAATGGGCAGTGTGTGCTTGCTGCTTGGGGGTGGTGAAATGCTTTCATCAGGTCTAATACATTTTTTTCATCAATCAGTGGGTGAAGTCATTTCTAGATCATTGCTTCTAGGGCAAAGGCAGGAGAAGATTAAAAGAAATATATATATTTACATATAAATAAAATCAACCTTGTAAATATATATATTTCTATATAAATAAAATCAGCCTTATAGTACAAAAGCAGCTTGGCACCCTGTCTGACATGAATAATAACTCAAAACAGCTACAAACTGCAGATTTTTTATTACTGGCAGACATTCTTGAAGAGAGTTGCTTGTTACCAGTTTCTGTGTGCTGCACTGCAAACACCATCATGCCAATAAATGCAGGAACTGAGGACTGCTATGAGCCAGCTTCAGGAAATCCTCTTACAGACCTCATAAAAGCACGAGGAAACTTCTTCTTGGGAGTGTCTTTTTACCCTCTGTAATACATGCAGTGGAAGGGGAAACAGCCCAGTTTGTTTTACGTGGATCAGCAGCCTTACGGCTATGTAAAACAGCCTGGTATATTGATCTGACTGATGGTGGGAGACCAACGGACTCCAGAGCTGGGCTGTTGGATGCTCAGAAGACTGTCAAAACAAGCCAGGCGGTGTTAGTACCATTTTAAAGGGTGATTTGTTTACACACTTTTTTAAACCCAGTCCATACGTATCCTCAAGGCACATGCTGAAGTTCTGCTGGTAATTTACCCTTTAATCTCAGCATCAAAGGGGGCAGCAGCTTCCTCCTTCCCCAGCTGGGATGAGGAGGAAGCTCATCAGATGAAGCCTGTGCAGTGTTTTGAGGGGATTAAATGCTAAATGTGATTACTTAGGATTCTTGAGTCCCTCTTATATCTTCCTGTGACTGTCCTGCAAAGTGGCAGCCTAAATTCTCCTACTTTGAAAGGAAATGTTTCCTTAAGAATTTACACAGTGTGTATGTATATTTATATATTTGCTTTTCATATTTTAGAAGAAGAATAATAAAGTTTAAAACATTTTCCGTACATCTGTAGGGAATTAAAGCATCTCCTAAGCTCCTGGTGATGAAGAGCAGGGATGGTGTCACTAGATGCATAATTAGGTTGAGATGTGTGGAGTAGGAGGACCAGAAGTGCTACAAAATAAATTTTCCCCTTAAAAAAGCCACACAACGTGGGCGTGTAGAATCTCTAGAAATCTCTCTAAGGAATCTCTCTAGAAATGGTATTTTCTGTTGCTTCCCCAGGAGGTGTCACTGGCTGGCTAAAAGAACCAGCAGTACCACTCCAGGCTGTCACCTGCTGTGCTGCTGCACCTACTGCTCTCAGCCCTGTAGCTCACACAAATCCCCGGCTTTCCACGAGGCTGCAGGCAGCTGTGCCATTATTTACCCAGTAAATGTTCATTGACAGGCAGGGTGATGCAAAAAGGGAGCCAAACCGAGCCACCTTCAGTCTGTGCACAACGAGCTGCTTCTGCCTTTTAAGCAACCCAGGAAGGAGTCTGTTTTCAGTGAAAACTGCTATCAGTGCTCTACCTTCTAGTTACAGTGTTGGAACTAATTCAGGAGGTCTGGGATGTTATCGGGGGTTGCTCAGACCCCAAAGCCAGTTGTCTTGTTTCATCTCAGGTAATGTTTGTAGGTATTGAAGCACTTCTGACTGTTGCTGTCATTTTCCTGCAGTAGTAATTACATCAGTTTTTTAAAATAAACCTCTTTCTGTCATCAGGTCTCCTCTGTGACATCTGGATTTCAGGCAGCCGTTGACTTGCTCAGTCCTCTGGCTTTATTTCAGTTCTCTGCAGTCACCCGAGGAAAGGAATCCCCTTCAGAGAAGAGTAAGTGTTAACTTGCTTTCTGTATTACATTATGTATCTTCTTGTATCTGGGGATGGTTTCTAAGTGCAGACTTTAGTCACACCCATTTGGAAGCAGTACTCTAACTCTTTAAAATCCACCCTATTAATTTATGAACTTATGCTGACCCTCGTATTCCCAGAAAAAGAGGTTTTAGATTAGTCTTTTGAGGATTTCTGACTTGCTACTCGCTCATTCTTCAGGCACTGGCTGCAGTTTGGGTAGGCTGCAGGAAGTGAAGTGATTTAAAAACACAGCTCGAGGCATAAGTAAGGGACATGTTAATATGCGGATCCAAGCTGCAGAACAAGAAATTTTAGACTGGGCTTTTATTTCTTGTTTCAGGATTTGGAGATGTAGGGTTTGAGCACTTCACTACATTAAATTATTTAAGGCATAGAAAATAAATCAACATTTGCCGGGTCCACCAACTAATCATCCATGCTGTTGCATCAGGAAAGGAGCCCCCTTAGGAGAAAACACGTTAAACACTGCATTCACAGAAAAACAAGTAAGACTATCTATCAAAGACCACAGATGGCTTAGAAGGGATGCTGTGCTTTAGCCAGTGTAGTCCTGAAAGAACCATTCCAAGGTATTAAACTGAATACAGGAGCTGATTAAAAATAAGGAAATCAGAGGGTACGAATATGAGGGACAGGGACTGGACTGGATGAGGGAGAGCAGAGACGCAGGGAGAGATCAGTCTTCTGGGCTCTTCTCTCACCAGAGGGAAGGTAATGAGCAGAATCCATTTCATGGCATGTCTTGTATGGGTATTTAAAATGAGCATCTGAGGAAAGACCTTTTCCCTGTACAGTTATTTTATGTCCACTACAACTATTGCTATCATGTAACTGTTGCTGTTATATTTTAAAGCAGTGCTTGAAAACCACCACCATATTTCTCTCTTCCCCCACTCCCCTCACCTCCCTGTTTGTTTTTTGTGGTGTTTTGTTCGTTTAGATCTTCAGAATCTGAAAATGCTGGGCGTGGTGTATTTCCTGTACCTCTTCCTGTTTTCTGGTTTGGAGTATACACTGAGTTTTCTTACTCACCAGAGATTCCAGTTCAGCAGGTACAGTGCGCTTAAAAGACACGTCATGTATTTCATCTAGGCTGTTTTCCAAAAGCTTAATTTAAGGTCTTTTATTTTCAAGAAAGAGGCTTGAAGACTATTACTAACATCAGTTGGTAAGAGTCAAAAAAAAAACCAGCCATTGCATTCATTTATGATTGGGCTTTGTGGGAAGAATTTAAGAAAACATAGGCACACCGCTTATCACCCCGGGAGATACTCATTGAATGCACCCCTTCTAAGACCTAAAGAAAATCAATACACAAGATTAAACTAAAGCTTCTGAAATATCTGTAGCTGGGCTAGTTGTATTGATTGACTAGCATAAAATCTTTTCTCTTCTTCCCCAGAAGAGTTTTACACTATCAGGACAAATCTCGAGGCTCAAAAAAAATAAAAATAAAAAGAATGATTGAGGGATAGCCATGTGATGGCACTGCGTACGATGTACAGTCATTACATCTGAGAGTTTGACTTCCTCTAGTCAACCACTAGAGCAGAGAGAACAGAATCCACTAAAAGAAGCTCAGCTTGAAATACTTTTCCTGCCAGCTCATAGGAAGATTCCCAGCCAGGAACATGATCTTGTAGCTCGATTCCGTATGTGTGTCCTTTCCTTTCAGTGACTCTCAGGATTTTGTCTCATCTCTGCATTTCTGTCTTTCATTACAGTTTGTGGCTTAACTAATGTGTGTGCAACAAGGAAAGGTCTTCTAGTGCAGTAAGGCTGCTTCTGCAAGGTCCTTTCAGGATAGCCACACAGTGAGATACTCAACTTTATGCCGACAGTACAGGCTGTGTGACAAACATGCTTGTTACAGAGGTGAGAACTTCTAGCTGAGAACATCCACATAGTCCAGCAGATAAGAGAGGAGAAAGGGACACTTGAAGAAATATTTCAGGGTGGAAGGAGAGTGCAAGCTTCCCAGTGCAGGGCCTCACCACCGTGCCTGTGCCCATTCCTTGCAAACCAATAGCTCCTGCACGTAGGGCAGAGATTTGCCATGGCACGAGGTAACGTGTGGGCTCTTCGTGGGCCACCCTAGTAACAACTCAGCTACATCGCAGCAGTCTAGAGACCTCTGCAGTATTTGCCAGCAGCTGTCCTGTCTCTAAGTAATGGGTTCATCTTCTTTCTGTTTGCCTGTCGTGGAAATTAATGTCTGCGTATTAAGAGCTTGTGCTGCTCGTGTGAGCATCTAAAGGCATTCTCTGTCTTGCTCAGGAAAGGGTCTACACTGGACCTGTGCATCTGATGGTGGAATGCTCTGTGCATGACTTTGTAACCTGTGTTTCTGCCTCCCTTACAGCATGCAGCAGGGCAAGATGTTTTTCTTTATTGGAATAACAATGGCTGTGATCCAGGGAGGTTATGCTCGCCGAATCAAGCCAGGAAATGAAATCAAAGCTGTAAAAAGGGTAAAATATATATATATATATTTTTTTTTTATTTCCCCCCATAAATCTGATACATTAATCTTCAGTCTAAAGAGCAACGAACAGTGGTTGGAGGCTATAGCTGTACTTGTCGGATCAAAAGAAAATTCTGTCTGTCTCATTTCAGTGGTGGGCAGGGAGAAACAGAAATCTTCCTCTAGTCTACAACGTTGTGGTCTTCCATATTACAACAGCATGTACCAATACACAGGCAGAAGTTTCTCTGACAGAAGCGTGCATCTGTTTGCAGTGTTTGCCTCTTTCATCTTAGAGATGGTGATACTGCACTGAGATGACAGGGAACAGCTCATGCAGCTTATACTAAGGCTGTGGGACAAGTAGATGTGTTTTGTCACTTGCGTTTGTGTGTGGAGCTAAGGACAGCAGGTTTCCAGCGTTTCTGAACTTCTGTTGCTGCTTGGTAACGTCTGCTTGGACAGCTAAAGCCTCCATCCATTTATTATGCATTACTCTGAGGCCAGTGTGATTTCAACAGTGGCAAATCGCACTGCAGCCCGGTGAACTGACTTGGTTTTTCTCAAAAGTTATTTCTGCTAGGGAAATCATCCCCACCCTGCTCCCGGGCAGGCAAAAGCTAACGATGTGTTTGTTGTGTCACAGGGGAAGCATTTCCCTAAGAAAACTCACGCTGCTGCACTGGTGCTGCTCTGTCCTCTGCACCAACTTCCTCCACGTTCTCTGCACTGCAGTCTATGCAAACTGTGGCTCACCCTGCAAATTTCTGTATTTTTTCCTCTTTCCTGCACAGGGAAGTGTAGTTACTGTGAAATACTCAGTTAGTTTAACTGGCCAGTTGCTTCTTGTAAACACCCACGTGCTCCCTGCCGAAACCTGCAGGCCCCTGGGCACGCTTTCTGCAGATGCATGTGGCTTGGGTGGCTTTTGTGGGAATTCCTCCTTTGGCTGCGGTGATTCTGGTGCTTTGTTTATGGATCTGGATCGTATGGCAAATGTGGCTTCTCTTAGCACAGCGGTTACGGTGTCTCATTAATCACTGAGTTTTCAAAATGAGGCATTTTGTGGGAGTGGAATTAAAACCCTGCAGCAGGTCTTAACTGATCAGTTTTCACAGAAAAAAAAATGTGTATGAGGGAGAGATCACAGGGGAGCTGAAATCCAGGCCCTTTGAATAGAGGAATAACCTTTTCTTTTTCTTTTTTCCTAGTGAATTCCCCCATTTTTTGTTCTTGGCTCCAAAAACTCCAGAGGGTTTGACACAACCCTTAGAATCAGCCAGTGCTGCTGCAAAAAAAAACTAAAGGAGCTGTAGCACACAGGCTTTTTGATCTTGTGCTAGCTCACAGGATTAAGAGATGAAACCAAATTTCTGGACAGTTCAGCACAGAATGAGGCAGAAAAGAAAGCAGATCATGTGAGAGAACTGCGAAAACATTGTTTTCCTCAAGTGGGAGATGAGCTGTGAGGCTACAGCCTGTGTTATAGGTGACTCCAGTGCGTATGTGGTCTGCAGTCATGTGGCACGGAGAGAACAGAGAAGTGAATTGTGTTTATGCATGGCCATCCAGATGAGTTTGCAATGTCTGCTTGGGAGGGAAGGACGCGCTGGTTTAAGTGTAATTCTGTCGGGGAAAAGACCTGGCAGGACACCTGGAGTGAGGCTTTAACAAGCACGGCTTAAATGTAACTGTGTGACTCATTCATTTTTGCAGGCTATTATGCTGCTGATTCCAGCGTTCCTGTTAATTGGATGGGCTGCAAATGTGACCCTGCTGAGCGTTGGACTGCTGCTGTACTCCTTTGGTGAGCCAAACTGCCCTGAATTCTATGCACACGTAATTTTTCTTCGCGTATTTATTCATTAATTAAGAAAGACACACTTCTGTTTCAAGGTGTTAGCAGCAGAAGTTGATGTTTCTCTTTATACAGCCCGGGAGGAATAGTGGCTGTTGCTTCCTCGTGTTGTTTGTATCCAAGGAAGTTGCCGTGGTGACATTAGGAAGCATCCCCAGTGCTCATTGTCCCATCTCACTACAGAGCTCGTGTTTTGTTTTGTTTTTTTTTTTTTCCCCCATCACCAGACCTTAGAAGCAAAATATTCAAAATAGCTTGTGTCAGGAAAAGAAGAGAGCATTTCTTTGTGTTTCAAAGGTGGCTGCGTTATTTCTTAGGCAACAGGCTGCCGAGAGCTGCACTATGTTACGGTGAGGGCTGGTGCAAGATTCAGGCTGAGCAAGGGCGAGGGCAGGTCGGCCTTGTCCTGAACATCGTGGCTCGGGGCTGTGCGGGCTGGACGCTGCCCTGCTCTCCTGCATTGCAGGCTCCTAGGCCAGGGAGGGAGATAAACTCCCTGTAGCTTTTGCTGAGTGCAGATGGTTTTCAAAGATGCATAACTGCTTACATAAACAGTGTTCTGACAACTTAAGCCATTATTCTGGGAAACAATTATGAATGAACTTGGATTCATCAGCGATGGAGCCATACCAAAGTGTCCATCTGAGAAAAGATTTCAGATATCCCCAACGCTGCTATTGTTGAGAAGCTTCAACTGAGGCTAATTATGAAAGGAGACTTCTCTTTTGCATGATGCAGACTGATTTCAGAGTAAACTCCCAGCCACAAAATGCATCTGTTTAGTAGCTTGCTTGCCTAGGACCAGCCGTGTGGTGGACAGGTTTCAAACTCTAGATCTTACTAGATCTGGCTCTTCCCTAGCTAAGCCATCCTGAGAGGTCTCTCAGGAGAGACCTCTTTTCCCACCCTCTCCCTCCCCCTGCCCAAGAAATTAGGATGCCTGCAGTTAAGGCAACAAATCCATCATTCCTGCTCTCCAATCGTTTTTCCCTTCCCAGAAAAGATTCTGCTTTGCATGCTGAAAGCACTTCCCTCTTGGCGGAAAAGATCCCTGTTGCAGTAAGAGGGCAGCAATTGCTGAACAGCTCTTGGCTTTTTTCTTTAAAAAACGTTGTAGCCTCTTGCTGGACTTAACGGTCTTACTTCTCAAGCTGCCTCTTTCATCTGTGAGTAAAGCCTTGTGCATGGGGACAGCGTGGTTCTGTGTACGGCAGCTCACAGGCTGGGGGAAATGTGAGCGATTCCCTTCCCCTTCCTCTGCAAAGCTGCCCTGAGCTGATCTGCCCTACCCACCCCTCTCCCAGTGGAGAGGAGCAGCAGTAATGGGAAACACCTGCTCAGAGCACATGGCTCTTCGTGCAGGTTGGCTTCGGGGGGGTGTTTCTGTTATTGGACTGGATTAAAGTGTATGATTCATCGTTGGTGCAGTGCCCCAGAGCTCAGCATACTTCTCTGCAGCAGTAATGAGTTCAGGCCACGTGTTTTTCGCGATTGCTCCTTTAGCTGAACTCTGCTGGTCGCTGACAGTCTCTTTTGTGTGTTTTTCCAGCTGCTGCCATTGTTATCCCATGTTTGTCTGCGGTCGTATCAGGCTATGGTGAGTGTCCTTGCTTGGAGGGGCAGCCCCTGGGCACGTAAGTGACTTTGTATGCACTTGGCTCGAACGCAGGAGTGACCTCAGGTTCAGTGATGCATCAAGAGGAACAGCTGGGTCCTGGGGTGGCCTCAGGTCTGCGTGCTGGACTGGGCACTGTGGCTGCGGCTTGTCTGAAATGCCTCCTTCACTAAAATCAAAGAAAGCCAGATGGGACTGCTGGGGGTGGGAAGACAATATTCCGACCCTGAGAACTTCCAAAACATCCCCCACTGAAGTACAGGAAAGCCCAGACCTGACAGTACCTGGCTCTGAAAACTGTCAGCTCTGTGTACTAAGTCCTTTCAGAGTAAGCAGGAGCAGTTTGACAGCCCAGTCAAACTCTGCCCGGTGAGCACACTACTTTTGCAGGTTTTTGCTGGTTTGTTCCAATGGGCTGGGTCAACCTGAAGCAACCACGATGTTGGTCATGATTAAGAGGATCAAGAATAGGAGGTAAAAAATGAGGCTCCTGGGCAAAGAGCACAAACGCCACTGAGGAAGGAAGAGCCTGGGCCTCTGAAGGAGACAGCAGCCATCTGCCAGCAGTGAAATCATTTCTTCCCGATTCCTTGGAAAAGAGCTGGATGTCGTGCTGGTTGCTACAGAACCCTGTATGGCAGATGATGTTGAGTTGCCACCTGCAGAAGCCAGCTCCTTCTTTAGCTCTGGTTCATTACCAAGGCTGCCAGCACTACAGTGCCTGCTGAGGGAAAAAAGCAGGGCTTTCCTTTTAACCAGGACTTTCATGTGGCTCTTACTTAAACTTGCATCCATGCACCTGTATTTTACAGCAGAAAAAAAAAATTACTACTTTAAAATTTAGGGAAGCAGATTTAGCTCTTTTATACAAGGTAAGGTTTTAGCCTTTTTCTGTTTTTTTTTTTTTTTTTTGTTTGTTTGTTTTGTTTTTTTTTTTTTTTTTTTTTTTTTTTTTTTTTTTTTTTCTTCAAGAATGTTTAATAACACAGTCACATTTACCTTGTTGTGGGAGAAAAAAAAATAGAGCTTGGGCAGTGACTGTGAAGTTGGAAGTTCCAAAAGAACCGGCTCCAGGAGCCCCAGTGCCTGCCCTTCAGGCTGTCCCTGCCCCAGACAGAACAAAGCTGCAGCCTGGTGACTGACTCTTTGCCTTCACAGGTTCTGCCGGCCAAAAAGGAAGAGTGATGGGGATCCTGAGGAGCCTGGGGGCTCTGGCCAGGGCCCTGGGCCCGATCCTGTCAGCCACAGGTGAGCGGGGCCCTTCTGCCTTCCTGCCTTTGCCAAGGTCCCTCGGGGAGCCTACAGCCTGTTGGGGGTGGGAGGAGGGGAGGAGATCAGGAAGGGAAACCCCAGCCCCCAGCTCAGAGCCCTAAAACAGTCCTCACAGAAGGAGATGGCCCTAAGAGCTGCACGGAAAGGGCCAGGGCAAGGCAAGGCCCCTCTTAGCCTCAACAGGAGCCTGGTGGATGAACTGAAAGGTTTGTATGAGCAGAGATGCCAAAGGTGGTGCCTGATTCTTTAGGCAGCTCAGCAGCATCAAACTAACCCATCCCAGTACATGGCTACACAGGCAGAGAAGCACCCCAGCACGCAGTGGGAGCCAGCAGCTGACCAGCAGCTCTTACCCTTTCTGGGCTTATTTTCAGCCTTTTTGGCAAGAAACCCATACCTGCTGCGCAGGGCCACCTCAGTGCCAGGGCTTGCTCTGGGAAAACAAGTCAGTGAGAGCAAGGGCTGCTTTGCTCTAACAGCTCACGAAGCTGCATCCCCATGGTGTACGAATTAGGCAGGGCGAGTCAATAATCTGCAATACAAAAAAAAAGAATTCTGCTGCATTAAAAGCAACCCCTAAACCAGGTTAAAGCAGCCCCACAAGGCCGATGCTGCTGGTGCTCGGGGCGGTGACCATGCTGTGCCCAGTGGCCCTCAGGGGAAGCAGCTGTGCAGCGCACCAGAGCCTGAACTCTGAGTGACCCTAACTCTGAGCACAGCCAGCACCCCTTCCCTCACTGCACCCAAAGGCCAAACTGGCTCACGCTGGCACAAACACCTGCCCCGTGCCTCAGCACAGGTACTGTGTGCAGGGAACTTCTAGGAAGGAAAAAACTAGCTTTGGACTTTACAGCAAAACCAAAATGGCAGAACAGCTCCAGCGTGCAGCACTTGTAGTGCCCTTGGTGCCCCCCAGCATTAGATTTCCCTGCGTTTTGTATGAATGGCCACGGAGAAAGTGCTGGGGCAACGAGTGAGAGTTTCCAAGCAACTAAAGTGGAATACGTGAATAGGAACTTCCCCGGTTTCTATACTGGCAGGAATGAACAAACCCCATGTAAAACAACCACCTTTAACATGCTGTTCCCTTGGAAGAGAACTATTACCAGCAGTGCTATTAGCCACCTCCTGCTTGTAACATGTGCAAGATTATACAGTAAAAATTCAGTGATTTTAGCTGTACCAACACCTATGTTCTCCCTTTGTATCAGTAAGTTGTTGAGAACAGGAGCTATAAACGCCTGCTCACTTATATGCAAGGAAAACTGCTAAAAACCTGAATTTGTTTCTTTTTCAGTCTACTGGCTGGCAGGGGCAGAGGTTTGCTTCACTGTCTGTGGAGCTTTCTTCCTCATCCCCTTCATTTTACTTGGTTCTATAAAACAGCAGACAAAGGAGGAGTAGACAAAGGTAGGAAGTAACCACGGCACTGTCACCAGCTTCTAAGAACCACCACATGACCTGATTCTTGCTACCTGCCTCCAGCAGCCAAACGGGAAGATCTTCTGGAAGGCCAGATGCAAAGACGCAGCAACAGCAGACTTCAGATTTCTTGCAGCCTCCACAGGGAATTCTGTTGGCTGTGGCCTCCCAGCTGGCTTGGCTAGTTCTGCAAACAGAAAAGAAAAAAAAAAATAGAAAACCAAGAACACGCAGCTCAGTAAAGTATTCAAATCATGGGCAAGCTGAGAGCAGCAGTACAGCAGCACCATGCTGCACAGCACAGCCCAAAGTTACAGCCAGCACCCAGTGCTGTTAACTCCCCCCCTGCAGCACTGCTCTTTGCTCATCTGCTTTGGTCAGGAGCACAAACCAGAGCAACTCCACTGCCCAAAGGTGCCACAAAAAGGAGTTCTGCCTGGTTTTCACTAGCAGACAAGAGCTGTCTAATGGGGAGTTTCTATACACATCATGAGATCTGCACAAGTTCTCAGTGGACCTCATAAAACTGCATCAACTGCCTTAAAGCCCGACAATCAAACCCAAACCAAGCAGCACACTACAGGCTTCCTGAGCCTGACTGGTACTTTGGCACAGGTGGACTGTTTTTAATATATGACTGAGATGTTTTGTACTTCTAATACTGTACGGTATGTTTTGGATGACCAACCACTGTCCTTTTGCAATACAAATAAACCGTTACGTTGTACACACGTGGTCAGTACTTCATCTGAGCCAAACATCGCTGCTGCTACTTGCCTGAGCAAGATTGGAGGCTGGAGTTCCACAACAGGAGTCAAAAACCTCCCCGAGGAGCTGACTGCTGCCAACAGGGTGCAAGCTTCCCCCAGGCAGGGCTGCGGAGGCCTCTCAGCAGAAGGGGCGGGAGGGGTGGTAGGGAAGAACCTCACCACCTTCCCCAAGGAAGATCTTCATGTTAAACCTGGTTGTTGCTGCTTTTTGGTGTCCCTCCTGCTTATTGCTCAGGTGGAATGGCTAGGAAGGAACCCCTAAAGGAGTAAATCTAAGCATTTTTCTGAGAATTTCTGAGAATACATGAAATCAGTCATTAGTCAACATACTAATCCTTAACAGAAAACGGAGCTAATTGAAAATTGTAGAATAAAACTAGAAAACAGAAGGGGAAGAGACTTTTTTTTTTTTTTTTTTAAAGAGTTTTATTTGTGAGTAGAACTTAATGATACAAGAAAAAGAAAAGTACAGGACTTTATTTTGCCCCAAAGTGTGTAACCATACCATACATGACTACATTTCATATTGTAATACAAAGAATTAAAAGAACAAACTACAAAATTAGAAATTAAAAGTCATTGCATATGTGGTCAAGATAAATGGAGGGACTCCATTCATGAACTGAAACATAGAGCAATTAGTAATTTAATTACGACCCTGCAATAAAACACAATTTAGCAAAATAAGTATTGTATGCTTCCTAGTGTACAGAGGACATACAAGGTTAAAGTACAAGCTCAAAGCCATTAGTGCCATGCAGTCCTGACTAAACAGTACTGTTCAGGGGGCTCGCGCACAGTGATTCCTGCTCCCGCCCTACCTCTCCCCATCCCAGAACAGGTGACGTTACACTTCTCGTGGTGCTCGACGCTACCTCCAAACCTCTTCCCTCACTCGAAGCCTTACAGCTCTGCCTTTTCAGCTGTTTTCCCTCCACTGTCTGAAACCAGTCCAAGGCATCAGCACACCTCAGGCCTAATGTAGGCCTTTCTAATCCAAAGCTGCACCCAGCTGCTGAACCCACCTCTCACTCGATGCTTCTACTGCATGAATTAATTGTAAGGCATTAATTTCCTGCTATTTTACTGATCGCAATGGTTAATAATACATTATCCTACAAGGTAACATCCACGTTCTGTTACTGACCCTCACTGCACATCAAAGCATCTCCCTCTCCCACACACCAAGGAGTTTTCAGTGGTTTCTGCTGTCACAACCAGAAATGCTAATACTGGAAACCGGACACGATTCACAGCCTGCCCCACCTGGGGCTGGGGTAAGTTACGTACGGTTTCTGGAGAATTCTCGCAAGCTTTACCTATCAGATTTGGAAACTACTTTTACGATTAGTGATAGACAGAAGCATGGCAATAACTGGAAAATAGGTAATTCAGTAGTGAAAGTGATTTTCTTTACCATGCTACATAGTAAACAAACATTTATAGCAAACATCTGTGAAAATACATCATTAAGAAGGTTAGCTGGGATTTCTGTACTTTACTGCTGGCAACAACAACAAAAACAAAGAAATGCCAGTGTGTTGTTCTTTTTTAAAGTGAAAATAATATCAAAAAGGGTTCAATAGTGTAACACATTTACAATTTTATAATGGTAAGGGATAAACACAAAAGGCCGCAAATAGGGTTTATATGCAACAGGTTTGCATGTGCACCCGATGTATTTTTAAGCAGGTGCAATAAACCTGTGCTAAGGCCTAAAATACAGCTGCCCAGGCTTCACATCACCAGCTGGAAAGCTTCTGACAGAGTCACTTTAACCTTTTCTAACAGCACAATTACCATATGACCGATTCCTAGGGAGGCAAGACTGAAAGACAGATTTCCCCCACGCTGTACTCACTGGAAGGCTGGGCTCCTTCAACGCACATGAGCGGAACGCGCCGGTTATTTCAGTCCTCCTAGACAAAGATGATTTCAAGTGCCAGACGTAAAATAAAGTGAAACACACCTTCATTTCGTTACAATAGTCAGAAGAGGGGAGGAAGAGAGGAGGAATGGATAGTCTCAAAGCTTTACTAGAACATGATCTGTAATCACAAGATCGCAGAAGCTTACGTGTCAGTTCAAGACATCCCCTTGAAAACACCACTGCAAAAGCATCCTCTCTAGAAGTCAACATTTAAGAAGAAATTTACTTGGGACTCTGAGCAGAATATTGAAAGGGAAAGCTCCTTGTGGTAAGCAATTTGTGTTGCATTTTTAATTGTGAAAACTTACTCTCCTGTAAAGCGGTGTGGGCTTTAAAGTATAAATAGTGCTTCAATGACTTCTGCGTGGAAATCATTGGTCTTTCATTAGAAAGTAGGGATCAGATCTGCGGTAGCTGCTGAAAACACAGGATTAGCACCTTTTCAGATGTTAATTTCTGGTTATAACCTTAAACAATCAAGCCATAACTCGAGGGGCTGGTTGGATTACTTGTTGCATTCATTTACATAATAAGACAAAACACTCAGTACAATCTGGTACATTCTAGTGGTTAATGAATTTTAAAATATGACAGTGTTTCTGCAGTGTGTTTGGCCTTTAGGAGTCACTCTTCTTTTTACTCTTCTTCAGGAAGGAAGGAGTGCGAAACTTCTTTTTCTTTTTTGATGGGGACTTTCCTGGAGATTCATCACTACCTGCATCAGCTGCTGTCCCCTCCTCAGCTGTCGGTGTTACCGGCTCTTCAGCAGGTTGAGACTGGGGTTCCTTATTTTCCACTGCAGGTGATTCCGTTTGGCTTTTGGGCACTTCTTCATCACATCTCCCTTCCTCCTTTCCTAAGGGAGGGAAGCTGAGTGCTTCTGAAGGCTCGTCAGGGGTGAGATCTGGGAGGGTTTGCTTGAAAGTTGCAGCATCACTGTCATCTTTGTAAGTCTGGTCCTGCTGTGTCTCTAATGGACGGACAGATAATGACCCAGTTAGTTCACTCGTGTCCCTCGGGCAGGGAGAGCCAAGCAAGTCAATGGTAAGTGCACTCTATAAAAGAAACTAAAATATTTACTTTGCATAAAAGCCTTTGTAATAGGTCTATCCTTCTTCAGCTTTCAGCACAGAGATAGAAAGAAGATATTCAAAAGTTTTGTTTGTTTTTGGGATTCTTACCACAGAAGAGATAAAGCTCGATTCCATTCTGTGGGTGTAAGCCAGAGAGACAGTAACTGTTTAGATTTCTCTCATGTTTCGTGTGTAACATTTGCAGGCAACATGAGATTTTAGTATAGTAAGCAGGAATTAAACCTACAGTTTTCATTGGCATTGAAGAGAGCACCATAATACTCAGAATCTTGATTAATTTTTCAGTTTTACCCCAGCAAGTTTAAAAGAAAGTGCTGATTTGTAGCTGATCTATGCAAATCCATTAATTTCTAAACCGTTGGCTTGCCAATTTTTAATTGCAAAACATGGATTTCCAATGTTCTTGCATGAGGTCTAACACACGTGGTTTCTGAATATCATTTCCTATCACAAAGGCTTCGCTTATTTTGCAAGATATATGAATAAATATTACAGATTCTTATAAGTAAAATCCATGTAGTTTATCAAATTAAATAAGCTCAGCAGGTTATGCAATACAGCAAGTCTCACCCCAGAAAAATGGACCATCAAAAATTCAGTGCTAACTTCATGTCCAAAGGTGAATTTTACCACTACTCTCAAATTGTAACACCTTCCTCATTCACCGCTATGCTTTAGAGATGTTCTGTTTAAAGCTCTTTTGTGCATACATACACAACAACGATCACTTTTCAAGTTCCCTGCATTTTTCAACACTTCACTGAAACTGAGAAGTTATCTCCTTAGCTGTGTCAAATACATCTCCACTGTTACATAAGGAGGAATTTAGCACAAAATCCAGGCCATACTCATTGTTAGACACCAAAGAAAGGCATCTATGTTTTCCCCTTTTAAGTCTTTTTTTTTTTTTTCCTCCAAAACCCTGACAGGTTTCACAAGAACTTACAGAAAGTACTAGATGCTTCCCAATTTTTCTTATGAAAAGGACAGTGACTTTATTTCTGCCAGCTGGGACTTACTATCCTGTAATATCTCTTACAGGGCTGTTATGTTGGTTTCCTACCAGGTATTCACATTTTGCCTAGAGCACCACAAACATCTAATATGTTAAATAAACAAAACACGCTAGTATTCAGTTCCAAACACACAGAATGCACAAGTTAGAAGTTTTAAAGTTATAAAGCGGGCAGGATTTAAAACAGAGTAAAAGAGAAAGCAATTATGTACATTAAGAGCTGCCTCCTGAAGCTCTAGACTAACCAGTACAAGTGTGCATAATACATATACACACGTAAGTACTACCTACACTTCTTCGGTACCACTACACTTTTTGGATTTGATTTTTTCAGGAATTAACTGAAAGCATTAGTAGGCTTGGTTTTAGAGCAGGCACCGTGTTTGTCTGTTGGTCAGATTTATTGTTATTATTTTAAAACAAGTTTATTTGAAACTTACTGCAACCCTTCCCAGTTTGTCAAATTACCATCATCTATGCTAAAGAGATTAACATTAAGACAAAATGGAACAAAAGTCTGTTACCTAGCTCATTAAGAGAAATATTTTTACAGAATTAAGGAGATTAATTAATTCTACATTAGACTAAAAAGCATACAATATGTAAAAGGCTTGTTATTTTACTTGATGAATTTCAGTAATGTAGCCCAGAAGGTTTCAAATTGCATCTTGCTGCAAAAAACCTGTTTACAGTTTAAGAATTCACCAGTACCTCCAAGTTTCATGCTGTTTTTTCTCCTTCAGAATAATGTCTACATCCATGCTCTCCCTTTATATATATATATATATGTAAAATATACCATAAGAGAGCTTTGAAAGTAACATTAATACTTGTGTTTACAATTAACATTATTTACGAAAATAAAGGTTTATGTTTTTGTTTTTTTACTTGATTGTTTTTTAACCACAAACACATGGACAAACATACAAATTAGGCTATAACTCAAACATAAAACACTTTTGACTTCAGCTACACTTAAACAGAAAGAACGTGAGGAAAAAAACAACTGACTAGTTGTATACAGAGAACACTGTCATTCAGCAGAACTCCTGCCAGTCAGAGTAGTCATAGCATGCATTTTCAATTACTCAGGTCTCTAAAATAAGCATTTTATGTTTGTCCTGAACATACACCCATATGATTTTGTGGAACAGAGTTATCAGTGTAGAAGAATTTCAGGTTTTAGAACCATATTAGTATTATCACAGTTGTCTGTAATGTAATCTGATGTTTGTATCTACAACAAAAACACTGGCTTTCGGATACAACAGAACATACAAATGGAGTGGGCCAAACATCCTTATTACTTTAAAGTATAATCTGATGTAGCCCTGCAGATCTAGCTGAAACAGCTGTGGAAGTTGCTGCCACCAAGTACTCGCTGTCATTCCTTGGCCGGAATTTGAGTTTCCCTATAGCTTACATGTAACAGAGGATTAATTCCATTTCCACTTCCGTGTAGGTTTTCGCTGGATGAGTTCAGATCTACATCCCTGGTACCAGTTTTGAACTGGAATAGATTAGGAACTTTCATCACCGAGTATAAACCGTGCGGGCAGCAGCAAATCGTTGGGGCAGAAACTCCCAGACCTGTTTCAGCTATAGCTGAAGGACAACTTCAGACTATTCCTTTTGAAACCATAAGGAATCAGACACAGATATGGAAACACACAATGTCACTTCTGCAGTCTCTTTCAAAGGGGGAGGGCATTTTAACATATAATCTGTAACTACCTAGAGTTTCATGAAATCAAGAACTACGGAAATCAGTGTCTCAGCTGAAAAAGCCTGCCTTTTAAAAAGTGCAAAACAAAAAAATTAGTAAACAAAGAAGCAAGAGTGAAGCAAAGCACATAAGCAGGTCAGAGTATGGAATGATACTTACTATGGTAACAGGTACTCTTTAGCATATCCATCTCCTGCTTGTAACGCAGCCACAAGAAGAAAAAAGCACAAATAGAGAATCTATGCATTCATCACAGCCATTGTGTTAAATTAGAAGAATGGTTGCAACCATTCTTATAGAAACAGAATGAGATGAAGTAGTGAATGGAAGACTAACAGACGAGTGATATATCCAATGTACGAGGTAAAGGAAACAAGACAAAAATTAGATTACACCTGTTCAAGATTTTTATCTTTCTTCTTTTGAGGAAATTATAGACTCCCAGACCTGTCTCATTTTAATCATAATTACCACGTCAGGTTAGCAAACAATGAAACTAAGATTCAAATTGAGTTGGAAAAACATTTACTGAGGTGTAATCCAAGTACAATAATGTTTAAGAAATGTGCAATCAGTGAAGGAGATTTACCAAAGCAACTAATTAGTATCCGGTTCACCATCAGACATTTCATTTTATAAGAGCAAGTCTTTCTTGCAGAAAATGCACAAACAAGTAAATCAGTTGAGAAACACCAAGAGATAACAAGGCAATTCTGAAGAGATGAAAATTTGTCTTTATATTAATGCACACTTCTTTATTATTGTAAACAGAACTCCTATTACACTTACAGTTCAGAGTAGTATATTTTAGGTAGTATAAAAATAGCGTACAAGAAGTAATTTACCTTTATTAGATACTAGTACATATATTTTCATGCGTCAGTCACTAATGATGCAGTTACTGGCTTCCCCTGGCCCCCAAATCAGGAGAACATACCTTCCTCTACTTTAATTGGTGTGCTGGGAGGAGTGCGCGCTGAAGTGTGATCCGGGGGACTTCTCTCTTTCTGTTGTCTGCCATCTTCTGAAGGTTCTGCAGGTGTAGACAAACAGAAATTAAAGAGGCAGACAAAATGCTTCAGCATGGGAGGAGACAAAAGCGTCCTTTTGCTTCAAACACAAGAAATCTTAACACATTTTTTGAATCAAAATTCTGCCAGGGTATTAAGTAATATCAAAACAAGCAAAAGAAATTTAAGTGACAGCTTGGTATTAACAATACTGTTCAAGTTACAGTTGTGCTGTGTTTTTTTTTGTTTGTTTGTTTGTTAATAAAAGTATATGAATAATATAATGGTTTATGAGCTGGGACATAATATCGTCCTATGAAAACTTGTGAGAAAAATCACAAGGAAGATACAAACAAATGGGGGGGGGGATGCTATCAGACCAACACAAGATAACGCTCTTTTGCTTGCTTTGAATTGCTTTACTGAAACTCAGAGTAAATAAATTTGCATACAAAAAGAAAAGAATGGAAGACTGCACAGCTGATCAGAGAAACATGCAGTAATTGAATGATTCAAAAACAGATTTCACAGTGGTTTGCGTATTTGCTATTAGTAAGGAGGGTCCCCGTTGCTTCCAGGTTTAAATAGCCCTAGATGCAAAGGAGTAATTAATAGAGTACACCATACATCAGGAACAACACAGAATCATTGTTCCAGACAGTTCACCTAGACAATTAAACAGTGAAATCAGTCCCACAGATAGAAGTCAACTGACAGAATCTCCAAATGATGAAGACAGAGTTTGTTCCTTAGATTGCAAGTGCAACTGTACCATATTCTGAGGCCTCAGTCAAAAGATCGGGATTGGACCTTAACGCTTTGATCACTGCGGTATGAAATTCCTTTTGGGAGGACTTCTGCCCAGCTGGCTCTTCTCGGTTAAGATGTGTGATGACTGGCTGCATGGTCTGACAAGAAACCCGTGCAGCAGCAAACTGAGTGTTATCTAAAGATTTAGACAGTGGTGATGCGTCGCAATCCTGTAAAGTCTTCATATCTGTTCCTTGAAAGGTTTTTGACCTGCCTTTCAAATCCAGAGATTTTTTATGAGAAGTGTTTTGCTCACTGATGTCCTGATTTCTAAGCAAAGCACTCTGTTCCCCAGCTGGTGTCTGTCTCAGTAACACAGTCTCCATATTTTGATACCTTATCTAAGAAGGACGTAGCAGTGTTACTGAGAGAATAAAGGCACGCAGTTATGCAGGCATGACAGCACGGTATCCCAGTCCCCCAGACAGTCCAATACTTGTGTAGCTGAACATACACAGTCTCCAGTGGTTCCTACACTGTCCTATCAAGAAGCTGCAGCAGGGAGCACACACTGCAAAAGAAACTGCACTTCTAGTTCCAGCATTGTTCAGTTCAAACCTTAACAGACAAATTGTAAGCACTAGAAGCATTATCCTGTAAAACTTTAAAGCAGTTATCCTGACCTACTTCTGTAGATGCAGTAATAATCTCATTTTACAGAGATTCTCTCCTCATTCTATGTTAATTTAGAAAGTCTTTTTCTTGGGCAGTCTCCCTGATGTGCCACTTCCAAGTAGCAATCAAATTCTGTAATCTGGCTGAAGTTCTCAAATCCACATCAACCTGTGGATTTGAGAACTTGCCCTAGATGATCTCTAGTGCTAAGGAAACACAGCAGAACAACCTGGGATACTCTGCAGTACCTGAACACCTATATGACTTTTATGACAGTACCTGAACACTTTAGTGACTGAAGTTTTAAGCTTTCAGCTTCCTAATAGGAACATTAGCTGGCCATACTGAACACCTCAGGATATTTTTTTCAAATTAGCTCAATTCATTTTACAGAATACTCTACAGCACTTGGATTGCCCTCCCTGTCTCTAACATTCTTGTTAAATTCCTAATTCACACCAGAAAAAAATGGAACACAAGCAAAATAACCTATGGCCTTTTCAGGTAACCCACATTCCAATTAGTAACACACTTGCTTTTATTGAAGTCTATTGCAGAAAAAAACACCACACAGACAAACCAACCTTCTGGCCCCTTCTGCTTTCTTTCTACTTCTTTGCGGTATTCTTCCAGTTCTCGATCAGTGAGTTTATTGAAGGGATTTGGTCCTGTTGTGCTCACTATGACTTTTGGTTGATATTCTTTCTCAATTATTGCCTTTGATGCAGTCACCAGTTCGCCCTGACAAAAGAAAATTAAGATACATCTGCAACTCAGCAGTAACTCGTGGAACCCTGAGAAGTACAGCAGCTACAAAGCAACCAAAACAAGATATCCTGAAAAATGTTACACTTGTTTTCTTTTAGATTAGTAATTTAAAAAATCCTATAATAGAATTTAGTTTTTAAATCTACATCAGGTTAATATTAAGGAGAAAATAGGTCTCATGAATTACTCTCACAGACACATCAGTGTTTCCACCAGGGATTATCCACCATCAAGCAATAAATCAAACAGCAGCCAGTCTAGCTGAACTCACGTAAGTATCTTGTTTCTTTTTCTCCCCAGAAAAGAAACAAGATACTAGGCCCAATTGCATGGCAATCTGGGTACAAAATACCTGTAGAAGTTAATAGGACTCAGCTTATATTTTTTATTTTTTATTTTTTAAATTAAAAAAAAAAACATTTCTGCTAGCTACTGCATAACATCTAACAGATGTTAGAGTAAAAAGCCATCTTGTATGTGTTCTGTGTACACCAGATTAACTGTTAACTTCAAGCTTAGTTACTTAAAAATTGTTTAACTGTCATTTTTATGAGTTAGCATATTTACATCTATAACACTGATCATACAAGCCACATAAAATGTTATACCAACAAAAATAAAATGTTAGCAATTCTATGTACAATAAATTATAATGGACAAAAGCAGCTGCATCAGAGATTAACAGAAAGGTTGTATGTTTGTCTTCTCTAACCATATAGCAAAGACTAAAGCCATTGGCTTTTTATCTCAGGTACAGAAGATGCTTGCCTGGGTAGCTGTTGTATCTTTCAGGTGACTTGTTTAAGTGCTTGTCTTTCCAGTGGATATATGCAAGTCTAGTTTATTTGGTACTAGTTTAGAAGTGACTGACGTGTTTCGTGCCTCCTGTCCTTGTGAAGCCTGAATTGTCTTTGTTATTGAAAAGAGGTACCTGCATTCCATTACCAAAGAAGCATGGGTTGATTTGCTTAAGTCACTTTCACATTCAAATGTTATTTGTATCAATACTTAAATCATTAGAATGCAGAGTTCAAAAATAAATAGCACCTGAAAGAGGAAAGGAGCATTCCAGGTCCACACTTGATGGACAAGCAGGAGATCTTTACTGCAGAACTGAAGGTGAAATGAGGTGGAGAACTCTTTGGGATGCTAACAGCACTTAGGACAAACTGTCAGTACCAAAAAGGTGCTAGACAAGAACTAGGTATTTCTGAAAGCTTCACGAATGTGCTCCTTGAATGTGGTGTGGTACAATCCAGGGAAATAAGCACAGCTGGTTGGCAGAATCTGTGCTTCTCTTCAGAAAGCAAACATCAGCCAGTAAGAAGTACAGAACAAACAGCGTAACAACCCACCGCTGTAAGATCCCGAAGGTAACAGCAGGAGAGAAACAAAATATTACACACTGCCTCCCTTTCTCTATAAAATAAGAGGAAGAACTCTTGTCTCAGACACACAATGTTAGTAGAATGTCAAAAGCCTATTCTCAAAACATTTCATTAAGCACCAGCTCTCTTAATACCAGGGAAAAAAGTAAAAACAGTTTTGATAGCTATGGCTTTTATCACAGGATAACACATTAAAGTCACAAAACATCATTTGTACAAATCTTAACTGTTTTGTCAAAATCGTAAAGCATCCCCCAAAACAGGTCTGAGCTTTTAATAGTGGCTGCAAATTGGTGCTCATGGTAATTTTCGATTCCCCCCCCTCCAAACTACGTACATAGATTTAACCATGATACTCAGTGATAAGTAACAGGCTTGTAAAGCACTGATCTCAGGCATTAAGTTCCTGGAGTTTTCTAAGATTGCAAAAGCCAACAGAGAAGGAACAAGACATACAGTGCACACTTCAAACATTTAAAGGTCTTTCAATCTGGTCTGCAAGATAAACCCAAACTCCAAATGACTGGGTAGAACAACTCTCACATGAAACCAAGTTTTACTGCATGCTTATTGATTAAGTAGTGACAACAAACAGCAAAACGTGCACCTTGCTGCAAGATGATCAATAGGCTCGTATCGCCTGCGCTTCTTTAAATGCTTTTTTTTTTTTTTTTTTTTTTTAAACTGCTGGGCATAAAAGCAGCACATCAAGTTTGTCACTTGGATGTGAAACAAAAATACAACGCCAACAGTATTTGTACTAGCTGAGCATATTTGAATCAAGAGAAATAATACTGAAAAAGATCAGGCAACAACAGAAATTGGATTACGTATGGTGAAGGAAGAGTACTTGTGGTTTTGGATTCTAAAAGCAGGATTAGGTAAGACACCAGGAAAGGCATCATCTGCTAAAACGTTTTCAGATTAATTCATCCAGTTTTGATCAGTTATCAACAATATAAGATCAGTTCAAATGCTAGTAATGAAAATTATAAGAGTAGAGAAATCAGTTTAACAGGGAAAGTAAATTCATGTAGTAAGTTTTGCAATGCAAATCACTAAAACACACAAAAATCCAAGTAGAATGGATGCGTTACTTCACAGGTATGCATGCTACAGAGCAGCCTTCCAAGAATTTTAATAAAAACATGCGACAGAAAGCTAACAGGACAGAAGGAAAGTGAATACAAAGGACTATCTGATAACAGAGGACATACTTCAGATCTTTAAATGTGACACTGAAGTAGACAGACTTTGCAGAGCTATCAGCCTGTCCATGTTATTTGGAGATTCCTATGAACATTCAGAAAAACTGAATAAGAAAATTGGTCTGGAGTTGCTTCCAGCATTACAAGAGACTGTAGAGAAGGAATAGATTTCCATATAGAAGGACTGGAACTCTTTCATCAAGCAAGGCAACAAAGGATAACATGCAGAAAACTTGTGTTCTAGTGAATTAATCTGGATTACGCTGATTCTAGTATTATTTTCCATGACAGAAGTTTGATTGCTTGCATAAGGATTTGAATATCAACATTTTTCTCCTACAGAAGAAACAGCAGATGAATTATATCCAAGAACAGAATGTTTTCACTCCTAAGAATTCTGGAGGAGCATATTCTCCCAAAAAGATCCAAGAAATCCAAGAAAGGAAAGTCAATTGTGGCTCATGACATACAATATGCCTTCCTTCCAGCCTTGGAAGCTCACATATCCTACCTGGAAATTTTAGATTAGCAAGGCTTTATGCAACTCCTCCACCAAATCTCACTTTCAGGGACAAATTCAAACCTACTCTGAGGTGGCTATTATGCAACAGGCAAGCACTTCATCTCGTTCTCAGGGATAGATAGAGCAAAATTAGCACCTTATACATGCCAATTTCTCTCTTAATCAGACAGCATGTTCATAGCTGTCTAACTTGAAAGTTAACAATCACACTTGATACAATCTGATGTTAATGCAGTGCCTTTTTCCAAAAAGCCAAGATTCTTAAAGGCCTGTTCATGTAGAAGTCACCACTAAAACACAGTGCCTACTCCCTCTGGGGCAGAACTTGGAGGCTTTCCATGAAGAGCAAAGCCACAGAATTTTCATTTTGAAGGAATAGACATGAAATGGGCAATCCCCAGCACTCGATGGAAATTTATATACATTTTAATCAGATTGCAGAACGGTTACGGGTAAGAGTAACAAGCATTTCCTCTTGGTTCAGCAAAGAATCTTACTTAACCAAGTCTGTAACATGAATAAAGTCTCACGATGCACAAGGAGTTTGTGTTGCAACATGGCCAGGACTTCTCAGAACACGGAAAAAGCAAATGACAAGGCAAAATGGAGAATTTATTAATGCAGCATAGGCGCAAAAATCTCAAAGCATTACATGCATACAAAACACAAACAGGATTTTTTCCATCTGAAATAGTGTGAATTAGTATTTAATAACAATCTCAATGTTAGCTGAAAGCACAATACATTTTAAGACTTACTGCAATTAGATGGAACTTTTTTTTTTAATTTAATCGTAATTGAGTGTCTAAGAAATTGTCAGCTGCAGACTTGTAATTATCTGGTACCTAGAGGTCCTTAAGCCCTTGGTGTATAGGTCTCCTTAAAGCTTCATTCCTTGTGAGGTTTACGTGGGCATCATAACTTCACTTTTATTGCCTTTGTTCTATAATATGCAATTAATTTTCAGCATTTTCGAAATCCCACCCTCACCAGGAAATACTTTATCAAGCATTCAGGTCATAACACATACGCAGGTAAGAAAGAATGAAATTGGCCACTCCTATTGAAACTGACATTCTGGTATAGTTTTAGACAGTATTTCAGGAGGAAAGCACTTTCATGACACCCCAAAGCAGAAAGACATCCAAATGATGTCCAAACCCTACCATTATACTACTAGGCAAAATCATAACCAGTAGGCCTTTTGTTGGCTCCTTGACGTCTACAAAAATCTATTTATTATATTTGACTAGTTTTATAGAAAGATTATGCCATTGTTCAGGAGTAATACTGGAAAGATATCACGCATGTTCCTGATGAAACAAACTGTTGTGATAACCAGTGGATGCCTATCATAAAAATAATTTTCACTTCAAAGGTATTGTTATCAAGCAGAGAAGCTGCCCAAATACAGGCAGGCACTACCTTGAAGAATTTTTGTTTTGTTTTTCCTCTAAAACATGGACATAACACTTTGTTGTTTTATCCATATTCCAAGAGGAAAAAAACTGCAATCTGAAAAACAACTTAATCAAATCCTCAGTATGATGCATCTATCGATAATACAAACTGACCAATTACACTAGAAAATGGTATAAAGTCATGAGTTTTGCAGCAATGATGTAATTCCAATTATTCTGTTTTTTGATGGGAAAACTATTCTGATAAGATGTTAGGCACAGATTTAGGAATCTGTTAGATAAAACATTGCAGCAGATGAGACAGTGATGCTTGTGTTAGATCACCTCTAAGAAACTCCTCTAAAACCTGGAAAACAAAAACTAAGGACAGAGTGTTTCCACTCTGCAAACTGTACCTGTTTACTCAGCTTCAAAGGACAACCATATGCTCATTTCTTGAATTTATTCTGTATTTAAGGTATATTGCATTAAGCACAAGTAAGCCAATGCATTTTAGATGTGTGGGGCATTACTCAGCCATCTTCTAGATCAACCTTTATTGGAGGAAGTTTTAAGGAAACAAAACAATGCAGGATCAAAACTTGACAGTGTGACATGGCACACACTGAGCATGTGGATATCTTCGGAATTACACTGATGTAATTAAACTGACATTAAGCTAACTCCAGATGGATCTCAAATTAGAGTAATTTAATATTAGCATGCGAAAAGAAACCCATTACATGCAGAACCTAATCAACAGCTTAATATCAAAAATGTTTCCTTATCAGCTTCTACAGACAAGGTAAAAGATAAAAATCCTTACAGTATACTTTAATGGGGTAATTTAACTGCTTTTATAATCGCAAATACATAATTTGGAGATCCATCTACTTTTGTTCTTTCTTTTATAGCCAAATCATTAGCTAACAGAGGGAAGAGGTCACAGGGTAAGGAAGAGGTAAAATGAAGGGTGAACAACAGTATTTAGAGCAGTATGACAGGGCAGTACCTTTCTAACAGACAGAGATTTAGCGGGACTAAAGGCCTGCTCTGTGAGATCGAGCCCTTCAATAGATTCCGTACAGTCTGAGAGGGGAGCATCCTGCAACAGTAAATTGAGTAAACAGAGCAAACCGAGCCCGGGCTTTAAAACATCAACCAAGAGCATTATGCACTTGCTAAAAACATGCAAAGAAACAGTAACTGGTAGATAAAATTGCAATGACAGTGAATCGACATGCACACGATATGACCCCCAACATAAGTAATGCTATGGTCACGATAAGACTTGTCAAGCTATTCAAAGTGTATCATAAAATGCATATCGGAGGCAGTTAAAGCACTCGGATATATAAAGCTTTAAAGTCTTTCAGGTGTGTTTAACAGAATAACTGCATAGCTCTAAGTCGTACTTTATTTTGAGCTATGATTCATAGCTAATATCTGTAGTATATCCAGATATACTGCTCTGAAGTTTTATTGATTTATAATATGCTTTTCTTCTGCAAACTGCTCCTCAAATGTATTATCATGTTTCATAATATTTTATTCACCACACAACACTACTGCCCCACAGTGAGCCTGCTATGGCCAGTGTCCATACTTAAACAGATACATAAAGTTGGAAAACAAATAAACAAAAAGCTATCACAAAGCCCAACTACTTATGAACAATAATCTAAATCCATATAAATAAGCCTTCTGAATTTCATGCATTACATTCAGACAAAAAAAAAAAAAAAACAAAAAACAAAAGGAGCATCCTCCACAGACATGCTTAAGCTACATGATTGAAGCCTCTTAAATTTCTGATCCTGAGCACTCTTGCAAAGACAATAGTGTTACCTCTAAGACTTACCTTATAAACAGTTACCCTCTGCCAATTAAAGAATAATTTTATAGGGACACATTAGGTGAAAGCAGAGGACATCACAGATTAAGCTAATGGTTTTAGGCGTTTTATACTCTCACCTGTACAAGACTCCTGTCCACAACTACACCAGAAAGAACCTGTGACTGAGGGCCTGCAGTTTTAATATCTTGTAAGTTTTGCTCCCGGATCTGTAAAGGAAAGCAGCAAAATACAGTCGTATAAACAACACAAGAAAAAATAACTACATTTATTTTTTAAATTTATTATTTTTTTTAATTTGAAAGGGTGAATGAACCAGTCTGTAAGCCAGTACTAAAAAGTGAGGGGCAGTACAGTAAAACTATAGAGGTTAGGTAGCAGACAAATCCAATTTGTGAAAAAAAGCAAGGAGAGAATTGCAGAAGTGATTTTTTTTTTTAATTTTTTTATTTTTTTAAGTCTGTTATACCTGATGTGTCATTTATACATTTCTATCACTAGTCTGCTATAGCACAATCTCATCTTCCTACAGAACTTACTGTAACATTGTATAATGTTCCATTTTCGCATATAATCAGGCCCGTATTTTTAGAAGGGCATACATATATTTACCTACACATAAACTGACACTCATCTGAGAGTATTCAAACTTCTTTTTTTTTTGCATTCTAAACACCCCCAAATCTTCCAAAACCAAAGACAGGAACAAAAAATGGGTGTTTACATCTAGGTATTATCTATTTACATTAGATATCCTGCAATGGCAAAGAATTCATAACAAATATATTTTGAATTAGTTGTTGTCATTTACTGCCCTTATTGTCATGAGGAGAGCAAAACGTAAAGTTTCACTTCTCTCCTTTTAGCCACTTCATTCATTTTTAATACAGCAATATTTGTGTTTCAAACACCAAGAAAGCGCTCAGCAATTTCACCAGATTGCTCATTTCAAGTGATCATTAATTTACAGTGCTGAGTCAGGAAAAGCAAAAGCTCTGTCAACTTTATAGAAGTCCTCTTAGCACAAATCAGTATTCCTGCCAGTAACACTACACAGACTTTCCTGTGACACAGCGTTATGGCTAACTTGTGTTCCATATGGCCATGAGTTAGAAGTCAGCAAAACAACCAAGAATAAGTTAAGCATTAACAAGATGCCGGTGCTTATTTTATACTTTAAAATAAATGAAGTGGAAAAAATCTATGTGTTCAAGGCTTTCCCATTGGAAGACAGATGACAGATCTGAAATTTGGAGACTGGACAATTAATTGCTAGGTCATTTCAAAGAGAATGACCTCTGAGTTCCAGAGGACAAAAGAGTTTTCGCAACAATCATAGCGTATCGTAATATAATAAAATACAATGACAGATTGGTAGACTTCTTTGTCCTTGCCACAATTTCAACTCATGAAACCAAATCATATCACTTGTGTAAAATAGCGGCTTTA